>NC_136269.1:150692417-151204417 GCF_964187855.1 Myxine glutinosa
CAATCGGGTAATTTGTGCGGACACGACCGCCATTCCGCTCGGCCCACCTTAACATCAAAGTCGTGTCTGTAACAATTGGTGTCGGGAGTGAGATTCGAGGCCCGACCAAATTTTGAAAAAAAAAAAAACGAATAGAGGAAAAAAAAAAAATTTGGTCAAAATTTGGAGCGGCCGAAATTTGTTTTGTTTTACGAAACTCGAATTTTGCAAGTCGCGCTATGGCGGATCAAGACGGCTGGGGTCCGGTAAAGGAGAGTGAGGTAGGGTCGATCCAGGACCAAAATGAGGGACAGGAGGAGAGTGAAGCAGTGAGGGCGGCAGGGTCGCAAAATAGCGTTGTCACGCACGAGGTGGCCACGGCGTCCACGCCCGCGACCGTGGCAGCGCCCCTGGTGGATCCGAACCTTTTTATGTTGCAAATGAGGGCCCTTATGAACAAATGGGTGAGCAATTGGGAGACCAAATTAGAGGTTTGAAAAGCAGTATGGGACAAATGGGGAACCGGATGGATGCTCAGGGTGAGCGATTAGAGGGCCAAATGGGGGTAATGAGGGACGAAGCGAGGGGTACTGGTGAGGGATTAGACAATAGATTAGGGGAAATACAGGAGGGGTTAACGGGGGTAGAAAACAGAATGGCCGCTCAAGAGAATCAAATGGAAGGGATGCAAAAAGGGTTAGAGGGGTTAGAAAACAGTATGGAAGGCAAATTGAGGGACATGAGGGACCAAGCGGAAAGGGAAGTTAAACAAATGGAGCAGCAGATAGAGGGGGTCAGAATGGGGGTAGAAACCAAACTGGATGCTCACAGGGAGGAAATGGAGCAGATGAGGGTGGCATCTGGGCAGGAGATGCAAGTGATGGGAGAGGAGATCAGAAGAGGAGTGAGTGAGGAGGTCGGAGGAGTGCGCGAGGAGGTGAGGCACTGTAAGGAGCACATGGAGAAGGAGGTGAGAAAGGGGACTGTAAAATTACAAGGGGGCATAGAGGTCCTGACGCAGGAGGTGGAGCAGCTGACGGTGGGACAAACGGAGTTAGTGGAGCAGGTTCAAAGGAACACTGCGGTATTAGGGGGGTTAAAAGCGACACAAAACGACATAAAAAATGACTTGATAGCGACAAAGAGGGAATGTCAGATGGTACGTGAGGGACTGACAACGAGGCTGGACGAGGTGATAGAGGTTATGGAGACGAAGGACCGGCAGGTGAGGACGCACATGGAAACGGTCAAGGTAGCCTTGGAGGACGAGCTGGAGGAGACGTACCGGGGAATAAAAGAGGTGAAGCACAAATTAGAAGAAGTGGAAGAAGGGATGAGCGAAATTAAGAAGCGACGGAGAGGGGATAAGAAAGAGATAAAAGAGGAGATAAAAGAATTGGTCCAAAGTCTGTGTTTGGATCGTGATGATGTGCTCATTAACCGGATGAGGGATTCGCAGGTGATGGAGGAGAAGCGAAGAGGAAGAGGACCCGGTGTAAGTGGTGACCAATATGGTCGTGCGTATGATGCGCCAGGTGATTTAAGAGGCTTGGGGGTCGAGATAGACCCGGGTGTTCGTGAGAATCCGTTGGTGAAGTGTGCGACAGGTCTGGTGTGCGAAAGAGGAGGTGTGCGAGAAAGTCCGACTCTGGGGTGTGTGAGGAAAAAGTGCGTGCCAAGGAGTGAGGGTGCTGGCGAGAGTGAGTCGGTCGTAGCGCGTGTGCGAGGGGGCACATGGAAGCGCGGTGTGGTGAGTGTTACAGAGGATGTGATGGGAGAGTGTGCGCGAGGAAGGTGTGTGACGGACAGGTGCATGGGGAAAGAGTGCGCTGTCAAAGGCAAGGAAGAATGCACAGCTGTGGTGAGTGTTTACAGAGGGTGTAACGGGAGAGTGTGCGCGAGAAAGGTGTGTGACGGACAGGTGCATGAGGAAAGAGTGTGCTGTCAAGAGTAAGGGTGAGTGCGCTGTCAGGAATGGAGGTGAAAGTAGTGAGAGTGACATGGAGCGTGAGTTAGTTGTGACAGGTGAGAGAGGATGTACACCTGGGATGGAAGGATGCACACCTGGAATGGTAGAGCGTGAGTGGGAATGCACGCTGGAGTTGGTGGTGAGGCACGTGGTTGGGTGTGCGAATGAGAGCACACCTGTGATTGTCACAGAGGAGGTGACCGAGGAGGGGGCGCGAAGAGGTGTTTTGGTGAGGTGTGCTACCAACGAATGTGTGCCAAAGTGTTCGGTGGTCAGGTGTGTGACCAAGGCTGTGAGTGGAATGGGTGTGCCTGGGTGTGTAAGGAACGGTACGAGGAGCATGGGCACAGCTGGATGTGTGAGCAAGGAACGGGCTGCGGAGTGTAAGCGTCCAGGTGAAGCATCGACGTTACACGGGTTAGAGGTTAGAGCGACTTTTAGCCGAAGCAGGCCCTCGGTGCGTGCCGGGCCTCGCTTTGAACGGCCGCGTCCAGGCTCCACTAGGCGGAGCTGGCAGCCTGATAGAAAGGGTCGTCATGGCGACCACGTTTTGTTGAGACGTGCCGGCAGGTCGAGATCGGGACATTGGATGGCTCCACGCCGAGGTGATGCGTGGGATCTCGGCCCGGGTAAGCCCCCGTCCCTGCCCCGAATGCCGGACGCATCCAGCCGCAGGCACAAAACAACCAGCATCCATTGCTTGGCTTTACGAAGCCGGGCTTTGGACAGGGAGTGGCGCACCGAGAGGTATTAGTGAGTCGACTGGGTGATGAGGTTAGTGTTTTGGACCCAAAATTAGAGAAAAACAAAATTTGATGATTGGCAAGGGATTGGCAGTAGTGATTGGCAGATGATGGGCAGTGATTGGCAAATTTTTAATTTGTTGAAATTTGATGTGCAAAATTGGTAGTGAGAGACCCCCGATGTGGTGGGATGGCAAATCCACCATCCCTCACAGGTGGGGCAAAGGAGCAATAGTTTATGGGGTGTATGGCAGTGAAAACTAGCCCGGGTGGGTTAGGTTATATTGATAGGGATTTAGAGAAGATGACATTAGGTGACGTCAAGGTTAGTTAGTGACTGATACCTGTAGTGGGGACGCAGGTAGATTAGTATGGATGATAATGACGAGGGAGCGCAATAGTTTAAAGGGACGACTGGGAAGCGCAAGTTTCAGAGGGGAGTAGTTAGATGAGATGATGCTGTGTGAGAATTGAACAGGTGTGATTGCACAGGTGTGCAACTGGACAGGTGTGTGGAGCAGTGTGTGAGTAATGAGTGTGTGGATCAGCGCGAATGCGCTTGGGGAGAGAAGGGTGCAGGTGGCACCAGGTGTGAGAGCACAGGTGTGCAGGTACAGGTGTGTGGAGAGAGTTGGAGTAAGTGGTACGGAGTGGTGTGCATGGTGCGAAGGTGTGGATGGGGGAAGAGTGGACCCCTTTCACGAGTACCCGGGGCGGGTAGTGTAAGTGTTAGGTAGAGGGTACAGGTAAATTGTGGTTGGATATTGGCATCTGTGGTGCGGTTGCAGAATGGTGTTGTGAATGGGTGCATTAGTGTTGTGGAAATGGCTGGGCGTGTAGCCTGTTAGTGTGTGTAGTTGGTTGAGCACTCCACCACTGTGAGGACGTCGGCCAGGTGAGGCCGCAGGTGGGCTCTGGGAGCCGGTAGAGTTGTGGATGGGGCCCGAGGATCCGGAGGACGGACCCGGGTAGCCCAGTGCCAGAGAGGGCACCGAGTGGGGAGAGTGCCAGAGGGCCTTCCCCAGGTAGTTAGGTTAGGGTAAGGAGCAGGTAAGCTCGGAGGCAACTGCAGTGGTGGAGGTGTGCAGGTGGGTAGACCCACTGGGAGAGGTACACGTCGCAGCCCAGAAATTGTACGAGGGCACCGGGAGATGAATCGGGGGAGTGAGACCCCAAATTGAAGAGCACCACAGTTTGGCCAATGGGAATTGGTTTTTAGAACCCATAGTGTAAGAGGGCCAATGGTTTGGCCGGAGAAAGCCCCCGGGTAGTGTAAAGTTGTTAAAGCCATTTAGGAGATAGTTAGGATTGATGAACCTGTCGCACCATACGCAGCCACTTACCTGTGGTGATGATGATGACTCCACACCTGTGTTTTCTTTGTTTTGTTGCAGGAGATGAATCGCTGTGTGGATTTGTGAGACGCATCACGACGTGGATGAGACATTGGGGTGATTCCATCTCTCCCTCCCTAGGAGGGACTGATGATGAATTGGTAATGGCAAATTATGATGTTGAGTTGGAGATGGCAAATTTTGATGAGAGTTGAAAATGGCAAATTTGATTGGTTAGGAGGGAGAGAAGACGAATTTGGTTTATGGGAGGAACGGGGAAGACAGTAGGGATGTTTGTTGATTTGTAAAGTAGATGTTTATGGGTAGTGTTGTGTTTTGTGGATACAGTAAGGGGTAAGGGAGGGGCCATGTAGGTTACCTGGTGGGGGGGGGCGTACGATAGGAACGTACCTGTCTCACCTGGTTCCCATGTGCCCCCAGTGTGCATCACCTTACATTGCGTGCACTTTTGCGCCCTTACCACCTTACTCACTTGTTTCTTCTTTTGTCTCCCACCTCCGAGGATCTGGCTTTGGGGTGGAGAGAGAGGAGAGAGAGGTGCTGGCTACGCAGTTGTGGGCCTGCACTTTCGCTGTTCGCTGCCTGGATCGGTACACCATATGGACCGCAATGTTTGTGGCCACCCACAATGGACCGCAGTTCGTTTGCGGCCAAGCACCACCCGGGGATGGACCTATGGGTCAACGTGGCACCTATGCCATAAAGGTGAACCACTGTTAATTAACACCACCAAGTGCACCACAAGAAGAGCAAGAGACACCTGCAGGGTTAGGGGTTGTCGAATTTATTTTTATTCCAATGAACAATGGTGACTGCACCGATTGGTGGTGGGGTGGTGCTTTTGATGCTCGGGAAGGGTGCTCTGCACGTTATTAAAGGCCGTCGGCCACAGAGCACTCGTGGGTTGGTGTATCGATGTTGGCAAGCGCGCTCTCTCTATGCATAACATCTGCATGTGTTCCTCCAAAAACAGGTCCTGGATCGTAGTGTAGATATCAGCGTAATCTTGTAAATAATGCTCCCTACCGGCTGTATGTTTAGTTTGAGAATTCTTTCCGGATTCGGTTATCCTGTGGGTGTGTTTCTGTGAGGAGAAGGGTGCAACGTCGCAGGGGGACATATTTACTCATTTGTGAATATCTGTAAAACTGTCGCACTCAGGGTAGAGTTAATAGTAGAGGGAACTACATTGCGTGCCACACTAAAGTAGGTAAAAATTTATCGGGTCGGGACGCCCCGAGGGTAGAGAAGGGTGCAATGTTGCGAATATGGAATTTGGCCTCCATATCCGCTTGTAAATATTCCCCTATTTTCTCCAATACTCCCCAACTTTCCCCGATCCCCCATTCCCTAGTCCCATTGCATGTAAATAACAATCAGTAGAGCCGACCTTCCCCTTATTCCCCCATTGAATGTCGTGCCCAGGTCCACCGCACCACACGTAGCCAACTTTCGGACATCTTCCTAGTTATTCTTAATCTATGTCAGTTAAGGCCTCGTTTCCATTAATTATGACTCTTCGTTGCACCAGAATGTGATTATATGGCATCAGTAGTGAGTTTAGGACCTTTCCCATACCTCCTCCCATCTTCTTCCCCAAACAACAACAATAACAACAACTACAACAACAATTACAACAACAACAGAGGGGATGGCGGCGGAGCGGGGGAGGATGCGTCCTCACACCGGCTCGATTAGCTCCAGACCATGCGCTCCACGGGGTTACCCCGAAGGGGCTGGCTGTCAGCTCCTCGTCGGGGGCGGAGCCAGTAACCCCCCCCGCACGCACCCAATGAGAAGCAACGTGCCGATTCCACGAGGCGGAGCTAACGAGCCGAGGGCGTGTCACTCCCCGCCGGATATACGCGGCCACGCGCCGGATGTGACGTCAGATGCGCCCCCAGCTTGAGACGACAAGACGCCACCTCGAGCGCTGAGAGACCTCCTGCATCTTTTGGGCCGCGCCATCCTGTCCCTGAGCACAAGGTGCACCTTGTGCTGGCCATCGAATACCCGCTTTCCTAGCCATCAATCCCCGTGTGAGTCAGTTTTTGTCCTGTTTCTCTGTGGTCTGTCGGGAATAATATAAGGTTGTGTCTAAGTGCCCACCTTCCTATGTTTCCCTCTTGTCCCTGTAATCTAACCTTCCGCCTTAATATAACCTCCTCCGGAGGTCTTGAGAACTGAACCCCTGGTGTCGTATTGTGTCATTATAACCCAGCCGGGTGTCTTCTCTTTCCTATTGAGCCAGCGTAGCGCGGCTTCGTCGACGTTCGAGTACAATCGGGTAATTTGTGCGGACACGACCGCCATTCCGCTCGGCCCACCTTAACATCAAAGTCGTGTCTGTAACAATATATATATATATATATATATATATATATATATATATATATATATATATATATATATATATATATATATATATATATATATATATATATATACTACTGTGTTCAAAAGGTATCCGACCTTTATTTTTCGTGCGCAAAAAAAAAAGAAGGTAGGGAGGCGTTAATTGGTGCACGTATGTAGGCGAATCTAATGCGCACGCCGCACGCGTGAATTTTTTCCCACCTGCAGAAGCTGTCATTCGACGGCAGACCACCGATGAGTGAGGAAATGTAAGTGAGCGCCGTCGGATTTTCGTTTTTGACAAAATGACGGAAAATCTTGAACAACGCTACTGCATCAAATTTTGTGTAAAGCTTGGCGATTCCCAAGTGGAAACGATCCGCAAGATTCAACACCGTTCATTCCATTATGAAGGAGGATTTGGGCTTCAGGAGAATCTCAGCGAAGTTCGTACCAAAGCTGCTGTGGAAGTGTAAATTTATGAAGCAAGCAATTTTTATGAGCCTCAACCCTGCATTCCTAGTCTGCAGGTGTTTTTTTACGTTATCTCCGACACTCTGCCCAGAATCAATTGCTCGAGAAAAAGTAAAATAAGGCAATGGCAGATCGCATATTGCCATGGCAAAATCATTTCTCTAACTGAAGGGAATATGTATTACATATGGGATGTTCTTTTCAAATAATATGTCGCATTGAAGTTCCATGAGTAAGATATTGGCTTTCTTCGTATGTCTGACAGCTGACCGCAATATCTGAGTAAATTAGTATTCAGAACTGTCCATTGTTGGTGGAGCAAGGGGCCTGACAAACAAGCTTTCGTTGTGACTGTGAATGATCTACTTAGTACAATGCAAATACTTGGTAATTATTGCAGAGTTAAAACAATGGAAGAAGATAATCCTCCCTGCGCTGAAAAGATATCCACTTCACTGAGATTTGGGATGCAAATCTACTCTCAGCGGGAGGCAACCTCATCCTCGACACCTACTCCCTCCCACCCAAGCTTTGCCCAACCAATCCTATTGCTCTCCGCCCCTCTCTTCGCTCCTCCCCCCTCCTCTTGCTCCTCCCATTTGAAATGGTTTAAAAATCAGAACGAATGACCAAATAACCAGGATTATCACTGGGTTTGTAAGATGTTGGTTTGTTGTACTTTAGGATTTCCACTAGGTTTGTAATGCTGTAAGTGTTGTACTTAGGATGTTTCACTTGGCTGGTCGATTCTGTATGGTTACACTGTATGTTGACTGTATACTGTGCATGCTACTGTATCCTTATGATGTTTCCTTTGATGTACATCCCTACTGTACCAGGATTTTCACCCTGGACTTTGATCTAAGATTTGTTGTAAACCTTCCTTGTGTGTTTTTGTGAATTGTATCTTTCTCTTCTTGGTTTAATAAGGGTAATTGTTTCTTGCTGTGTATTTTTGAAGACAGAAAGTGTTATCCTCCTCGGGAATTAAATTTGTAACTTTCTTCTGACAAGCTGATGGACATTGAATTTCTTGGTTCATATATTACATACTACTATAGGGAAAATATCCCCGACACTGCTAACGATTGAGCAGAAGCAACTCCGTTTGGAGATCGCACAGGACATGCTGGAGACTGTGAACAGCGATCCCAGCTTCCTCAACACAGTGATCACTGGCGATGAGTCCTGGGTTTATGGGTACGACCCAGAAACCAAGTTGCAGTTTTGATGCAAGTTTGATGAAACACAAAATTTGATGCAGTAGCGTTGTTCAAGTTTTTCCGTCATTTTGTCAAAAACGAAAATCCGACGGCGCTCACTTACATTTCCTCACTCATCGGCGGTCTGCCGTCGAATGACAGCTTCTGCAGGTGGGAAAAAATTCACGCGTGCGCATTAGGATCGCCTACATACGTGCACCAATCAACGCCTCCCTAGCTTCTTTTTTTTTACGCACGAAAAATAAAGGTCGGATACTTTTTGAACACACTACGTATATATATATATATATAAATGCCATTGCCTCTCTGTGGCTGTCTGTCTGCCTTTATTCCTTATGCAAAGCCACATCTTATAAGATACAAACTCGGGGAACAAACACAACTTTGTGTGGGAGATAACATAGGCCATGTGGCCGTGGCCTCACCCAGAGGCGTGGGGGACTGAGGGGAGCATGAATTCTCAATGAAAATGTGTACCATGTGGCGCCACCTAGTGGTGGCAGCAGAGGTTATTACAATATCCTTCTTTACTTCGGCAACGCTGGGGTTAAAGCACTCCTTGCACGTAAATTTGTCCTCCTTCCCTTCTCCCCCTTCCCACTCCCTCCCCACCCCCAAAAAAATGGAGGGGCAAGTAAAAGCATCCCCCCCCCCCCAAAAAGTAGGGGCAAGTAAAAGCACCCCCCCCCCCCCCCACCCCCAATATGTATATGCAGTATATCTTTCCCCTTCCCTCGTCGTTCCCCCTCCACTTAATGACTATACCAGCATATGTGTTAGTGCATGTAATCATGCAAAACTTCATATTAACATAAGGCAATAGTGCCCTCTGTCATGTAAGCATAATTCAAGCATGTAGGAAGTAAGATGATGTGGCAGTGGGCAGGAGTTTAAAGGGACAGCAGGAAAATGCAGGAAATCACCTCATAGAGGCGTAAAGATAATTTCACAGACAACAGATAAGCAAGTTGATGGAATGGAAGAATGATGAGTAAATTCAAATTTGTGTGAAGGGAATTTCAGCATCCTTCCATCGGGCATCCATAGCCAGCGTTCAGGAACTGACCCCAATAATAGTTATTCCCCAGCCTGACCTTCTGATCAATGACTGAGCAGGCCAGCTCACGTACAGCACCCAAGTTCATCTCATGTGGATCCAGTGCAACCGGCTCACGGGCCAACCCAATCTGTCAGGCAAGAGAAGCAAAGCATCATCAAGAACTTACTTCCACCGTTTTCACCTTATAATTAAGGTGACGACCGCTTCCGCTTTGCACCTCTGCTGCTGCCTGATGACAGAACCCTTCACCTTCTGCTACCTCTTGAAACCTTCCGCTTCAGATGTAAATTCAAGCTCTCCACTTATGTTGCAGTCTCAATCATTCTATTTAGGTTTCTTCTGCCACCTGACAAATTGCGTCTTCTACTTTCACTACTGCCTGAATCTCTCCACACAAATCCTTCCATATTCTGCTTGTATGTCCGCTAACAGCTGACACACTTGGACGCTTTTCACAAACTCACCAAGATGCATTTCTGTTCCCGCTCCATTGTCACTGCTGCTATGTAGTCTGTCGCTGTGGCTGCTGCTATGTTGTCTGTCACTGCTACTGCTTCTACATCGTCGGTTGCTGCCCCTATGCAATCTGTTGTTGCCGCTGTTACGTCATCTGTTGCTGCTGCTGCTGCTGCTACATCATCTGTTGCTGCTGCTGTTACAGCATCTGTTGCTGCTGCTTTGTCTTCTGTCAGTGCTGCTGCTGCTACATAGTCTGATGCTGCTCCTATGTAACCTTTTGCTGCCGCTGTTGCTATGTCGTCTGTCACTGCTGCTCCCACACCGCCTGTCACTGCTGCTGCTGTTATGTCGTCTGCTGCTGCTGCTGCTGCTGCTGCTGCTACATTGTCTGTTGCTGCTCCGTCGTCCATTGCTGCTGCTGCTGCTGCTCCGATGTAATCTGTTGCTGCCGCTTTTGAATGAATCTGAAAATGCATTTCGTTCTATAAACGGTAACTTTCATCTAGTTTTATTCCCGTTTTTTTTCAACCGAGTCTAAAACCATGTTAGCGACTGAAAAATGAAATGAGATATCGAATTAGAGTTGAAATAAAACTGTGAGAGAGAGCAAGACACCGTGGGCCTAACAAGAAATACAAGATTTCAAATAAACCTATTTAAAGTGTATGTGCACGTAACTAATTTAAAAAAACGAAGAAATATCTCTTGGTAATTTCCTGAAACATATTTTACTTCCGGATAATAATGATGAATGAAATAAGAACGAAGAAATATATGTCGGCATCATTGTTGACGTTTTTGTGACGACTGTCATCAAACGGAAAAGTAATATCTTAACGGAAAAGAAAAATGTAATTTTTCATATATGTCGACATTTTGAGCTATTTGGGCAGTGTATGATACATCGTCCTGCAATTTTTTTTATATATCTTGGGATTTTCCTGTGTGTGCGTGAATTTTTTCAATTATTTCTGACACCAAGTCTAAAACCATCGATAAAAATGAAATCAGATGGTGAGTTAGATTGGAGATAAAGGCGTGAAAAAGACTCAATGGCCTTGAAATTACAGGCCTTTGAGAATTCATTTCGTTCTATAAACGGAAACTTTCATGGTATTTTATTCCTCGTTTTTTCCACCAAGTCTAAAAGTATGTCAGCGACTGTGAAAAATGAAATGATATATCGAATTATAATTGAAATAAAACTGAGAGAGAGCAAGACACCACAGGCCTAACAAAACAGGCCTCAAAGCTATGCGAGGAAAAAAAATGGTGGATATTTGGTTTTGTAGCCCCTCCCAGAACGGGTGTAGCCACAACCTCGCACAGATGGATCACCTACGGTTATTATAACTAGGGCATTGCCCGTACGTGGGTGCCCGTTCCGTGGCCAAAAAAAAAAAAAAACGCTACCCGTACGCTCTACCCCGCCCGTACGCCCGTAAACAAAAAAAGCAACGCTCTTCGCTTCCGCCCTTCGCTCTGACTGAATTGGGAGAAATAATGCGCATAAGAAATCGAATTACGTACCGTAATGGCGGTCAGCTCGTAACGCGCTCAGCTCCGCTCGTCTCACATCGGCCACGCCTACGCAACAGAGCGTTCTGTGATTGGCTGCCGGAAGATAAGTCGTCACTGTCCGGAAGTTCGCAAATCGCAGTTAGGATGAATCGTTTTAATTTAATCGCAGTTTGAATTCGTTTTAAAACATAGTTTAACGGCAACATAGTTTTCCAACGTGAAATAAATGAATACGCTGTCAAATGTGCCGTCCGAGGCAGAGTCTGATCGCCACGTTCGGCACACGTGATAGCTCGCTGCTCTCTGATTGGTTGAAGCGTTTTTTGGACATATCTCGGTAAGTAATTGTCCGATTAATATGAAACCTTGAAAAGGCACATCCTCGGGTCCCCAGCAATATACCTGGCAAGTTTCAAGTATATCGGACCCGTGGTTGTCGAGAAACAGCGGTCACAGACACACAGACACACAGACAGACACACAGAGATTGCTGGAATTATAGATAGATATGGACTAGTGGGGTCACCCGTGGGAATTCCACGGGCATGGACGTGTGTGACATTTGGACATCTTGATTTAGATGCTGCACATTAAATTTTACAAAATGGTTACTGGCAATTCATCAGATCCAGAAATGGTGTAATTAACACAATTTATTTATTTCACATAATATGTGACCCCGCACTCCTCTCCACCTGACACTCTCCTCTCTCCACCCTCATGCCTCTCCAATCCCACTCCTCCTCACACTCCCCTCCAATACCTCCTCACACTCCTCTCCAATATTTCCTCACACTCCTCTCCAATTCCTCACACTCCCCTGAAATCGATCCTCACTCTCCTCTCAAATTCCTCACACTCCTCTCCAATCGCTCCTCACTGTCCTCTCCAATCGCTCATCACTCTACTCTCCAATCGCTCATCACTCTACTCTCCAATCGCTCCTCACTCTCCTCTCCAATCGCTCCTCACTCTCCTCTCCAATCGCTCCTCACTCTCCTCTCCAATCGCTCCTCACTCTCCTCTCCAATCGCTCCTCACTCTCCTCTCCAATCGGCCCTCACTCTCCAACTCCTCGCTCCTCGCTCTCCAACCCCTCGCTCCTCGCTCTCCAACCCCTCGCTCCTCGCTCTCCAACCCCTCGCTCCTCACTCTCCAACCCCTCGCTCCTCGCTCTCCAACCCCTCGCTCCTCGCTCTCCAACCCCTCGCTCCTCGCTCTCCAACCCCTCGCTCCTCGCTCTCCAACCCCTCGCTCCTCGCTCTCCAACCCCTCGCTCCACGCTCTCCAACACCGAGCTCCTCGCTCTCCAACCACTCGCTCCTCGCTCTCCAACCACTCGCTCCTCGCTCTCCAACCACTCGCTCCTCGCTCTCCAACCCCTAGCTCCTCGCTCTCCAACCCCTCGTTCCTCGCTCTCCAACCCCTCGCTCCTCGCTGTCCAACCCCTCACTCCTCGCTGTCCAACCCCTCGCTCCTCGCTGTCCAATCCCTCGCTCCTCACTCTCCAACCCCTCGCTCCTCGCTCTCCAACCCCTCGCTCCTCAACCCCTCGCTCCTCGCTCTCCAACCCCTCGCTCCTCGCTCTCCAACCCCTCTCTCCTCGCTCTCCAACCCCTCGCTCCTCGCTCTCCAACCCCTCGCTCCTCGCTCTCCAACCCCTCACTCCTCACTCTCCAACCCCTCGCTCCTCAACCCCTCGCTCCTCGCTCTCCAACCCCTCGCTCGTTGCTCTCCAACCCCTAGCTCCTCGCTCTCCAACCCCTCGCTCCTCGCTCTCCAACCCCTCGCTCCTCGCTCTCCAACCCCTCGCTCCTCACTCTCCAACCCCTCGCTCCTCACTCTCCAACCCCTCGCTCCTCACTCTCCAACTCCTCGCTCCTCTCCCGTCTCATTCATTTTGGAAATGGAAGTTGCCACGCAACGCATGAATTGTCCCGATCCTCAAGAGGAAGCGTCTCGTAATCATCAAATGGCAAGTAAATTACATTGTGAAAATTAAAGATTTCAAATAAACTTATTTAAAGTGTATGCGCACATAACTAATAAAAAAAACGAAGAAATATCTCTCGGTAATTTCCTGAAACATATTTTCCTTTTTACTTCCGGATAATAATGTTGAATGAAATAAGAACGAAGAAATATATGTCGTTTTGTGACGACTGTCATCAAAAGTAAAAGTAATATATCTTAACGGAAAAGATAAAGCGAATTTTTAATATAGGTCGACATTTTCCCCGACGTGTGCATGAATGTTCTCAATTATTTCTGACACCGAGTCTAAAACCATCGATAAAAATGAAATCAGATGGTGAAAAGAAGAAAAAGAACCACCTTTGGAGGCCATTTTTCCCGGCAGAGCAGGGGTTGGACCTTTTTCCAGGCACCGTGGTCCCCTTTTTGAAGCAATGTTTTATGGCTGGATGCCCTTCCTGCCACCAACGCTGTTGGTCACCTCTTGCAATAAACACGGAATTACCAGTGAGCTGGTACTCAATTTGCCGACCTCGGAAGGATGACAGGCTGAGTCAACCCCCCTGGCGTCAATTCAGCGATCAACCGGGATTCGAACCCAGGATCCTAGGATCCCAAGCTGGCACCCTAACCGCTAAGCCAACGTCAGGCTCCTTTATTACGACAATATGGAGAAGACAAATTAATAATTTTGTCAAACAAAGGTTGGTGTCGGCGAAAATCATCAATTTTCATCCAATTGACCTGAAATTTGAAGAATTTGCATATTGGTTCACTGATTTGGTTCACCAATCGAAAGCCAGAAGCAGATTGTTTTATTTATTACCTTCGCAAAAGCGGAAGGTTATGTTTTGATCGCTGTGTATTTATTTGTATGTCTGTGTGTGTGTGTGTGTATGTTAATCGCATAACTCAAAAAGTATTCAACCGAATTGCATGAAATTTGGTGGGATGATTGGTTATTATACGGGACACATTTGATTAGATTTTGGGAGCAATCGGGTCAAAGGTCAAGGTCAAGGTCACGAAAAGGTCAAAATCGTATTTTTGTTGTTCTGTTCCCTACACTCCCATGCCAAGTACAGAACAGTAGCTGCGGCGAAGGTATGCGCTCTACCGAGTGCCCGTTCTAGTTTATTTATTTTTCGATCAAACGGTCAAGGTTGCATAAAATCATCAATTTTCATCTGATTTACTTCACATTTGAGCTGGGCTTGCATATCGAGTGACCGAAGCCAATTGGTTTTAAGGTCAAAAGGTCAATGTCGCCGAAAATCGTCAAATTTTTTGGCTTGTTTTTCACCTTTTTCGTCATGTTTGGCATACGGAAGAAGAAGTCTGAATACAAAGCGGACATGGACGTTCTTTGCATTTTCAGATGCTTTCTAGTTTCACTTTGTACTTGATTGTGCAGTCCAGCCGATGGTTTTCGCAGACCGATTCCCATCTTGAAGTTCTTTTTGACATTTTAAATGTTTCTAAATGAGATAGAACTGTGACAGCAGTGAATAATTAATAATAAGAAAATAAAAGAGGATATATTAGATACCCAAGCATTAAACCCAAGCATTAAATCAGATGGTGAATTTGAGATAAAATTGTGAGGGTGACTCAATGAATGGGCTTTATTTTACAGGCCTTTGTGAAATCATTTCGTTCTATAAATGGAAACTTTCATGGGATTCTCTTCCCGTTTTTTTTCAACCGAGTCTAAAACTATTTTAGCGACTGTTAAAAATGAAATGATATATCGAATTAGAGTTGAAATAAACCTGTGTGAGAGAGAAAGGCAGCATGGGCCTAACTAAACAGGCCTAAAAGCTATTCGAGTTAATAAAATGGTGGATATTTGTTTACATGAAGCCTCTCCAAGAATGTGTGGAGCTACTCTGTAAATGGAGTAAGCCACACCCCTGGAGAGACAGACAGACAGAATCACCTTCGACTCTTATAATATCGATACAGTCACGTGAAAAAGTAAGTACACCCCATGTAAAGTTTTGACATTTTCAACATATAGCTATTTGATCTTCATTTCAACAATATTGATAGATAAAGGTGATATAATATAACAAATATCATGAAACATTTACATTTTGTAGTCCATTGTATAATTTAAATAAACAGAAATGTAAATTTTGCATGTGGAAAAAGTAAGTACACCCTTTTTTTTTTCTTCTTTTTTGTATACAAGATCGAGGCTCGAGAAAGAGCTAACATTAATCACACAAAAAGTCAAACCGACACACAACACACAAAAAATAAGGGGAGCGGCAGACAAGATGGGGAGAGAGGGTGAAGGACACAAACACAACATTTGAGAGCAGGGACATCGGGAGAAATGTGTGAGGGGGAGGGCTTGGGGGGAGGTGGGAGAGGTATAAAACATATGAACACTGCAAGGACTTCCAGGAAAGAAGTTGGAATTTCAAAAAAAAAATGTATCTGGGGTGAATTAGCAGGGGAAGAAAAGATCAAGGTTTTGGATGGGGGAAGATAAGAGATGGTGGTGAACAGCTGTTTTAAAGACCTGGAGGGAGGAGTGGGATTGAAGGGAGTGGGGGAGTTTGTTCCAGAGGCGGGAGAAAAGGGGAATGAAAGAGTGAAGGTGAGCAGAGAGCCTAGATTTTGGCAGTTTAACCATAAGAGGGTTGCAGGTAGATCTTGTGCGACCTGAAGGAATATTGGGGGGACAGAGCACAGAGAGAGCTGGGGGAGCAAGGCCGGAGAGGAGACGGTAGAAGACAGAAAGACCACCAACCTGCCTGCGGTGAGTGAGTG
This sequence comes from Myxine glutinosa, assembly GCF_964187855.1. NCBI lineage: Eukaryota > Metazoa > Chordata > Myxini > Myxiniformes > Myxinidae > Myxine > Myxine glutinosa. Next base: position 150,708,311 of record NC_136269.1, read on the forward strand.
AAAGGCTCTCAGAATCGACTTCATCGCGGGAGATACCAATGATTCTGAAAGCTTTGGTTTCAACAGCGTGAAGCCGAGCTCGGTGTGAGGCAGGAGCACCAGCCCAGAGGGGGGAACAGTATTCCATTGAGCTGCGGATGAAAGCCTTGTATGTGGTGAGGAGGTCAGGTGTGCCAAGGAAGGACTTCGCACGACGGAGGGTGCCCAGTCGGTGACTGGCTTTGGAGGCCAGTTTGGAAATGTGGTTTTCCCAAGAAAGATCATGGCAGATAGTGAGACCCAAAAGCTTGAGCGACAGAACTTCTTGGAGAGGATTGTTGAGAAAGTAGATGGGAGGGTTTTCCAGTCGGTCCTTTCGGAGAGACATTGTAAGAGTGTGAGATTTGTCAGGATTGAAAGACATGTTCCACTTGTTTGACCAGTCTGTGATTTTGTCCAGGTCTGCAGAGAGTGAGGAGGCTGCAGACTGCCGATCTGAGGGATGAGGAATGGAGCGGCAGATAGTGGAGTCATCAGCAAAGAGATAGAGAGGATTTTCTAGAGAGTTGGAGAGATCATTGATGAAGACCAGAAATAGCACAGGGCCCAGATCACTACCTTGGGGAACTCCAGCCAGAACAGGAAGAGGAGATAAGAGAAACCCATTCAGGGCTACACGTTGCCTACGACCAGAGAGGAAGTCCGCAAGCCATGAGTGGAGATTTCCATGGATACCATAGGAGGAGAGTTTGGTGAGCAGAGCTGGGTGCCAGACCATATCGAAGGCACGTGATATGTCATGTGAGACAGCTCTGATTTCCTGTTTGGCATTGAGGACCTCCATCCATTGTTGAGACAGCAGAAGCAACATGTCCAGAGTAGAATGACCTGGTCTGAATCCAAATTGATGATCAGAGATAAAGCCATTGGAGAAAAGGAAGGATTTGATATCCGAAGCAATGACGGATTCCATGGCTTTGCTGATAATTGGAAGCAGGCTGATTGGTCTGTAGTTACAAGGATCTGTTTTTGCACATTTTTTGTGTAAAGCGGTAATGTTTGCTTATTTCCAAGATGCTGGCAGATGGCCTTGAGCAAAAGAGGGTGAAAAGAACAGAGAGAGGGTGAGATAGAGCGGCAGAGCAGGATTTTAGGACCCGTGGGCTGATGCCGTCTGGTCCAGTTGCAGAATCAGAGTCAAGGTTTGGCCAAAACTTCTCCACCTTGTCAGGAGAGAAGGACACAGAGTCCAGGAGCAGTTGGGTTCGACTGGGAAAGGTGGGAACAGAGAGAGATGTGTTTGGGACACAAGATTTTGAGGCAAACACAGAGTTGAGGCATTCGGCTTTGTCACGTGCGGTGTCAACTGTGTAGCCATTTGAGGTAAGGGAGGGGATGGAGGGGGAACAAACACCAGAAACGGATTTGACCATACGCCACCAGGATTTGGAGGAAGGAGACAGGTTTGAGAGTTCAATCTTGAGTGTGGAGAGATAGTGCTTCCTGGCACTCCTGAGGGTAGACACACACTTGTTCCGACCTTGGTGGAAGGAACTGCGATTGCCTTCAGTTGGATTTGCCTTTCAAGAGGCAAAGGCAAGTTGTTTCAGGGCAACTGCCTCACCACAAGATGCAGTGTACCATGGGCGGGAGGAAGGGTAAGACAACTGAAGACGAGATGGGATAAATCTGTGCATGAGAGAGGGCAGTTTGCATTGGAAGAATTCCCAGGAATAATTTATGTCAGAGGCAGTATAGATGGGAGACCAGTCCAGATGATTGATGGCTGCTTGCAGAACGTGCCAGTCAGCCTGAGTGAAATGCCAGACTCGTCGGTGCTGAGGAGGCTCTCTGAGAATGGCCAGAGAGATGTCCACTTTAACAAGCACATGATCAGAAGAACCGATTGGAGCAGAAGAAGAGCAGCAGACATTTGCAGGGAAGTTAGTCATAACCAAGTCCAGAAGAGAAGATGCTCCGTTGACTGAGATCCGGGTCGGGAAATTGACAGATTGTGTCAGTCCCAATGAGTCGCAGAAGTCCTTTGCTGAGGTGCCATGGCTGGTGAGAGAGGAACCCACACCCAGCCAGCTGGCATGATGACGGATGAAGTCGCCACATATGAGGAAGAGAGAGTTTGGATGAGTTGATAGAAGTTGGTCCATGTTGTCCGACAGCGAAATGTAAATGGAGTCATCACTGTTTGGAGGACGGTACAGAACACATATGAACAAAAGGTGGGAGCGGAGAGGAAGCCGTAGCCATAGGTACTCCTGGGGGTGGGGTGGAGAGAGGGCAGTGCAAGGAGAGTGAGGAAGAGAGTTTTTGATAAAGATAGCCAGCCACCCCACCACCAGGACGAGGCTCAGGTCTATCATACCGGAGGAGGGAGTAACCAGGAAGAGACTGATGTTAAGGAATCAGAAACATCTTGAAGGAGGAAAGTTTCTGTTAAGCAGATCAATTCTGGATTGTCAGAAGCAACCTGAATGGAGAGATCAATCAGGTTTGAGCGAAGGTCCCGGATGTTTGAGGTCCATACCGTTAATGAGGAGAGAGGGGGAGCATCGGGTGCAGGACAGGGGATGGGAGGGGTAGGGTCAGATGAAGGATGAGAGGGGGAGGTAGGAAGAGCAGTTGATAGTGTGGCAGAGATTACAGAAGAGTTACAAGAAAGGGAAGGATGAGGAGGACGAAAGGTTTGATGGTGATGGGATGAGACCCAGTGAGGGGTTGTTTGAGGGGGGGGGGGGGGGGTGGGGGAAGGAAGGTCGAAGGTTGGGGGAGGTGGAGGTATGAGATTGAAGGGAGACGAAGTGGGGAGGAGGCAGCTTTGAGAAGGAGGGTGGGAGGAGGGAGAATTTGGGAGGGATGGTTGGGGGGTAGATTTGAAGGGGAGGGGTTGGGGGGGATTTTTGAATGGGAGGGGCAAGGGGGGAGTTTAGGAGGGGAAGGGCAAGGGGGGAGTTTAGGCGGGGAGGGGAAAGGGGGGAGATTTGGAGGGGAGGGGCAAGTGAGGAGATTTGGAGGGGAGGGGCAAGGGGGAGTTTAGGAGGGGAGGGGCAAGGGGGGAGATTTGGAGGGGAGGGGCAAGGGGGGAGATTTGGAGGGGAGGGGCAAGGGGGGAGATTTGAAGGGGAGGGGCAAGGGGGGAGTTTAGAAAGTGGCTGATTAATGAAAGATGAACATTTATAACAAATTGGGTTTGTTGTGATTTTCAAGTTAGCGATCCGTTTAAGAACGATGGAGGTGGGGTGGAATGAATGAGAATTTAGAGCATGTTGTGAGAAAGAATTATCAGAGATTGAATATTTTTTTGAAATGGAATGATTGAAGAGGAAATTGAAAGGAGCCTTTTAAATAGGAAGAAAAACAGCATGTTCTAATATACCACTGAATAAAACACTGAAGGGGAAAGTTTAACATATTTAAACAGAACCGTGAAGAACAGTCTTATATTCACAAAAATACCAACGGGAGAGGAGCCGAGAGGGACACCACGAGTCACTTGAACAGAGCAGAAGGTGGAAGGCAAGGGGATAATGGGGGCGGGGCGGGACAGCGCACATGGACAGAGGCGCACGATGGAACAAAAGCACACGAGGAGAAAGGGGGGGAAAAAAAAAATTTGCTGTTTTTTTGTTTTTTTTGGGGGTGGGGGAGGAGTGGGGGGGGGGGGTTACAACGTTAGACAATGAGTAGATGTTCGGTGAAGTTTGGGGGAGAAGGGAAAATCAAAAACCTCGCAAAACAGGTTGCTTCATACAGGTTGCTTCTGACAAACCAGACGTGATCTGCTTAACAGAAACTTTCCTCCTTCATGATGTGTCTGATTCCTTGGTATCTCTCCCAGGTACTCCCTGGTATCTCTCCCAGGTATGATAGACCTGAGCCTCGTCCTGGAGGTGGGGTTGCTATCTTTATTTTAAAAAACTCTCTTCCTCACTAGCCCTGCACTGCCCTCTTCCACCTCACCCCAGGAATACCTTTGGCTGCGGCTTCCCCTTCGCTCCACCTTTTGTCATATGTGTGTTGTACCGTCCACAAAACAGTGATGACTCCATCTACATCTCGCTGTCTGATAATATGGACCAACTTCTATCTACCCATCCCAACTCTCTCTTCCTCATTTGTGGTGATTTCAATTGTCACCATGCCATTTGGCTGGGTGTGGGTACCTCTCTCACCAGCCATGGCTCTTCAGTAAAGGACTTCTGCGACTCACTGGGACTGACACAATCTGCCAATTTCCGACCCGGATCTCAGTCAACGGGGCATATTATCTTCTGGACTTGTTATGACTAACTTCCCTGAAAATGTCTGCTGCTCTTCTTCTGCTCCAATCGGCTCATCTGATCATGTGCTTGTTAAAGTGGACATCTCTCTGACCATTCTCAGAGAGCCTCCTCAGCGTCGACGAGTCTGGCATTTCACTCAGGCCAACTGGCACGGTCTTCAAGCAGCCATCAATCATCTGGACTGGTCTCCCATCTCTACCGCCTCTGACATCAACTCATCCTGGGAATACTTCCAAAGTAAATTGCTCTCTCTCATGCACAGATTTATCCCATCTCGTCTTCAGTTGTCATACCCTTCCTCCCGTCCATGGTACACGGAATCTTGTGGTGAGGCTGTTGCCCAGAAATAACTTGCTTTCGTCTCCTGGAAAGCAAATCCAATGGAAGGAAATCTCATTTCCTTTCACAAAGCCGAACAAGTGTGTGTCCACCCTCAGGAGAGCCAGGAAACAATATCTCTCCGTTCTCAAGACCGAACTCTCTTATCTGTCTCCCTCTTCCAAATCCTGGTGGCGTCTGGTCAAATCTGTTTCTGGTGTTTGTTCCCCCTCCATCCCCTCCCTCACCTCAAACGGCTACACGGCTGACTCTGCACGTGAAAAAGCTGAATGCCTCAACTCTTTGTTTGCCTCTAAATCTTGTGTCCCAAACCCATCCCTCTCTGTACCCACCGTACTCAGTCGAACCCAGCTGCTCCTGGACTCTGTGTCCTTTCCTCCTGACAAGGTGGAAAAGTTTCTGTCAACCCTCGACTCTGATTCTGCAACTGGACCTGACGGCATCAGCCCACGGGTCCTAAAATCCTGTTCTTCCGCTCTTTCACTCCTTCTCTCTGTTCTCTTCACCCTCTCTTTTGCTCAAGGTCATCTGCCATCTGCTTGGAAATCAGCCAACATCACCGCTTTGCACAAAAAAGGTGCAAAAACAGATCCTAGCAACAACAGACCAATCAGCCTTCTCCCAATTATCAGCAAAGTCATGGAATCCATCATTGTTTCAGATATGAAATCTTTCCTCTTCTCAAATGGCTTCATCTCTGATCATAAATTTGGTTTCAGACCTGGTCACTCTACTCTGGACATGCTGCTTCTGCTTTCTCAACAATGGATGGAGGTCCTCAATGCCAAACAGGAAATTAGAGCTGTCTCCTTTGACATATCATGTGCCTTCGATACGGTCTGGCACCCTGCTCTGCTCACCAAACTCTCCTCCTTTGGTATCCATGGAAATCTCCACGCATGGCTGGTGGACTTCCTCTCTAGTCATAGTCAACGTGTGGCCCTGAATGGGTTTCTCTCATCTCCTCTTCCTGTTCAGGCTGGAGTTCCCCAAGGCAGTGTTCTGGGCCCTGTGCTTTTTCTGGTCTCAATGATCTCTCTGACTCTCTTGAAAATCCTCTCTATCTCTTTGCTGATGACTCTACTCTCGGTTGCTCCATTCCTCATCCCTCAGATCGGCAGTCTGCAGCCTCCTCACTCTCTGCAGACCTCGACAAAATCACAGACTGGGCAAACAAGTGGAACATGTCTTTCAATCCTGACAAATCTCACACTAATACGATGTCTCTCCGAAAATACCGACTGGACAACCCTCCCATCCACTTTCTGAATAGTCCTCTCCAAGAAGTTCTGTCACTCAAGCTTTTGGGTCTCACTATCTGCCGTGATCTTTCCTAGGAAAACCACATTTCCAAGCTGGCCTCCAAAGCCAGTCGCTGACTGGGCATCCTCCGTCGTGCGAAGTCCTTCCTGGCACACCTGAGCTCCTCACCACATACAAGGCTTTCATCCGCAGCTCAATGGAATACTGCTCTCTCCTCTGGGCTGGTGCTCCTGCCTCACACCTAGCTCGTCTCCACGCTGTTGAAACCAAAACGTTCAGAATCATTGGAATCTCCCGCGATGAAGCTAACTCCAAGGGCCTTTCACTCACTCACCGCAGGCAGGTTGGTGGTCTTTCTGTTTTCTACCGACTCCTCTCTGGCCTTGCCCCCCCCCCCCCAGCTCTCTCTGGGCTCTGTCCCCCAAATATTCCTACAGGTCGCACAAGATCTGCCTGCAACCGTCTTATGATTAAACTGCCAAAATCAAGACTCTCTGCTCACCTTCACTCCTTCATTCCTCTTTTCTCCCGCCTCTGGAACAAACTCCCTCACTCTCTTCAATCCCACTCCACCCTCCAGGTCTTTAAAACAGCTGTTCACCACCATCTCTTATCTTCGCCCATCCAAAACCTTGATCTTTTCTACCCCTGCTAATTTCACCCCAAATTCACTTTTTTGAAATACCAACTTCTGTCCTGGAAGTCCTTGGTGTCCTTGTGTTTTATACTTCTCCCACCCCTCCCCCACCCCCCCCCTTCCCACGCCTCCTCCGCCTCCCACACATCTCCCTGCTCTCAAATGTTATGTTTGTGTGCTTCCCCTTCTCTCCCCATCTTGTCTTCCGCTCCCTCTTTTTATATATTTTGTTTGTCTGGTTGATTTTTTTTGTGAAAAAAATGTTAGCTCTTTCACGAGCCTCGATTCAGTATACAAAAAAAAGAAAAAAACAGCGAAGGAAGGAACAAAATTCGACAGGGGAAGCCTGAGGCTGCAAGGCCTCACTCGCGACGCGGCAAACAAACGATTAATTTATGAAAGATAAACACCGAGAGACTTCCAAGGTGCACACTATAGGTTCACACGCCGAAAGATAAATACAGTTTCGACAAAATACAATTGTGAAAACGTGGAGACCGTGTGGAGCTTCGAAAATCCGTGACGTCGTCTAGAAGATCTTGCGAGATCTCAATCTGGCTCTCATAGGTGGTATTGCCCCCTTTGGCAGAAACAACGTCAAGTAGGCATTTCTTATAACTGTCTACCAGTCTCTGACATCGACTGGGAGAAATTTTTGCCCACTCCTCCATGCAGAACTATTTCAGCTGTGCGATGTTCGAGGGGTTTCTTGCATGCACAGCTCGTTTCAAATCCCACCAAAACATATTGATGGGATTTAGATCCGGGCTTTGACTTGGCCATTCCAGAACCCTCCATTTCTCTCTTTTCCGCCATTCCTTGGTGGATTTACTCCGATGTTTAGGGTCATTGTCATGTTGCAAGGTCCACCTACGATTGAGCTTCAACTTTCTGACAGATGGCCTCACATTATCCTCAAGCACCCTCTGGTACAATGAAGAATTCATAGTGGATTCTATGATGGTGAGCAGCCCAGGCCCTGATGCAGCAAAGCTGCCCCAAAGCATAATATTTCCACCACCATGCTTTACAGTTGGTATCAGGTTATTTTGGTCAAATGCTGTCTTTGGTTTTCACCAAACATGTCTTCTGGTACTGTGGCCAAATAGCTCTACCTTTGACTCATCTGTCCAGAGCACATTGTTCCAGAAGTGCTGGTCTTTGCCTGGGTGTTCATTGGCAAACTTTAGTCTTGCCCTGGTGTTCTTTCTGGACAGCAAAGGTTTCCTCTTGGCACACCTCCCATGCAGATCAAATTTGTGCAGCCTCTTTCTTATGGTAGACTCGTGCACTTTGACATCAACAGTGGCAAGAGCTACCTGTAGGTCCCGTGATGACATTCTGGGGTTCTTAGAGACTTCTTTCAGCATCTTGCGGTCTTGCTCTCGGGCTAAACTTGCTGGGGCGGCCTGGCCTGAACAAGTTGGCAGTTGTTTGGAACCTTCTCCACTTGTAGATGATCTTCTGGACAGTCGAATGATTGATTTCAAATTGTTTGGAGATCTTTTTAAATTCCTTCCCAGACTCGTAGGTATCTATCACCTTCTTTCTGAAGGCCTCAGGAAGCTCTTTTGATCTGGGCATGGTGATGCCGCACACTTCAACAACAAAGAGCAAACCAAACTAAATGTCTGAAGTTTAAATAAGACGGGTTCCTCCAAGATCCTCTCCAACGATGTTCTAATCATTTGTACCTGAGCTGGTGCACCTGATTCTAATTTTAGGTATTTGAAGTAGTGATAAATGTAGGGGTGTACTTACTTTTTCCACATGTGAAATTTGCATTTATGTTTATTTAAATTATACAATGGACTACAAAATGTAAATGTTTCATGATATTTGTTGTATTATATCACCTTTATCTATATAATAATAGCGTAAGGACTCGACTTTGTTATACCTTTTACGCCGCACCCAGTGACCCGATGCCCACGGCACTAATGGATTTACGATCTACGAACCGCGCTCTTTGTTTATCACGTACAGCCATACTCGAAAAATCGGAATTAGCCGACGTTGGGGCCCAAAAGCATCCGATTAACGGCCGATACAACGCCATCTTGCTTCGCCTTCACCCAGCAGACGCCAGCTGGGTGAAGGCGAAGCAAGCCGTCCGCCGATTGGACAGTCGAAGGCGACAGCAAGCCGTCCACTGAGTGGACAATCCTGAGCATGCATTTGTGCCGGTGTCGTCGATCGCGGTGTACGCTAACCTCATCAGGTGGGTTTACCATAATTTCTTCCAACCGCGCTCTTTGTTTATCTCAGTTTCCTGTTCGCCTGGCATATTCAATGACCATAAATAAAGCCCAGGGCCAAACATTCTGTAAACTGGGTATCTATTTGCCTGCTCCTGTCTTCTCCCACGGCCAGTTATATGTGGCATGTTCAAGAGCACGGTCGTTCAAAGATGTGTATATCAAGGTTGATAATCTGAGTACGCAAGGAGTCGTCAGAGGCTTGACTATTACCCCAAACATTGTTTATCCAGAAGTTTTAAAATAATTTCAACCTCTGACACTGCGTTCATTGTATTATATTCCTACTGCTCTGCCTTGACATTGACGCTTACCAATGCGCCAGGATGGGACTAATTCCAGTCGATTTACTAATCCGTTCAATTTTTTTAAGTCTATGGTTCTACTGCTGTTCCTTTCCATTGACACGTACCACTGCGCCAGTGTGGCCAGAGTGGTGCTTTGCCGATTCCGATTACGAATCCATTCATTTTTCAAAAGTATATCGTGGCGTTGTCATTTGGCAGATTGCAATAAATACGTTGTTCATATACGCACTCTTCATTCTCATCTTTCTTCCTAACTCTTACTCGGACAAGCAAATCCCCTATGCCATCCATAATGGTACACTCTATCCATACACCACATCCTCCCTTCCGTGGATGTTCCACGGGTTTCCGGCTAGTCTATCAATATTGTTGAAATGAAGATCAAATAGCTGTATGTTGAAATATGTTGAAAAAGTCAAAACTTTACATGGGGTGTACTTCCTTTTTCACGTGACTGAGTGTATATAGACGCTGTGTGATTGGTTTGTAAGAAGGGAAAACGCAAATACCGAGCACGAGAAAACAAGAAAACCCAGATGTGAAGCAACCAGGCTTCAGTTATCAACGATCTGACATATTAGTTACAAGTAAACCCTGATGAGAAGTAACTAGCCAGCAATCCGTTATCAAAGATCAAACTTATTTCTCAATAGTAAAACCTGATGTGAAGTAACCGGGCCTCAGTTATCATCTGTCTCACTTATTAGTTACCTGTAAACCCTGATGGGAAGTAACCAGTCCTCTGTTATTATCGATATAACTTAGTTACCTGTAAACCCTGATGTGAAGTAACCAGTCCTCTGTTATTATCGATATAACTTAGTTACCTGTAAACCCTGATGTGAAGTAACCAGTCCTCTGTTATTATCGATATAACTTAGTTACCTGTAAACCCTGATGTGAAGTAACCAGTCCTCTGTTATTATCGATATAACTTAGTTACCTGTAAACCCTGATGTGAAGTAATCAGTCCTCTGTTAGTTATCAACGATATAACGTAGTTACCTGTAAACCCTGATGTGAAGTAACCAGTCCTCTGTTAGTTATCAACGATATAACTTAGTTACCTGTAAACCCTGATGTGAAGTAATCAGTCCTCTGTTATTATCGATATTACTTAGTTACCTGTAAACCCTGATGTGAAGTAATCAGTCCTCTGTTATTATCGATATTACTTAGTTACCTGTAAACCCTGATGTGAAGTAACCAGTCCTCTGTTATTATCGATATCACTTAGTTACCTGTAAACCCTGATGTGAAGTAACCAGTCCTCTGTTATTATCGATATAACTTAGTTACCTGTAAACCCTGATGTGAAGTAACCAGGCCTCTGTTATTATCGATATAACTTAGTTACCTGTAAACCCTGATGTGAAGTAACCAGTCCACTGTTATTATCGATATAACTTAGTTACCTGTAAACCCTGATGTGAAGTAACCAGTCCTCTGTTAGTTATCAACGATATAACTTAGTTACCTGTAAACCCTGATGTGAAGTAATCAGTCCTCTGTTATTATCGATATTACTTAGTTACCTGTAAACCCTGATGTGAAGTAACCAGTCCTCTGTTATTATCGATATCACTTAGTTACCTGTAAACCCTGATGTGAAGTAACCAGTCCTCTGTTATTATCGATATAACTTAGTTACCTGTAAACCCTGATGTGAAGTAACCAGGCCTCTGTTATTATCGATATAACTTAGTTACCTGTAAACCCTGATGTGAAGTAACCAGTCCACTGTTATTATCGATATAACTTAGTTACCTGTAAACCCTGATGTGAAGTAACCAGTCCTCTGTTATTATCGATATAACTTAGTTACCTGTAAACCCTGATGTGAAGTAATCAGTCCTCTGTTATTATCGATATAACTTCGTTTCCTGTAAACCCTGATGTGAAGTAACAAGACCTCAGTTATCATCAATCATACTTAGGCCTATTGGTTATCTGTAAAACCCTTATGTGAAGTAACCAGGCCTCAGTTAACGATATAACTTAGTTACCTGTAAACCCTGATGTGAAGTAACCAGTCCTCTGTTATTATCGATATAACTTAGTTACCTGTAAACCCTGATGTGAAGTAATCAGTCCTCTGTTATTATCGATATAACTTCGTTTCCTGTAAACCCTGATGTGAAGTAACAAGACCTCAGTTATCATCAATCATACTTAGGCCTATTGGTTATCTGTAAAACCCTGATGTGAAGTAACCAGGCCTCAGTTAGTTATCAACGATATAACTTAGTTACCTGTAAACCCTGATGTGAAGTAATCAATCCTCTGTTATTATCGATATTACTTAGTTACCTGTAAACCCTGATGTGAAGTAACCAGGCCTCTGTTATTATCGATATAACTTAGTTACCTGTAAACCCTGATGTGAAGTAACCAGTCCTCTGTTATTATCGATATTATTTAGTTACCTGTAAACCCTGATGTGAAGTAACCAGTCCTCTGTTATTATCGATATAACTTAGTTACCTGTAAACCCTGATGTGAAGTAACAAGACCTCAGTTATCATCAATCATACTTAGGCCTATTGGTTATCTGTAAAACCCTTATGTCAAGTAACCAGGCCTCAGTTAACGATATAACTTAGTTACCTGTAAACCCTGATGTGAAGTAACCAGTCCTCTGTTATTATCGACATTACTTAGTTACCTGTAAACCCTGATGTGAAGTAACAAGACCTCAGTTATCATCAATCATACTTAGACCTATTGGTTATCTGTAAAACCCTGATGTGAAGTAACCAGGCCTCTGTTATTCTCGATATAACTTAGTTTCCTGTAAACCCTGATGTGAAGTAACCAGTCCTCTGTTATTATCGATATTATTTAGTTACCTGTAAACCCTGATGTGAAGTAACCAGTCCTCTGTTATTATCGATATAACTTAGTTACCTGTAAACCCTGATGTGAAGTAACCAGTCCTCTGTTATTATCGATATTACTTCGTTACCTGTAAACCCTGATGTGAAGTAACCAGTCCTCTGTTATTATCGATATAACTTAGTTACCTGTAAACCCTGATGTGAAGTAACCAGTCCTCTGTTATTATCGATATAACTTAGTTACCTGTAAACCCTGATGTGAAGTAACCAGTCCTCTGTTATTATTGATATAACTTAGTTACCTATAAACCCTGATGTGAAGTAACCAGTCCTCTGTTAGTTATCAACGATATAACGTAGTTACCTGTAAACCCTGATGTGAAGTAACCAGTCCTCTGTTAGTTATCAACGATATAACTTAGTTACCTGTAAACCCTGATGTGAAGTAACCAGTCCACTGTTATTATCGATATAACTTAGTTACCTGTAAACCCTGATGTGAAGTAACCAGTCCTCTGTTATTATCGATATAACTTAGTTTCCTGTAAACCCTGATGTGAAGTAACCAGTCCTCTGTTAGTTATCAACGATATAACTTAGTTACCTGTAAACCCTGATGTGAAGTAATCAGTCCTCTGTTATTATCGATATTACTTAGTTACCTGTAAACCCTGATGTGAAGTAACCAGTCCTCTGTTATTATCGATATTACTTAGTTACCTGTAAACCCTGATGTGAAGTAACCAGTCCTCTGTTATTATTGATATAACTTAGTTACCTGTAAACCCTGATGTGAAGTAACAAGACCTCAGTTATCATCAATCATACTTAGGCCTTTTGGTTATCTGTAAAACCCTGATGTGAAGTAACCAGTCCTCTGTTATTATCGACATTACTTAGTTACCTGTAAACCCTGATGTGAAGTAACAAGACCTCAGTTATCATCAATCATACTTAGGCCTATTGGTTATCTGTAAAACCCTGATGTGAAGTAACCAGGCCTCAGTTAACGATATAACTTAGTTACCTGTAAACCCTGATGTGAAGTAACCAGTCCTCTGTTATTATCGATATAACTTAGTTACCTGTAAACCCTGATGTGAAGTAACCAGTCCTCTGTTATTATCGATATTACTTAGTTACCTGTAAACCCTGATGTGAAGTAACCAGTCCTCTGTTATTATCGATATAACTTAGTTACCTGTAAACCCTGATGTGAAGTAACCAGTCCTCTGTTATTATCGATATAACTTAGTTACCTGTAAACCCTGATGTGAAGTAACCAGTCCTCTGTTATTATCGATATTACTTAGTTACCTGTAAACCCTGATGTGAAGTAACCAGTCCTCTGTTATTATCGATATAACTTAGTTACCTGTAAACCCTGATGTGAAGTAACCAGTCCTCTGTTATTATCGATATAACTTAGTTACCTGTAAACCCTGATGTGAAGTAACCAGTCCTCTGTTATTATTGATAAAACTTAGTTACCTATAAACCCTGATGTGAAGTAACCAGTCCTCTGTTAGTTATCAACGATATAACTTAGTTACCTGTAAACCCTGATGTGAAGTAATCAGTCCTCTGTTAGTTATCAACGATATAACGTAGTTACCTGTAAACCCTGATGTGAAGTAACCAGTCCTCTGTTAGTTATCAACGATATAACTTAGTTACCTGTAAACCCTGATGTGAAGTAATCAGTCCTCTGTTATTATCGATATTACTTAGTTACCTGTAAACCCTGATGTGAAGAAATCAGGCCTCTGTTATTATCGATATTACTTAGTTACCTGTAAACCCTGATGTGAAGTAACCAGTCCTCTGTTATTATCGATATAACTTAGTTACCTGTAAACCCTGATGTGAAGTAACCAGGCCTCTGTTATTATCGATATAACTTGATGTAACCTGTAAACCTGTAACTTGTAAACCTGTAAACCTGTAAACCTGTGAAGTAACCAGTCCTCTGTTATTATCGATATAACTTAGTTACCTGTAAACCCTGATGTGAAGTAACCAGGCCTCAGTTAGTTATCAACGATATGACTTAGTTACCTGAAAACCCTGATGTGAAGTAATCAATCCTCTGTTATTATCGATATTACTTCGTTACCTGTAAACCCTGATGTGAAGTAACCAGTCCTCTGTTATTATTGATATTACTTAGTTACCTGTAAACCCTGATGTGAAGTAACCAGTCCTCTGTTATTATCGATATTACTTAGTTACCTGTAAACCCTGATGTGAAGTAACCAGTCCTCTGTTATTATTGATATAACGTAGTTACCTGTAAACCCTGATGTGAAGTAACAAGACCTCAGTTATCATCAATCATACTTAGGCCTTTTGGTTATCTGTAAAACCCTGATGTGAAGTAACCAGTCCTCTGTTATTATCGACATAACTTAGTTACCTGTAAACCCTGATGTGAAGTAACAAGACCTCAGTTATCATCAATCATACTTAGGCCTATTGGTTATCTGTAAAACCCTGATGTGAAGTAACCAGGCCTCTGTTATTATCGATATAACTTAGTTTCCTGTAAACCCTGATGTGAAGTAACCAGTCCTCTGTTAGTTATCAACGATATAACTTAGTTACCTGTAAACCCTGATGTGAAGTAACCAGTCCTCTGTTATTTATTGATATAACTTAGTTTCCTGTAAACCCTGATGTGAAGTAACCAGTCCTCTGTTATTATTGATATAACTTAGTTACCTGTAAACCCTGATGTGAAGTAACCAGTCCTCTGTTATTTATTGATATAACTTAGTTACCTGTAAACCCTGATGTGAAGTAACCAGTCCTCTGTTATTATTGATATAACTTAGTTTCCTGTAAACCCTGATGTGAAGTAACCAGTCCTCTGTTATTATCGATATAACTTCGTTTCCTGTAAACCCTGATGTGAAGTAACAAGTCCTCTGTTATTATCGATGTAACTTAGTTACCTGTAAACCCTGATGTGAAGTAACCAGTCCTCTGTTATTATCGATATTATTTAGTTACCTGTAAACCCTGATGTGAAGTAACCAGTCCTCTGTTATTATCGATATAACTTAGTTACCTGTAAACCCTGATGTGAAGTAACCAGTCCTCTGTTATTATCGATATAACTTAGTTACCTATAAACCCTGATGTGAAGTAACCAGTCCTCTGTTATTATTGATATAACTTAGTTACCTGTAAACCCTGATGTGAAGTAACCAGTCCTCTGTTATTATCGATATAACTTAGTTACCTGTAAACCCTGATGTGAAGTAACCAGTCCTCTGTTATTATCGATATTACTTAGTTACCTGTAAACACTGATGTGAAGTAATCAGGCCTCTGTTATTATCGATATTATTTAGTTACCTGTAAACCCTGATGTGAAGTAACCAGTCCTCTGTTATTATCGATATAACTTAGTTACCTGTAAACCCTGATGTGAAGTAACCAGTCCTCTGTTATTATTGATATAACTTAGTTACCTATAAACCCTGATGTGAAGTAACCAGTCCTCTGTTATTATTGATATAACTTAGTTACCTGTAAACCCTGATGTGAAGTAATCAGTCCTCTGTTATTATCGATATTACTTAGTGACCTGTAAACCCTGATGTGAAGTAACAAGACCTCAGTTATCATCAATTTTATACTTAGGCCTTTTGGTTATCTGTAAAACCCTGATGTGAAGTAACCAGGCCTCAGTTAGTTATCAACGATATAACTTAGTTACCTGTAAACCCTGATGTGAAGTAATCAATCCTCTGTTATTATCGATATTACTTAGTTACCTGTAAACCCTGATGTGAAGTAACCAGGCCTCTGTTATTATCGATATAACTTAGTTACCTGTAAACCCTGATGTGAAGTAACCAGTCCTCTGTTATTATCGATATTATTTAGTTACCTGTAAACCCTGATGTGAAGTAACCAGTCCTCTGTTATTATCGATATTACTTAGTTACCTGTAAACCCTGATGTGAAGTAACCAGTCCTCTGTTATTATCGATATAACTTAGTTACCTGTAAACCCTGATGTGAAGTAACCAGTCCTCTGTTATTATCGATATAACTTAGTTACCTGTAAACCCTGATGTGAAGTAACCAGTCTTCTGTTATTATCGATATAACTTAGTTACCTGTAAACCCTGATGTGAAGTACCAGTCCTCTGTTATTATCGATGTAACTTAGTTACCTGTAAACCCTGATGTGAAGTAACCAGTCCTCTGTTATTATTGATATAACTTAGTTACCTATAAACCCTGATGTGAAGTAACCAGTCCTCTGTTATTATCGATATTACTTAGTTACCTGTAAACACTGATGTGAAGTAATCAGGCCTCTGTTATTATCGATATAACTTAGTTACCTGTAAACCTTGATGTGAAGTAACCAGTCCTCTGTTAGTTATCAACGATATAACTTAGTTACCTGTAAACCCTGATGTGAAGTAATCAGTCCTCTGTTAGTTATCAACGATATAACGTAGTTACCTGTAAACCCTGATGTGGACTAAGCAGGCCTCAGTTACCAATGGTCTAACTCGTCACTTACTTGTAATGTGAAGGCGACGCCTCCGATGGAGACTCGCGAAGCGACCGAGCCCGTCCGACTTGATGGACCCGTGGAAACCGACGCACTGGCCGAGCTGAGCGAGCCGTTCATGTCTGTCGAACTAAAGCCGGACAATCCTGGAGCGAAACCGGGTACGTCCATGGTCTCGGCAAAGCACGGGCTTGCCCGTGCACAAGTCACACGGCAGCCTTGCGCGTCACGTCCCGCACAGAGTTACATCGTACTTGGGGAACGAACGCCGCACTGAGACCCGCCCACTCGTAAAAGCAGGAGTCGCCGCCTGTTTGCTCTGACAGAAGTCTCTGATTCCTCCTGCGGGCCAGATGGGCGTGTCCACAACTAATACGGACAGAGGTTGTTGAAACGAGGGCACCAATTGTGCGTGTCCACAATTCACACGGACAGAGGGTGTTTTAACGACGGCACCATATGGGCGTGTCCACAACTAACACGGACAGAGGTTGTTGAAACGAGGACACCAGATGGGCGTGTCCACAACGAACATGGACAGAGGTTGTTTAAACGAGGACACAGATTGGCGTGTCCACAACTAACACGGACAGAGGTTGTTTAAACGAGGACACCAGATGGGCGTGTCCACAACTAACACGGACAGAGGTTGTTTAAACGACGGCACCAGATGGGCGTGTCCACAACGAACACGGACAGAGGTTGTTTAAACGAGGACACCAGATTGGCATGTCCACAACTAACACGGACAGAGGTTGTTTAAACGAGGACACCAGATGGGCGTGTCCACAACTAACACGGACAGAGGTTGTTTAAACGAGGACACAGATTGGCGTGTCCACAACGAACACGGACAGAGGTTGTTTAAACGAGGACACAGAATGGCGTGTCCACAACTAACACGGACAGAGGTTGTTTAAACGAGGACACCAGATGGGCGTGTCCACAACTAACACGGACAGAGGTTTAAACGAGGACACCAGATGGCGGGTCCACAACTAACACGGACAGAAGTTGTTTAAACGAGGACACAGATTGGCGTGTCCACAACGAACACGGACAGAGGTTGTTTAAACGAGGACACAGATTGGCGTGTCCACAACTAACACGGACAGAGGTTGTTTAAACGAGGACACCAGATGGGCGTGTCCACAACTAACACGGACAGAGCTTGTTTAAACGAGGACACCAGATGGGCGTGTCCACAACGAACACGGACAGAGGTTGTTCAAACGAGGGCACCAGATTGGCGTGGCCACAACGAACACGGACAGAGCTTGTTTAAACGAGGACACCAGATGGGCGTGTCCACAACTAACACGGACAGAAGTTGTTTAACGAGGGCACCAGATGGGCGTGTCCACAACTAACACGGACAGAGGTTGTTTATACGAGGGCACCAGATTGGCGTGTCCACAACTAACACGGACAGAGGTTGTTTAAACGAGGGCACCAGATGGGCGTGTCCACAACTAACACGGACAGAGGTTGTTTAAACGAGGACACCAGATGGGCGAGTCCACAACTAACACGGACAGGGGTTGTTTAAACGAGGACACCAGATGGGCGTGTCCACAACTAACACGGACAGGGGTTGTTTAAACGAGGGCACCAGATTGGCGTGTCCACAACTAACACAGACAGGGGTTGTTTAAACGAGGGCACCAGATGGGCGTGGCCACAACTAACACGGACAGGGGTTGTTTAAACGAGGGCACCAGATGGGCGTGTCCACAACTAACACGGACAGAGGTTGTTTAAACGAGGACACCAGATGGGCGTGTCCACAACTAACACGGACAGAGGTTGTTTAAACGAGGGCACCAGATGGGCATGTCCACAACTAACACGGACAGAGGTTGTTTAAACGAGGGCACCAGATGGGCATGTCCACAACTAACCCGGACAGAGGTTGTCCAAACAAGGGCACCAGATAGGCGTGTCCACAACTAACACTGACAGAGGTTGTTTAAACGAGGACACCAGATGGGCGTGTCCACAACTAACACGGACAGAGGTTGTTTAAACGAGGGCACCAGATGGGCATGTCGACAACTAACACGGACAGAGGTTGTTTAAACGAGGGCACCAGATGGGCGCGTCCACAACTAACACGGACAGAGGTTGTTTAAACGAGGGCACCAAATGGGCGCGTCCACAACTAACACGGACAGAGGTTGTTTAAACGAGGGCACCAGACGGGCATGTCCACAACTAACACGGACAGGGGTTGTTTAAACGAGGGCACCAGATGGGCGTGTCCACAACGAACACGGACAGAGGTTGTTTAAACGAGGGCACCAGATTGGCATGTCCACAACGAACACGGACAGAGGTTGTTTAAACGAGGGCACCAGATTGGCATGTCCACAACGAACACGGACAGAGGTTGTTTAAACGAGGGCAGCAGATTGGCATGTCCACAACGAACACGGACAGAGGTTGTTTAAACGAGGGCACCAGATTGGCGTGTCCACAACTAACACGGACAGGGGTTGTTTAAACGAGGGCACCAGATGGGCGTGTCCACAACTAACACGGACAGAGGTTGTTTAAACGAGGACACCAGATGGGCGTGTCCACAACTAACACGGACAGAGGTTGTTTAAACGAGGGCACCAGATGGGCATGGCCACAACTAACACGGACAGAGGTTGTTTAAACGAGGGCACCAGATGGGCATGTCCACAACTAACACGGACAGAGGTTGTCCAAACAAGGGCACCAGATAGGCGTGTCCACAACTAACACGGACAGAGGTTGTTTAAACGAGGACACCAGATGGGCGTGTCCACAACTAACAAGGACAGAGGTTGTTTAAACGAGGGCACCAGATGGGCATGTCCACAACTAACACGGACAGAGGTTGTTTAAACGAGGGCACCAGATGGGCATGTCCACAACTAACACGGACAGAGGTTGTCCAAACAAGGGCACCAGATAGGCGTGTCCACAACTAACACTGACAGAGGTTGTTTAAACGAGGACACCAGATGGGCGTGTCCACAACTAACACGGACAGAGGTTGTTTAAACGAGGGCACCAGATGGGCATGTCGACAACTAACACGGACAGAGGTTGTTTAAACGAGGGCACCAGATTGGCGTGTCCACAACTAACACGGACAGGGGTTGTTTAAACGAAGGCACCAGATGGGCGTGTCCACAACTAACACGGACAGAGGTTGTTTAAACGAGGACACCAGATGGGCGTGTCCACAACTAACACGGACAGAGGTTGTTTAAACGAGGGCACCAGATGGGCATGTCCACAACTAACACGGACAGAGGTTGTTTAAACGAGGGCACCAGATGGGCATGTCCACAACTAACACGGACAGAGGTTGTCCAAACAAGGGCACCAGATAGGCGTGTCCACAACTAACACTGACAGAGGTTGTTTAAACGAGGACACCAGATGGGCGTGTCCACAACTAACACGGACAGAGGTTGTTTAAACGAGGGCACCAGATGGGCATGTCGACAACTAACACGGACAGAGGTTGTTTAAACGAGGACACCAGATGGGCGCGTCCACAACTAACACGGACAGAGGTTGTTTAAACGAGGGCACCAAATGGGCGCGTCCACAACTAACACGGACAGAGGTTGTTTAAACGAGGGCACCAGACGGGCATGTCCACAACTAACACGGACAGGGGTTGTTTAAACGAGGGCACCAGATGGGCGTGTCCACAACGAACACGGACAGAGGTTGTTTAAACGAGGGCACCAGATTGGCATGTCCACAACGAACACGGACAGAGGTTGTTTAAACGAGGGCACCAGATTGGCATGTCCACAACGAACACGGACAGAGGTTGTTTAAACGAGGGCACCAGATTGGCATGTCCACAACGAACACGGACAGAGGTTGTTTAAACGAGGGCACCAGATTGGCATGTCCACAACGAACACGGACAGAGGTTGTTTAACCAACCAAGGCGTAACGTAACCAAGGCGTAAGCTAAACGCTCTTTCACCTACCTCATTCTCATCCACCCTCTCTGAAAAAATGTCCACTTCTCCCTTCATTGACCTCCACACCCCTTCCGACCTCACTGACTACTACAACCACACTCTCTCCTCCTGCCTTGACCAGCTTGCGCCTGTAAAAACCAAAACAGTTTCTTTCACCCATTCTGCTCCCTGGTTTACCCCTGAACTCCGCCTGATGAAAACTCGTGCTCGCCAACTTGAAAGACTCCGCAATAAAACAGGTCTCACAGTTCACTCCCAAGCCTACAAGGACCACCTACAACACTACAAAGATGCCCTCTCCCACGCCAGCTCCGCCTACTACTCTCAAATTATCCACTCTGGCTCCGGAAACCCAAAAGCACTCTTCTCGACAATAAACAAACTCCTCCGCCCCCTGGACACCACCACCCAGTCATTCACAGTAGACAACTGCATCTCCTTCCTTTCTTTCTTCCAACGCAAAATTGACAACATCCACAACAGCTTGACCACCGCCGCACCCGCTCCCCCTCCAACCACCTGCCCCCCCCCCCTTCTCCTGCCTTCCCCTGTCTCAATTCTCCCCGGTCTCCCCTACTGACCTCTCTGAACTCCTCATAGGAATGAAAACTGCCACCTGCACTCTTGACCCCATCCCCTCCAGCTTTGTCAAGGCCTCCCTCCCTGCTCTCTCTCCACTTATCATTGCAACAATAAACTCCTCCCTGTCTACAGGCATCGTCCCACCATCCCTCAAAATTGCTGCTGTTACCCCCATTCTAAAAAAACCAGGTCTAAACCCTGACACCCTAAATAACTTCAGACCCATCTCCAACCTACCCTTTCTGTCAAAAGTTTTGGAACGCGCTGTAGCCGCTCAACTCAAACATCACCTCTCTGCCAATAACCTGTATGAAACATTCCAATCCGGATTCCGCTCCAACCACAGTACTGAAACTGCTCTCCTCAAAATCACCAACGACCTTCTCCTCTCCTCTGACGCTGGCAACCTCAACATTCTCGTCCTCCTCGACCTCAGCGCTGCCTTTGACACCATCGATCACACCATCCTCCTCACCCGACTTGAATCCACCTTTAACGTTACCGGCACTGCCCTCTCTTGGATCAAATCATACCTCTCTGACAGATGCCAGTTCATCTCCATCAATAACTGCAAATCCCCCACTGCTCCCCTCCCCCAAGGTGTCCCCCAAGGCTCAGTTATTGGCCCCCTCCTCTTCATCCTTTACCTGTCCCCCCTCGGTCACTTAATCCGCCGTCATGGTCTCCAATTCCACTGCTTCGCCGATGACATCCAGCTTTTCATCTCCACCAAGTCCGTCTCCACCGACACCCACTCTATCCTGACAAACTGCATCTCTGAAATAAAGTCCTGGCTTCAAATCAACTTCCTCAAACTTAACTGTGATAAATCTGAAATAATCATCATTGGCCCAAAAACGCTCACAAAATCCACCCATAACTTTGCCCTCAACATCGACGGTATCCCAGTATCCACCTCCCCTCTCATCCGGAATCCTGGCGTCATCTTTGACCAAACCCTCTCCTTCGACAAATACACTAAACAGATCACAAAGACAGCCTTCTTTCACCTGAAAAACATCGCCCGTCTCCGCTCATCCATCTCCTCCACGGCTGCAGAAACCCTCATCCACGCCTTCATCACCTCCCGTCTGGAATACTGCAATAGCATCCTCTATGGTTCACCCTCAACAATCACCAATAAACTCCAATACATTCAGAACTCCGCTGCCCGTCTACTCACCCATTCCCGGACCCGTGACCACATCACCCCCGTCCTTTACAAGCTTCACTGGCTCCCCATCTCCCAGAGAATCCAGTACAAAATCCTCCTCTTGACCTACAAAGCCCTCCATAACCTGGCCCCATCCTACCTGGCTGACCTCCTCTCCAGACACACTCCCACCCGCAACCTCCGCTCTGCTGGTACCAACCTGCTGACCCCCCCCCCCCCCATCCGGACCAAATTCAGATCCTGGAGGGACAGGGCCTTCTCCATCGCTGCTCCCACCCTCTGGAACTCACTACCTCACACCATCAGAGACTCCTCCTCACTCACCACATTCAAAACATCACTCAAGACCCACCTGTTCAGCACTGCATTCAACATTCAACCCACAGCATTTAACCCCTGACTATCACTTCTCCTTCTCCCTCCTTTTGCTTTCAATATTTCCCTATTGATTCTTGTCTTTTTGCAATTGTTGTTTTCATGTTTTGTTATGCATTATGTTTTGCACTCTGTCAAAGCGCCTTTGGGCTTCATGAAAAGCGCCATACAAAATAAATGAATTATTATTATTATTATTAAACGAGGGCACCAGATGGGCGTGTCCACAACTAACACGGACAGGGGTTGTTTAAACGAGGGCACCAGATTGGCATGTCCACAACTAACACGGACAGGGGTTGTTTAAACGAGGGCACCAGATGGGCATGTCCACAACGAACACGGACAGGGGTTGTTTAAACGAGGGCACCAGATGGTCGTGTCCACAACGAACACGGACAGGGGTTGTTTAAACGAGGGCACCAGATTGGCATGTCCACAACGAACACGGACAGGGGTTGTTTAAACGAGGGCACCAGATTGGCATGTCCACAACTAACACGGACAGAGGTTGTTTAAACGAGGGCACCAGATGAGCGTGTGCACAACTAACACGGACAGAGGTTGTTTAAACGAGGGCAATAGATGGGCGTTGTGGAAGTGTAACTCAGCGTAACTTATTAATTGGCACTGGTAACTTATTAATTAACCTGGTAACAAAGCAAATACATTTTACATGCAAACTCTGTGAAGGACGAGTTTGTAAATGAGTTAGGAATGTGCACGAACATGATAATCTCTTGAAACACCTGGTCACAGCCCCAGGCTGGAGCACCCCCCTATTGTTTGATAAATGGAACTCACAACAGGGGGGGCTAGCTGGCGCCAGGAAGGCGACCAGTAACGTCAGCGGAGAAGAGATTACGAGTTCAGCGGACAGAGGTTTAAGTCGAGTTGGTCCATATAAGCGGGAGCTGCGGCTGGAGTCGAGAGGACTTGCTGCGAGGAGCTCTGACGAACGGGACCATGGCGGAGGAACATCAGCCGAACGAAAAGGACCATGGAAAAGAGTTAATCTCAGCCATTGAATAATGCGGTATTATTTGGTAAATGGAATGAAGTGAATAATAAAAAAGACCTTTTGTAAACCTGAGTCCGGTCATTGGAGTCCTGTGAGTCATACACGAAATTCTTCCACAATATGGAGGCACCGCTGAAATTTCGAGTGGACGTCGCCAAGGTGAGCATGTAAGCATGACGTCTTGGGGATCTGTCCATTATGAAATATGAATTCTGAAGATGGAGGATTTGGTGTGTGGGACTTGCATTCCGTAGGTAATCCAAGGAGTGTAAAAGTATTTTTGTCACGACCGTCCAAGGTAAAAGTCACGGATGGAACGGTTTAAATGATTCTATTATTCGTGTGCTTGCATATGCGTACGGTATACGCTGGGTGTTAAGAGCCTTACTCTGGTCTGCGGGCAAGTCGGCTCATGAAGTGCACCATGAGGCGATTTGTTTGCCGGGTCGGTAAGGTTCGGTAAGGTCCGTACACGTGTACAATCGTGTACACCCGTTTTAAATAGAGAATTTTTTTTCAGTTTTCCCGCCATAACTAAAACTCGTTCGATTTTTTTTGACGAAATTTGCTAGATAAATAGCATGGGTGACACGGAACCAGTGCTGTTTTTTTTTGACGAAATTTGCTAGATAAATAGCATGGGTGACACGGATTAAATGATTTTATGATTATGAATTAATGAGGAAATGATTTTATATTTAAATATAAAAATTGATCTGCTTGGTGTTAGTTTAAGGGCTGTTCCAAATTTATCTTGATTATGAGACAAAAACAGCAGAATGGGAATCAACAGACAATGGAACAGCTCGCGACGAGTGTTTGTGGGTGACAACCACCCTCTGGTCGAGGCTCATAGAAGGGGTGATGCTTACTGATTCGGCACGCTTAAAATAGGTGTTAATGGTGGGATGTCAGAGGTTTTGGCGTGGGCTTAATAGTCACACTGTTTGAAAAATAATGCTCGATGCAACATGATCCTAAAAAGAACCCATCCCTACATCGAAGGATAAGGAAGGGAAGGAATGGAAAATTTGAAGTATTAAAGTTACGGAACTCAAAATGTCTGGGTTTGGATGGAGTCATTAAAGGATTGAGTCATTCATTGGTTTGATGATGGTCCTAATATTTTGATAAATGTTTGATAATGGTCCTGGTGATTTTAGTCCTAGGAATAATATATGCTAGTGGTTTGTCTGAAGGTTTTAATGAGATCGGATTTTATCTATCTATAATTCCAGTAATCTCGGTGTGTGTGTCGGTCTGTCTGTATGCGACCGCTGTTTCTCAACAACTACCGGTCCGATATACTTGAAACTTGCCAGGTATATTGGTGGGGACCCGACGATGTGCCTTTTCAAGGTTTGAAATTAATCGGACGGGTGGGTCCCAGGGTGTGGTCGCCGTGTTCTGTGGTCGTTCGCTTTGGCTCTGCGGATGGACCGAACCATTGCATGTAAATAGAAGGGGGGTTCTGTGGTCGTTACTGCCACGTGGTTTCAAAGTTTTGTTGTTGTTGTTTGCACGCATGTTTTTTGCAAGCACGTACGGGCGAGCACGTACGTGCGGGCACGCCCTAGTATATATAAATTGAGGTAATATTAAGTTATGGAATTAATTGCTTTCAACAATGCAAAGGGTGATAAAATATGGGATTTTAATGGGATTTTTTAATGGGATATTGGTTTAGGAATGTTTAGAGGTCATTGCAATGTGATAATAACTTGTTGGAACTTGTTGTTGGAACTTGCTGTTGGCACTTGTTGGAACTTGTTGGAACTTGTTGTTGGAACTTGTTGTTGGAACTTGCTGTTGGAACTTGCTGTTGGAACTTGTTGTTGGAACTTGCTGTTGGAACTTGCTGTTGGCACTTGTTGGAACTTGTTGGAACTTGTTGTTGGAACTTGTTGTTGGAACTTGCTGTTGGAACTTGCTGTTGGAACTTGTTGTTGGAACTTGCTGTTGGAACTTGCTGTTGGAACTTGTTGTTGGAACTTGCTGTTGGAACTTGTTGGAACTTGTTGTTGGAACTTGTTGTTGGAACTTGTTGTTGGAACTTGCTGTTGGAACTTGTTGTTGGAACTTGTTGGAACTTGTTGTTGGAACTTGTTGTTGGAACTTGCTGTTGGAACTTGCTGTTGGAACTTGTTGTTGGAACTTGCTGTTGGAACTTGCTGTTGGAACTTGTTGTTGGAACTTGCTGTTGGAACTTGTTGGAACTTGTTGTTGGAACTTGTTGTTGGAACTTGTTGTTGGAACTTGCTGTTGGAACTTGTTGTTGGAACTTGTTGGAACTTGTTGTTGGAACTTGCTGTTGGAACTTGCTGTTGGAACTTGTTGGAACTTGTTGTTGGAACTTGCTGTTGGAACTTGTTGTTGGAACTTGTTGGAACTTGTTGTTGGAACTTGTTGTTGGAACTTGCTGTTGGAACTTGCTGTTGGAACTTGTTGTTGGAACTTGTTGGAACTTGCTCGTGGAACTTGCTGTTGGAACTTGTTGTTGGAACTTGCTGTTGGAACTTGTTGGAACTTGTTGTTGGAACTTGTTGTTGGAACTTGCTGTTGGAACTTGTTGGAACTTGTTGTTGGAACTTGCTGTTGGAACTTGTTGGAACTTGTTGTTGGAACTTGTTGTTGGAACTTGCTGTTGGCACTTGTTGGAACTTGTTGGAACTTGTTGTTGGAACTTGTTGTTGGAACTTGCTGTTGGAACTTGCTGTTGGAACTTGTTGTTGGAACTTGCTGTTGGAACTTGCTGTTGGAACTTGTTGTTGGAACTTGCTGTTGGAACTTGTTGGAACTTGTTGTTGGAACTTGTTGTTGGAACTTGTTGTTGGAACTTGCTGTTGGAACTTGTTGTTGGAACTTGTTGGAACTTGTTGTTGGAACTTGTTGTTGGAACTTGTTGTTGGAACTTGCTGTTGGAACTTGCTGTTGGAACTTGTTGGAACTTGTTGTTGGAACTTGTTGTTGGAACTTGCTGTTGGCACTTGTTGGAACTTGTTGGAACTTGTTGTTGGAACTTGTTGTTGGAACTTGCTGTTGGAACTTGCTGTTGGAACTTGTTGTTGGAACTTGTTGTTGGAACTTGCTGTTGGAACTTGCTGTTGGAACTTGTTGGAACTTGTTGTTGGAACTTGCTGTTGGAACTTGCTGTTGGAACTTGTTGTTGGAACTTGTTGTTGGAACTTGCTGTTGGAACTTGTTGTTGGAACTTGTTGGAACTTGTTGTTGGAACTTGCTGTTGGAACTTGCTGTTGGAACTTGTTGGAACTTGTTGTTGGAACTTGCTGTTGGAACTTGTTGTTGGAACTTGTTGTTGGAACTTGTTGTTGGAACCCGTACTTATTTAATTAATTACATTTCTTATTACATTACAGTAATTACATTACAGTAATTACCTGAGGTAATTACAGTAATTACAGTTCCGGTAATTACAGTAATTACAGTAATCATTACAGTAATTGCAGTAATCTTATTACAGTAATTACATTACATTAACTCAGGCACCTTTTGAGTAAGGAAGCTGATATTTGGACATGACACTGACCAAGTGATGTGGCTGTCAAGGAAAATATTGATTTATTGATTAATCATTTAATAAACTAGGGCATTGCCCGTACGTGGGTGCCCGTTCCGTGGCCAAAAAAAAAAAAAAACGCTACCCGTACGCTCTACCCCGCCCGTACGCCCGTAAACAAAAAAAGCAACGCTCTTCGCTTCCGCCCTTCGCTCTGACTGAATTGGGAGAAATAATGCGCATAAGAAATCGAATTACGTACCGTAATGGCGGTCAGCTCGTAACGCGCTCAGCTCCGCTCGTCTCACATCGGCCACGCCTACGCAACAGAGCGTTCTGTGATTGGCTGCCGGAAGATAAGTCGTCACTGTCCGGAAGTTCGCAAATCACAGTTAGGATGAATCGTTTTAATTTAATCGCAGTTTGAATTCGTTTTAAAACATAGTTTAACGGCAACATAGTTTTCCAACGTGAAATAAATGAATACGCTGTCAAATGTGCCGTCCGAGGCAGAGTCTGATCGCCACGTTCGGCACACGTGATAGCTCGCTGCTCTCTGATTGGTTGAAGCGTTTTTTGGACATATCTCGGTAAGTAATTGTCCGATTAATATGAAACCTTGAAAAGGCACATCCTCGGGTCCCCAGCAATATACCTGGCAAGTTTCAAGTATATCGGACCCGTGGTTGTCGAGAAACAGCGGTCACAGACACACAGACACACAGACAGACACACAGAGATTACTGGCATTATAGATAGATTAACTCGTTGATTTATAAATGACTTATTTAATTAAAATTCCTGAGAGATACATCTTCGGATGAAATACTTGCAGATTGGTTATGCTATGAGCCAATTGATTAAGGAAAATATTTTGTGATGGCCATATTGGCAATTTCGTGGCCATATTCGTGGCAACTCAGTTAGTGCCACTGCACCTTTAAAATGCATCCCTGCGTTCATTTTTCGATCGATTGAGTTGAAATTTTGAACAATCGGATCTGGACTGTCGTTGTTAACGACTCTAGCACGCACTCGTCCAATCAGGATGGAGCGGTATGGTCCCCGGATCATCACTGCCCGCAGTTTTAATTAATTTTACTTTTTCTCTTGGGCATATAATTTTGAAGACATGCATGTCATGATAGAGGAAATGTTTGTTCTGTTAAACGGAATAAATGTTGTTAATGCATGTGTGTGTGTATTTTTGTGTATTTGGATATATTTTCACGACTAATTCCAGTTATCGTCCTGCAAAAGGTCTGCTCGTTCTTTTCCTTTGAGTCGTAAATTCCTGTTGAATTCTCATTAAAAAGCGGAATTAAGTACGCTGTGTGATGATGGAGATCCTTGATGACGAATCAGGAATAGTGAATGAGCAGACAAATATCACGGATGGTACACCAGATAGGGAAAATGTAGATGAAACCCCTTTTTGCTCAGGTGCTGTGTAGCGCTGCACAAAGATCCATATGAGCGGGGCCTGGGTGCTGTGTAATTAGTACACAAAGAACCAATTACTAGGGTGCTGAATAAACACAAAGATCCATTTTTGGAGCTGGTTCTCCCGGTGCTGTGATTTATTCAAAGAACCAAAATCTTGTAAGAATTAAGATATGATTTGTCGACATCATAAATACTTTAATATATGTAACGATTTTTGTAACGATCATCCTGCAAAAGGTCTGCTCGTTCTTTTCCTTTGAGTCGTAAAATCCTGTTGAATTCTCATTAGAATGCGGAATTAAGTACGCTGTGTGATGATGGAGATCCTTGATGACGAATCAGGAATAGTGAATGAGCAAACAAATATCACGGATGCTGCGGCTGGAGCAGGGGAAGCGATTTTTGAATTGTTCAGTGATTATTCGATATTGTTATGACTTATTGTCAATAGGTATACTAAGTGGCCATGAGGTAGCCTGTTGCTATGTACAGTTTTATTCTATTGTTGATTATACCACATAACTGTGGTGATAAAGGAAATGTTCGTTTTAAATAGATGATTATGATATGACCATGACTATAAAATCATGATGATTATTATGAATGATATCATAGGGTTCAAATGCAGAATGATTGCATGAACTTGGGAAAGAACTTTCAAGCCCTATGGGATAAATTGGGTGGTACAAGCGATGGAGTTTCAAAATTTAGCATGATTAAAGGAATTTTACAGTCTTATTTCAGGAGTTTTACGAAATTTATATTGCCAAGAGATTTTGGATACTATTAAAAGAAAAAATGATGAGATATTTTTCCCAATGAACTTTAATATCTGCCATCCATTTTGGCTGTCTCACGAATGAAGGATGAGTTGCCTTTAGTGGTTGCAAAGAAAATTTGTGGAGACCAGGCAAAATGGGAAAATATGTCAGATATGACCCTAGGACAGGACGGTGATTCATCAATTGACATGAGGTACGAACCCGAGGTGACGACCGATGAAATTCGATCTCAGTCAATGGATGGACCTGTCCTGACATCATTGGGGAAAGGGCCTATGCAAAGAGACATCCAAAGTGATTAATTTGATTTATTGATGAATATTGATGAATTAATTGAAATTGAATAATTGATTGAATTGTCGATTGATTGAATCTAATTGATTGAATTTAAGTGAATAAATTTAACTGAATAAATTGAACTGAATAAATTGAATTGAATATATTGATTGTTTGATTGATGAAAATGCGGTCTCAAGAAAGAAGCTTTGATATCTTTGCGAGATATTATCAATGTGGAGACAACCTGGGAAAATTGAGCAAGGTGGTGAGTTTATATACAGATATATATGTGCGGTTACCATTGTGTGATTTCCCCGTCAACAGAGCGGACACCTGAGGATTCACCCATTTCATACTGACCCTCCGGCTCATCTGCAAATACTGATCTGTGAGATTGGATTGTGCAAAAGCCACGGCTGAGGGAGATTCTCTGGAAATCACCGTGTGAACAGGTGGAGAGACCCTTCCTGGAGGTACGAGTGAAGCTTTAGAGGAACAAACTACAACACATCCAACGCTACTTTGATAAAAGGCAGAATGGGAAATGGAGCCTGCAAGAATACACAAGGACAACCAGAGAGTCCACCAAAAGGTACTTGTACACATCATATGTACGACCGTTATGGTGCAGAAGCTATAAGGCAGGTCGAGAATTGGTATTTGTGGACAAAGGGACATGATAAGGAGTTTCCAAGAGATGGTACATTTGAGCGAAGTCGATTGGAAAGATTGGAACAAATATTGAAAGCCAGGAAGAGACAGAATCTAACGGTAGACTGGCTTGCATTCCATCTTTGGGATGGTGAATCCAGACAACGGGAACAGCAAGAACGGATAACGGATCTAGAACTTAAAATAAAAAGGATACAGGATACAGTGCAGGAGACAAATGCACAACTGCCCTCGAAATTAGGAATGAAAGTGACGGTTGTCCCATCTGATTTCCAGTTGTCTCCCCAAAAAAGGACGGTACAGAGAATTTTTTCGTGTTTCAGGAGACAACGAGAGATTGCAGTGGCAACTCAGGAATGTAGAGATGCAGCCCAGCAATACAAATGCACAGGTGCACAGACCAGGAAACGACAGAAACCGGTGTTTCGAGTGTGGAAAGATGGGACATTGGAGAAGAAGATGTCCGTATGCCAACAGGAGGACAAGGTCATGGGGCAAACCAAGATCAAGGGTACCAGTACGTACCGGTACCTCAGACAATGATTAGGCCTTCATTGCTGCAAATCCCAAATGATGATTGGCCTCAACAGATTCGATTACTGGACAAACATGAATAACTGTCAATGATTCTTGGGTCTGAAAAGTTTTCGGAGCAAGAATTATTCATTTTTTCTTTTGCTTGTAAGCAAATTAGTAATTAATTGATCATATGCCGAAATTGGATCTTTTATGTTGGGCACACAATTTTAAATTTACAAAGTTGGAACAATTGCTTTGCAAATTTTTGAAACTAAGTAACAAGAGTCACATGATGATCAGGTGGGAATTTCGGACTAGTGTTCCGCATGATTGATAGGTCAGTGGTCGACTGACATGCAAATGGGTGTGTAGTCAAATTTGGATAAATTATTGTGGGAACTGAAAGGGTAATTTCAATGTGACATCATAGGGGTTTTCTAAGAATAAGCTTTTGGTCCATTTGTGTATTAGCATTTCTAAAATTGAAGGACAAATTTTATGAAATTGAAATAAAATTGACACCCATCTTGATCTGTAAATAATAGTTCCAACGCAAACAAATACGCATAATGCAGGTGTGTGTGTATTTTTGTGTGTCAATGTTAGTGTTTTTATTGTTTTGTGTATCAATCTTACAAGATTGTTGACACCGACAGTGTGCCTGTCTGGAAATGGATAGTTTTATGTGGATGGGATTGAATATGCAGAGAATCCGTAAAATAAAATAGAAATAAAATTTGATTATGAACATTATCTCTTTTGTCAAGGGAGATGGAATATAAAGATTTGATGTGCTGGGTTATGAGCAGCTATTCATTCATAGTAAAATTGTGAGTAATTTGGGGATTCCATTTTGATAGAATTTATATGAGAATAACAGCTATTTATGGATATGAGCTTCATAAAAGGAAATGAGGGAGTACAAAATTATCCAAATTTGGGAGAGGTCTTACACTGACTTCCCAGAATACTCTGCTCATGGATTTATATATATATATATATAAACTTGAATTTTATCAGCATATAAATTGTGCTGCATGTATGGATGTGTATTAGGCATAGATGATATGGGAAAATAGTAAAGAAAATCTTGCTGATTGGAACTATTGTGAGTTTTAAAACGGAATGCATTGTGCATCTTAAACCAAGGGGCAGACATGAACGCGCTGTTACGTTATTTATACTCAGAACGCGCTGTTACATGTACCTGCAACATATTTGTTAATCTCGCACACCTATATTGGCATACTGGTGTCAGTAGTACTCACTGGGTGCATAGAAATGGATGAGCAACAGTTAAGGGGGTGTATTAAAACACTTACTTGGATACTTTCTACAAAAGTAGGGGTTTCAATAAGTGGTACCATACACATGGGGTTCATCAAATTAAGTTTTGGAGTTCAAACAAAGTCACTGGTTAACAGATGGGAATGGATAGTAAATAAATTCTTCGATGCTGGGTAAATGAAGTGAGATATTACAAAGACTTATTAGAGCTATTGTTCTTCCTTGCAGCAGTGGGAGAAAATTTAGATCCAACATAATGAATCTATAAATGAATGTGATAGGGATAATATCCTCAATTTGTACTAATTATTTGATTGTGGGTAAAGGAATTAATTAATCGTAGTGGATTGTTAACAAGCAGCCTGAAATGTCCTGAGAGTGTGCATCCATGTAATCAGAAATCCCAGATTTGTTTTTACAAACAACATTTTGGTAGAGATCTTATGCGGACGAATACTTGCTTGGTAGATAAAAACGGTACTGCATGTTGGCAGCCACTTCAGTGGCCATTTAGGCCGAACAAATAGGAAAAAACTGTAATTGAATATGTAATTTACAGATGAGTATTTGGGAAGTAAAAAGGGAATTTATTGATTTGGGAGACATTTTTCGAAGGTTTATTAAAGTGTTGCAATATGACATTTGGCAAGGAAAATTATTGGATGGGAAAATTAGATCTGTTTATAAAATGAGTTTGTTGACCCATTGAAGTTAATTCTTTGAATTGTTGTTTAATTAGCATTTTGAGTTCAAATTGGAAATAGTTTGGTAGAGCTTTGGTTAAAACCTTTGGTTGCAGTGTTTTGGAACAAATTGATAAACCATAGGAGATTGATAAGAATAGAAAAAAAATATGGACCCAAAATAGAAAGTTGGATTCATGCCCCTCATTGCAAACAAGGACATGGGGCTAAGGTGGACGATCCCACAGAAAATGAGGCTGCACCTAGCAGCCCAGCAGAACATTCAGTGGTAGATAAATGATAGTCGTGATTTACAGTCATTTGAATTACATTTTAACACCCCTTGCATTGTTAAACATTACATTTTCAACATGTGATATTCCGACTTGGGATAGTGACATTTATTTGCCTACATGACATACAATTACCTGCTGATATTAATACAACATGAGTGAAAAATGTATCACAACTACACTCATGATCAGGGGATTGAGTTCAACCCCGGGAGATAGGGGGATCAGGGCAAGACAAATAATCTGATTATGTTACATATTAAGGGATTTTCTTTATTTACCTTTTAGGAAGCTTGTTAGTTTGGTATATAATGTTAAATGTCATCGACATATAACTATGTCATAGGTATGAATATATACAAGGAGTAGCAGACTTGTTTGTTGGTTTAGTAGTTATATTGGCAATTGTTTTAGTGGTGGCTTGCTTGAAAGCCTTAGTGACGGTGTGTTTGAATAAGGTAACCAACAACACGATGATAATGCATGAAGTGACAAATGAGGAAAGAAATGTGAAACCAGAAAAGGAAGACTTTTATGGCGACATAAACAGTAGAATTAAGATAATGGCATAACGACAATGTTATGAGTTGTGTCAATTACAATATCAGTGAACTCATATCACCACGAGTGACACACTGTTAGAAAAACAGAGGGAAAAGAAAAAGTGGAGAGAAATTATGGTAATAATACATTATGCTTAATTTGTTGGTTTGGGAAAATTGTTGTTGGGAATTAGATATTCCCGTTTGTGATTGTAATCATATACAATGCTATTCTTAGATTAGTAATAAAATACATACCTCATTGAATATTATTTGTGTGACGCATATAAATGAATATAACGTTTGTGTTAAGGAAAAAAACAACAAATTGTTGAATGTGAAACTGTCGGAAGATATACATGATTATGCTGATTTCATGGTAAGATGTACCCTATCTGATCCAGTGTGTGCGGAAAGCAGATTCAGATGTGACTGAGCATAAGGATAAGACGAGATCACAGTTTGGAGGGATTGCTAACGGAATTGGGAAGAAGGTCGAGAAAGAAAATTTGTGGCTAAAAAAAAATGAAGTTAATCGTGGCATACACCCTCTTTCTCAAAGAATGATGAAGACATTCTCCCGTGTAACTTGGAGATGAATGCTTACCTTCACCAAGGAAATTTATGTGACCATTTGCCTGGATCACACTGCAACATATGAAAGAAAGGCGATCACTTACTCTTGTTCGAAGGCTTCGAACATTCACCACATCAGAAGTTGCAGGACAACGACATTTTACCTGCAACCTCTGTGAAATGCGGGGACATATGTTATTACTTCACCAACGTCCGGGGAACCAGCATGGAGCTGCAAAAAACGGCTGTGCCCTTGTCACAACAGCTGTGCACGATTCTGCTGGTTGCTCCTGGTAAGGACCATGAATGACCTGAACACCAT
This sequence comes from Myxine glutinosa, assembly GCF_964187855.1. Lineage (NCBI taxonomy): Eukaryota > Metazoa > Chordata > Myxini > Myxiniformes > Myxinidae > Myxine > Myxine glutinosa. The sequence continues at coordinate 150,742,817 of NC_136269.1, forward strand.
GGTCCCAACATCATTGTGGATGCATCCGGCATCCCTGTTCCACATCTTGCTGGCCAATCAACGTCACACCAATACTTGCTGCCCACTCACAATGAGGGAGGAGGCAAGTCGACTACAACTGGGTGAAGGCCGTGTTCAGGAATTACTATGGTTTACAGCAAAAAGTGGCAAGAATGCTACAAGGAGAGCAGGGTCAGCCTATGACTCCGCAATGTTACCACAACAGCGAAATCCTACACGAAGTAGTGCAGGAGCTATGAAGACATTAGGAGAAAATGTTTCATACCAGGATTCAAACACAAGTGATCAGCCCTTCCTTTCAAACAAAGTCAACATTTGTGTGGAGGAAAACGTTTTTGCCAGATGGTGCAGATGCTTTACAAAACTTGAAAATGAAGTGAAATTGTTGTATCTTGGTGATGGTGAAGTGTTGTTTTGAAAATATATTTGTGATGCAAATGCAATAGATTGAACGATATGGAAGGAGTCAATGACCAACGAAATGTTTTGTGATTCTTGCAGGATGACGGTGTATGCCCAAGGGAATTTGATTACCAAAGTGATTGATTTATTTACTTATACTTGTAATGATGTTTACTTGTAGTGATTGATTATTTACTTATACTTGTGTGGAAGTGTAATTCAGTGTAACTTATTAATTGGCACTGGTAACTTATTGGTTGACCTAGTAACAAAGCAGATGCATTTTACATGCAAACTCTGTGGGGGACGGGTTTGTAAATGAGTTAGGAATGTGCACGAACATGATGGTCTCTTGAAACACCTGGTCACAGCCCCAGGCTGGAGCACCCCCCTATTGTTTGATAAAAGGAACTCACAGCAGGGGGGGGGGGGGGCTAGCTGGCGCCAGGAAGGCGACCGGTGACGTCGGCGGAGAGGAGATTACGAGTTCAGCGGACAGAGGATTAAGTCGAGTTGGTCCATATAAGCGGGAGCTGCGGCTGGAGTCGAGAGGACTTGCTGCGAGGAGCTCTGACGAACGGGACCATGGCGGAGGAACATCAGCCGAACGAAAAGGACCATGGAAAAGAGTTAATCTCAGCCATTGAATAATGCGGTATTATTTGGTAAATGGAATCAAGTGAATAACCAGTTAATAAAGTTGTGACCTTTTGTAAAACCTGTTTCCGACCATTGGCGTCTTGAGTCTCACCCTCCACTTCCGCGACAATATGGAGGCACCGCTGAAATTTCGAGTGGACGTCGCCAAGGTGAGCATGTAAGCATGACGTCTTGGGGATCTGTCCATTATGAAATATGAATTCTGAAGATGGAGGATTTGGTGTGTGGGACTTGCATTCCGTAGGTAATCCAAGGAGTGTAAAAGTATTTTTGTCACGACCGTCCAAGGTAAAAGTCACGGATGGAACGGTTTAAATGATTCTATTATTCGTGTGCTTGCATATGCGTACGGTATACGCTGGGTGTTAAGAGCCTTACTCTGGTCTGCGGGCAAGTCTGCTCATGAAGTGCACCATGAGGCGATTTGTTTGCCGGGTCGGTAAGGTCCGTACACGTGTACAATCGTGTACACCCGTTTTAAATAGAGAATTTTTTTTTCAGTTTTCCCGCCATAACTAAAACTTGTTGTTTTTTTTTGACGAAATTTGCTAGATAAATAGCATGGGTGACACGGATTAAATGATTTTATGATTATGAATTAATGAGAAAATGATTTTATATTTAAATATAAAAATTGATCTGCTTGGTGTTAGTTTAAGGGCTGTTCCAAATTTATCTTGATTATGAGACAAAAACAGCAGAATGGGAATCAACAGACAATGGAACAGCTCGCGACGAGTGTTTGTGGGTGACAACCACCCTCTGGTCGAGGCTCATAGAAGGGGTGATGCTTACTGATTCGGCACGCTTAAAATAGGTGTTAATGGTGGGATGTCAGAGGTTTTGGCGTGGGCTTAATAGTCACACTGTTTGAAAAATAATGCTCGATGCAACATGATCCTAAAAAGAACCCATCCCTACATCTACCCCAGAGACAGACAAAAAGAGATAGACAGAGTGAGACAAAGTGAGAAAGAGAGACAGACAGAGAGAGATAGACAGAAAAAGAAAGAAAGAGAGACATAGAGACAAACAGAGATAAAGATGATAGTCAGACACATAGAGAGAGACAGACAAAAAGAGATAGACAGAGTGAGACAAAGTGAGAAAGAGAGACAGACAGAGAGAGATAGACAGAAAAAGAAAGAAAGAGAGACATAGAGACAAACAGAGATAAAGATGATAGTCAGACACATAGAGAGAGACAGACAAAAAGAGATAGACAGAGTGAGACAAAGTGAGAAAGAGAGACAGACAGAGAGAGATAGACAGAAAAAGAAAGAAAGAGAGACATAGAGACAAACAGAGATAAAGATGATAGTCAGACACATAGAGAGAGACAGACAAAAAGAGATAGACAGAGTGAGACAAAGTGAGAAAGAGAGACAGACAGAGAGAGATAGACAGAAAAAGAAAGAAAGAGAGACATAGAGACAAACAGAGATAAAGATGATAGTCAGACACATAGAGAGAGACAGACAAAAAGAGATAGACAGAGTGAGACAAAGTGAGAAAGAGAGACAGACAGAGAGAGATAGACAGAAAAAGAAAGAAAGAGAGACATAGAGACAAACAGAGATAAAGATGATAGTCAGACACATAGAGAGAGACAGACAAAAAGAGATAGACAGAGTGAGACAAAGTGAGAAAGAGAGACAGACAGAGAGAGATAGACAGAAAAAGAAAGAAAGAGAGACATAGAGACAAACAGAGATAAAGATGATAGTCAGACACATAGAGAGAGACAGACAAAAAGAGATAGACAGAGTGAGACAAAGTGAGAAAGAGAGACAGACAGAGAGAGATAGACAGAAAAAGAAAGAAAGAGAGACATAGAGACAAACAGAGATAAAGATGATAGTCAGACACATAGAGAGAGACAGACAAAAAGAGATAGACAGAGTGAGACAAAGTGAGAAAGAGAGACAGACAGAGAGAGATAGACAGAAAAAGAAAGAAAGAGAGACATAGAGACAAACAGAGATAAAGATGATAGTCAGACACATAGAGAGAGACAGACAAAAAGAGATAGACAGAGTGAGACAAAGTGAGAAAGAGAGACAGACAGAGAGAGATAGACAGAAAAAGAAAGAAAGAGAGACATAGAGACAAACAGAGATAAAGATGATAGTCAGACACATAGAGAGAGACAGACAAAAAGAGATAGACAGAGTGAGACAAAGTGAGAAAGAGAGACAGACAGAGAGATAGACAGAAAAAGAAAGAAAGAGAGACATAGAGACAAACAGAGATAAAGATGATAGTCAGACACATAGAGAGAGACAGACAAAAAGAGATAGACAGAGTGAGACAAAGTGAGAAAGAGAGACAGACAGAGAGAGATAGACAGAAAAAAGAAAGAAAGAGAGACATAGAGACAAACAGAGATAAAGATGATAGTCAGAGTCAGACACATAGAGAGAGACAGACAAAAAGAGATAGACAGAGTGAGACAAAGTGAGAAAGAGAGACAGACAGAGAGAGATAGACAGAAAAAGAAAGAAAGAGAGACATAGAGACAAACAGAGATAAAGATGATAGTCAGACACATAGAGAGAGACAGACAAAAAGAGATAGACAGAGTGAGACAAAGTGAGAAAGAGAGACAGACAGAGAGAGATAGACAGAAAAAGAAAGAAAGAGAGACATAGAGACAAACAGAGATAAAGATGATAGTCAGACACATAGAGAGAGACAGACAAAAAGAGATAGACAGAGTGAGACAAAGTGAGAAAGAGAGACAGACAGAGAGAGATAGACAGAAAAAGAAAGAAAGAGAGACATAGAGACAAACAGAGATAAAGATGATAGTCAGACACATAGAGAGAGACAGACAAAAAGAGATAGACAGAGTGAGACAAAGTGAGAAAGAGAGACAGACAGAGAGAGATAGACAGAAAAAGAAAGAAAGAGAGACATAGAGACAAACAGAGATAAAGATGATAGTCAGACACATAGAGAGAGACAGACAAAAAGAGATAGACAGAGTGAGACAAAGTGAGAAAGAGAGACAGACAGAGAGAGATAGACAGAAAAAGAAAGAAAGAGAGACATAGAGACAAACAGAGATAAAGATGATAGTCAGACACATAGAGAGAGACAGACAAAAAGAGATAGACAGAGTGAGACAAAGTGAGAAAGAGAGACAGACAGAGAGAGATAGACAGAAAAAAGAAAGAAAGAGAGACATAGAGACAAACAGAGATAAAGATGATAGTCAGAGTCAGACACATAGAGAGAGACAGACAGAGAGAGATAGACAGAGAGAGAAAGAGAGAGAGACATAGAGACAAACAGAGATAAAGATGATAGTCAGACACATAGAGAGAGACAGACAAAAAGAGATAGACAGAGTGATGACCAAGTGAGATTGGATTGTGGTTTCAAAGTTTTGTTGTTGTTGTTTGCACGCATGTTTTTTGCAAGCACGTACGGGCGAGCACGTACGTGCGGGCACGCCCTAGTATATATAAACCAGAGGTAATATTAAGTTATGGAATTAATTGCTTTCAACAATGCAAAGGGTGACAAAATATGGGATTTTAATGGGATTTTTTAATGGGATATTGGTTTCGGAATGTTTAGAGGTCATTGCAATGTGATAATAACTTGTTGGAACTTGTTGTTGGAACTTGTTGTTGGAACTTGCTGTTGGAACTTGTTGTTGGAACTTGTTGGAACTTGTTGTTGGAACTTGCTGTTGGAACTTGTTGTTGGAACTTGTTGTTGGAACTTGTTGGAACTTGTTGTTGGAACTTGTTGTTGGAACTTGCTGTTGGCACTTGTTGGAACTTGTTGGAACTTGTTGTTGGAACTTGTTGGAACTTGCTGTTGGAACTTGCTGTCGGAACTTGTTGTTGGAACTTGCTGTTGGAACTTGTTGTTGGAACTTGTTGTTGGAACTTGTTGGAACTTGTTGTTGGAACTTGTTGTTGGAACTTGCTGTTGGCACTTGTTGGAACTTGTTGTTGGAACTTGTTGGAACTTGCTGTTGGAACTTGCTGTTGGAACTTGTTGGAACTTGTTGTTGGAACTTGTTGTTGGAACTTGTTGTTGGAACTTGCTGTTGGAACTTGTTGGAACTTGTTGTTGGAACTTGCTGTTGGAACTTGCTGTTGGAACTTGTTGGAACTTGTTGTTGGAACTTGTTGGAACTTGCTGTTGGAACTTGTTGTTGGAACTTGCTGTTGGAACTTGTTGTTGGAACTTGTTGGAACTTGTTGTTGGAACTTGCTGTTGGAACTTGTTGTTGGAACTTGTTGTTGGAACTTGTTGGAACTTGTTGTTGGAACTTGTTGTTGGAACTTGCTGTTGGCACTTGTTGGAACTTGTTGGAACTTGTTGTTGGAACTTGTTGGAACTTGCTGTTGGAACTTGCTGTCGGAACTTGTTGTTGGAACTTGCTGTTGGAACTTGTTGTTGGAACTTGTTGTTGGAACTTGTTGGAACTTGTTGTTGGAACTTGTTGTTGGAACTTGCTGTTGGCACTTGTTGGAACTTGTTGGAACTTGTTGTTGGAACTTGTTGGAACTTGCTGTTGGAACTTGCTGTTGGAACTTGTTGGAACTTGTTGGAACTTGTTGTTGGAACTTGTTGTTGGAACTTGCTGTTGGAACTTGTTGGAACTTGTTGTTGGAACTTGCTGTTGGAACTTGCTGTTGGAACTTGTTGGAACTTGTTGTTGGAACTTGTTGGAACTTGCTGTTGGAACTTGTTGGAACTTGTTGTTGGAACTTGTTGTTGGAACTTGCTGTTGGCACTTGTTGGAACTTGTTGGAACTTGTTGTTGGAACTTGTTGTTGGAACTTGCTGTTGGCACTTGTTGGAACTTGTTGGAACTTGTTGTTGGAACTTGTTGTTGGAACTTGCTGTTGGAACTTGCTGTTGGAACTTGTTGTTGGAACTTGTTGTTGGAACTTGCTGTTGGAACTTGCTGTTGGAACTTGTTGGAACTTGTTGTTGGAACTTGTTGTTGGAACTTGTTGTTGGAACTTGCTGTTGGAACTTGCTGTTGGAACTTGCTGTTGGAACTTGTTGGAACTTGTTGTTGGAACTTGTTGTTGGAACTTGTTGTTGGAACTTGTTGTTGGAACTTGTTGGAACTTGCTGTTGGAACTTGTTGGAACTTGTTGTTGGAACTTGTTGTTGGAACTTGCTGTTGGCACTTGTTGGAACTTGTTGGAACTTGTTGTTGGAACTTGTTGTTGGAACTTGCTGTTGGAACTTGCTGTTGGAACTTGTTGGAACTTGTTGTTGGAACTTGTTGTTGGAACCCGTACTTATTTAATTAATTACATTTCTTATTACATTACAGTAATTACATTACAGTAATTACCTGAGGTAATTACAGTAATTACAGTTCCGGTAATTACAGTAATTACAGTAATCATTACAGTAATTGCAGTAATCTTATTACAGTAATTACATTACATTAACTCAGGCACCTTTTGAGTAAGGAAGCTGATATTTGGACATGACACTGACCAAGGGATGTGGCTGTCAAGGAAAATATTGATTTATTGATTAATCATTTAATAAATTAACTCGTTGATTTATAAATGACTTATTTAATTAAAATTCCTGAGAGATACATCTTCGGATGAAATACTTGCAGATTGGTTATGCTATGAGCCAATTGATTAAGGAAAATATTTTGTGATGGCCATATTGGCAATTTCGTGGCCATATTCGTGGCAACTCAGTTAGTGCCACTGCACCTTTAAAATGCATCCCTGCGTTCATTTTTCGATCGATTGAGTTGAAATTTTGAACAATCGGATCTGGACTGTCGTTGTTAACGACTCTAGCACGCACTCGTCCAATCAGGATGGAGCGGTATGGTCCCCGGATCATCACTGCCCGCAGTTTTAATTAATTTTACTTTTTCTCTTGGGCATATAATTTTGAAGACATGCATGTCATGATAGAGGAAATGTTTGTTCTGTTAAACGGAATAAATGTTGTTTATTTGTGTGGGTGTGTATTTTTGTGAATTTGGATATATTTTTCACGACTAATTCCAGTTAACATCCTGCACAATTTGCTCGTTTGCTGGCCGAGTCGAAATTGCGTTGAGTTTCTATGGCATGCGCCATTAAAAGCGCAGTGTAATGGTTGAGCTCCCTTTATTTCGTTTTGGTCATGCGGATGAGCAAACAAAGTGACAAATGCTGCGACTGGAGCAGTAAAGGCGATGTTTTTTAAATGGAAACGATTTAATGAGGAATTAAAAGTGGGAGGGGGCAACACCACGCATACCTCTTTTAAGGTGTGTATAAACCCTGGAATAAACGTGGGAGGGGGCAACACCACGCATACCTCTTTTGAGGTGTGTATAAACCCTGGAATATTTCAGCAATCAATACGATGCTGAAATGATGTAATTTATTGTGTAATATGGTCGACCTTGGGTTTGTTTGGGTTTGTTGTTTATTTTTGTGGGTGTCTATTTTGAGTATTTTGGATATATTTTCACGACTAATTCCAGTTATCGTCCTGCAAAAGGTCTGCTCGTTCTTTTCCTTTGAGTCGTAAATTCCTGTTGAACTCTCATTAAAAAGCGGAATTAAGTACGCTGTGTGATGATGGAGATCCTTGATGACGAATCAGGAATAGTGAATGAGCAGACAAATATCACGGATGGTACACCAGATAGGGAAAATGTAGATGAAACCCCTTTTGCTCAGGTGCTGTGTAGCGCTGCACAAAGATCCATATGAGCGGGGCCTGGGTGCTGTGTAATTAGTACACAAAGAACCAATTACTAGGGTGCTGAATAAACACAAAGATCCATTTTTGGAGCTGGTTCTCCCGGTGCTGTGATTTATTCAAAGAACCAAATCTTGCAAGAATTAAGATATGATTTGTCGACATTAGAAATACTTTAATATATGTAACGCTTTTGTAACGATCATCCTGCAAAAGGTCTGCTCGTTCTTTTTCCTTTGAGTCGTAAATTCCTGTTGAATTCTCATTAAAATGCGGAATTAAGTACGCTGTGTGATGATGGAGATCCTTGATGACGAATCAGGAATAGGGAATGAGCAAACAAATATCACGGATGCTGCGGCTAGAGCAGTGGAAGCGATTTTTGAATTGTTCAATGATTATTCGATATTGTTATGACTTTTTGTCAATAGGTATACTAAGTGGCCATGAGGTAGCCTGTTGCTATGTACAGTTTTATTCTATTGTTGATTATACCACATAGCTGTGGTGATAAAGGAAATGTTCGTTTAAATAGATGATTATGATAGGACCATGACTATAAAATCATGATGATTATTATGAATGATATCATAGGGTTCAAATGCAGAATGATTGCATGAACTTGGGAAAGAACTTTCAAGCCCTATGGGATAAATTGGGTATTACAAGCAATGGAGTTTCAAAATTTAGCATGATTGAAGGAATTTGACAGTCCCATTACAGGAGTTTTACGAAATTTATATTGCCAAGAGATTTTGGGTACTATTAAAAGGAAAATGATGAGATATTTTTCCTAAAGAACTTTAATATCTGGCATCCATTTTGGCTGTCTCACGAATGAAGGATGAGTTGCCTTTAGTGGTTGCAAAGAAAAATTTGTGGAGACCAGGCAAAATGGGAAAATATGTCAGATATGACCCTAGGACAGGACGGCGATTCATCAATTGACATGAGGTACGAATCCGAGGTGACGACCGATGAAATTCGATCTCAGTCAATGGATGGACCTGTCCTGACATCATTGGGGAAAGGGCTTATGCAAGGAGTCATTCAAAATGATTAATTTGATTTATTGATGAATATTGATGAATTAATTGAAATTGAATAATTGATTGAATTGTTAATTGATTGAATCTAATTGATTGAATTTAATTGCATAAATTGAACTGAATAAATTGAATTGAATATATTGATTGTTTGATTGATGAAAATGCGGTCTCAAGAAAGAAGCTTTGATATCTTTGCGAGATATTATCAATGTGGAGACAACCTGGGAAAATTGAGCAAGGTGGTGAGTTTATATACAGATATATATGTGCGGTTACCATTGTGTGATTTCCCCGTCAAACAGAGCGGACACCTGAGGATTCACCCACTTCATACTGACCCTCCGGCTCATCTGCAAATACTGATCTGTGAGATTGGATTGTGCAAAAGCCACAGCTGAGGGAGATTCTCTGGAAATCACCGTGCGAACAGGTGGAGAGATCCTTCCTGGAGGTACGAGTGAAGCTTTAGAGGAACCTGGAACAAGCTACAACACATCCAACGCTACTTTGATAAAAGGCAGAATGGGAAATGGAGCCTGCAAGAACACACAAGGACAACCAGAGATTCCACAAAAAGGTACTTGTACACATCATATGTACGACCGTTATGGTGCCGAAGCTATAAGGCAGGTCGAGAATTGGTATTTGTGGACAAAGGGACATGATGAGGAGTTTCCAAGAGATGGTACATTTGAGCGAAGTCGATTGGAAAGATTGGAACAAAGATTGAAAGCCAGGAAGAGACAGAATCTAACGGTAGACTGGCTTGCATTCCATCTTTGGGATGGTGAATCCAGACAACGGGAACAGCAAGAACGGATAACGGAACTAGAACTTAAAATAAAAAGGATACAGGATACAGTGGAGGAGACAAATGCACAACTGCCCTCGAAATTAGGAATGAAAGTCACAGTTGTCCCATCTGATTTCCAGTTGTCTCCCCAAAAAGGACGGTACAGAGAATTTTTTCGTGTTTCAGGAGATAACGAGAGATTGCAATGGCAACTCAGGGATGTAGAGATGCAGCCCAGCAATACAAGTGCACAGGCGCACAGATCAGACAACGACAGAAACCGGTGTTTCGAGTGTGGAAAGATGGGACATTGGAGAAGAAGATGTCCGTATGTCAACAGGAAGACAAGGTCATGGGGCAAACCAAGATCAAGGGTACCAGTGCTTACCGGTACCTCAGACAATGATTAGGCCTTCATTGCTGCAAATCCCAAATGATGATTGGCCTCAACAGATTCGATTACTGGACAAACATGAACAACTGTCAATGATTCTTGTGTCTGAAAAGTTTTCAGAGCAAGAATGATTCATTTTTCTTTTTGCTTGTTAACAAATTAATAATTAATTGATAAAATGCCAAAATTGGATCTTCTATTTTGGGCACAGCAATTTTAAATTTACAAAGTTTGGAACAATTGCGTTGCAATTGTTGGCAAACCAAGTAACAAGAGTCACATGATGATCAGGTGGGAATTTCGGACTATTGTTCCGCACGATTGATAGGTCAATGGTCGACTGACATGCAAATGGGTGTGTAGTCAAAATTTGGATAGATTATTGTGAAGGCAGAAAGGGTAATTTCAATTTGACATCATAAGGGTTTTCTAAGAATGGACTTCTGGTTTATTTGTCTATAAGCATTTTGAATTTGATTGACAAATTTTATGAAATTGAAATAAAATTGACACCCATCTGATCTGTAAATAATGGTTCCAACGCAAACAAATATGCATAATGCATGTGTGTGTGTGTTTTTGTGTATCAATCTTACAAGATTGTTGACACCGACAGTGTGCCTGTCTGGAAATGGATAGTTATATGTGGATGGGATTGGGATATGTGGATGGGATTGAATATCCAGAGAATCCGTAAAATAAAATAGAAATATAATTTGATTATGAACATTATCTCTTTTGTCAAGGGAAATGGAATATAAAAAAAAAATTTTGATGTGCTGGGTTATGAGCAGCCATTAATTAATAGTAAAATTGTGAGTAATTTTGGGATTCCATTTTTGATAGAATGTATATGAGAATAACATCTATTTATGGATATGAGCTTCATAAAAGGAAATGAGGAAGTACAAAATCATCCAAATTTGGGAGAGGTCTTACACTAACTTCCCAGAATACTCTGCTCATGGATTTTATATATATAAACTTGAATTTTATCAGCATATAAATTGTGCTGTATGTATGGATGTGTTTTAGGCATAGATGATATGGGAAAAGAGTAAAGAAAATTTTGCTGGTTTGAACTATTGTGGGTTTTTCAGTTCTGGAGTTTAAACAAAGTCACTGGTTAACAGATGAGAAAGGATAGTAAATAAATTATTCTCTGCTGGGCAAATTAAGTACGATATTACTAAGACTTATGAGAGCTATTGTTCCGCCTTACAGCAGTGGAAAATTATTGGAAAAAATTAGATCCAACATAATGAATCTATAAAAGAATGTGATAGGGATAATATCCTCAATTTGTACTAATTATTTGATTGTGGGTAAAGGAATTAAGTCATCGTAGTGGATTGTTAACAGCAGCCTGAAAATGTCCTGAGAGTGTGCATCCATGTAATCAGAAATCCCAGATTTGTTTTTACAAACAACATTTTGGTAGAGGTCTTGTGTGGAACACTTCCTTGGTAGATAAAAAACGGTACTGCATGCTGGCAGCCACTTTTGCGGCCAGTTAGGCCAAACAAATTGAGAGGAAATTGTAGTTAAATACGTAAGTTACACATGGCTATTTGTAAAAAAGGAAATTTGTTGAGATGGGAAACATTTTTCGAAGGTTTATTAAGGTGTTATAATATGACATGTGGCAAGGCAAACTATTGGATGGGAAAATTAGATCTGGCTATAGAATAAATTTATTGACCCCTTGAAGTTAATCCTTCGAATCATTGTTTCACTGGCATTTTTGTTCAAATTGGAAATAGTTTGGTAGAGCTTTGGTTAAAACCTTTGGTTGCGGTATCTTGGAACGAATTGATAAACCATAGGAGATTGATAAGAATAGAAACAAATATGGACCCAAAATAGAAAGTTGGATTCATGCCTCTCATTGCAAGCAAGCACATGGGGCTAAGGTGGACGATCCCACAGAAAATGAGGCTGCACCTAGCAGCCCAGCAGAACATTCAGTGGTAGAAAAATGATAGTCATGATTTACAGTCATTTGAATTACATTTTAACACCCCTTGCATTGATAAACATTACATTTTCAACATGTGATATTCCTACTTGGAATAGTGACATTTATTTGCCTACATGACATACAATTACCTGCTGATATTAATACAGCATGAGTGAAAAAATGTATCACAACTACACTCATGATCAGGGGATTGAGTTCAACCCCGGGAGATAGGGGGATCAGGGTAAGACAAATAATCTGATTATGTTACATATTAAGGGATTTTCTTTATTTACCTTTTAGGAAGCTTGTTAGTTTGGTATATAATGTTAAATGTCATCGACATATAACTATGTCATAGATATGAATATATACAAGGAGTAGCAGACTTGTTTGTTGGTTTAGTAGTTATATTGGCAATTGTTTTAGTGGTGGCTTGCTTGAAAGCCTTAGTGACGGTGTGTTTGAATAAGGTAACCAACAACACGATGATAACGCATGAAGTGACAAATGAGGAAAGAAATGTGGAACCAGAAAAGGAAGACTTTTATGGCGACATAAATACTGAGATTAAAAGACTAAATTAAGTGATGTTGCAAATGAATACAGTAGAATTAAGATAATGGCATAACGACAATGTTATGAGTTGTGTCAATTACAATATCAATGAACTCATATCACCACGAGTGACACACTGTTAGGAGAAAAAAAAAAAAAAAAAAAGAGGGAAAAGAAAAAGTGGAGAGGAATTATGGTAATAATACATTATGCTTAATTTGTTGGTTTGGGAAAATTGTTGTTGGGAATTAGGTATTCCCGTGTGTGATTGTAATCATATACAATGCTATTCTTAGTTTAGTAATAAAATACATACCTGATTGAATATTATTTGTGTGACGCATATAAATGAATATAACTTTTTGTGTTAAGGAAAAACAACAAATTGTTGAATGTGAAACTGTCGGAAGATATACATGATTATGCTGATTTCATGGTAAGATGTACCCTATCTGATTCAGTGTGTGCGGAAAGCAGATTCAGATATGACTGAGCATAAGGATAAGACGAGATCACATTTTGGAGGGATTGCTAACGGAATTGGGAAGAAGAAAGAAAGAAAATTTGTGGCTAAAAAATGAAGTTAATCGTGGCATACACCCTCTTTCTCAAAGAATGATGAAGACATTCTCCCGTGTAACTTGGAGATGAATGCTTACCTTCACCAAGGAAATTTATGTGACCATTTGCCTGGATCACACTGCAACATATGAAAGAAAGGCGATCACTTACTCTTGTTCGAAGACTTCGAACATTCACCACATCAGAAGTTGCAGGACAACGACATTTTACCTGCAACCTCTGTGAAATGCGGGGACATATGTTATTACTTCACCAACGTCCGGGGAACCAGCATGGAGCTGCAAAAAACGGCTGTGCCCTTGTCACAACAGCTGTGCACGATTCTGCTGGATTGCTCCTGGTAAGGACCATGAATGACCTGAACACCATGGTCCCAACATCATTGTGGATGCATCCGGCATCCCTGTTCCACATCTTGCTGGCCAATCAATGTCACACCAATACTTGCTGCCCACTCACAATAAGGGAGGAGGCAAGTCAACTACAACTGGGTGAAGGCCTTGTTCAGGAATTACTATGGTTTACAGCAAAAAGTGGCAAGAATGCTACAAGGAGAGCAGGGTCAGTCTATGACTCCGCAATGTTACCACAACAGCGAAATCCTACACGAAGTAGTGCAGGAGCTATGAAGACATTAGGAGAAAATGTTTCATACCTGGATTCAAACACAAGTGATCAGCCCTTCCTTTCAAACAAAGTCAACATTTGTGTGGAGGCAAACGTTTTTGCCAGATGGTGCAGATGCTTTACAAAACTTGAAAATGAAGTGAAATTGTTGTATCTTGGTGATGGTGAAGTGTTGTTTTGAAAATATATTTGTGATGCAAATGCAATAGATTGAACAATATGGAAGGAGTCAATGACCAACGAAATGTTTTGTGATTCTTGCAGGATGACGGTGTATGCCTAAGGGAATTTGATTACCAAAGTTATGATTATTTACTTTTACTTGTAATGATGTTTACTTGTAGTGATTGATTGTTTACTTATATTGATGTTTAGATTAATGGTTAATATAAACAAAAACAAAAAGATGAGGGAATTGTGGAAGTGTAATTCAGTGTAACTTATTAATTGGCACTGGTAACTTATTGGTTGACCTAGTAACAAAGCAGATGCATTTTACATGCAAACTCTGTGGGGGACGGGTTTGTAAATGAGTTAGGAATGTGCACGAACATGATGGTCTCTTGAAACACCTGGTCACAGCCCCAGGCTGGAGCACCCCCCTATTGTTTGATAAAAGGAACTCACAGCAGGGGGGGGGGGGGCTAGCTGGCGCCAGGAAGGCGACCGGTGACGTCGGCGGAGAGGAGATTACGAGTTCAGCGGACAGAGGATTAAGTCGAGTTGGTCCATATAAGCGGGAGCTGCGGCTGGAGTCGAGAGGACTTGCTGCGAGGAGCTCTGACGAACGGGACCATGGCGGAGGAACATCAGCCGAACGAAAAGGACCATGGAAAAGAGTTAATCTCAGCCATTGAATAATGCGGTATTATTTGGTAAATGGAATCAAGTGAATAACCAGTTAATAAAGTTGTGACCTTTTGTAAAACCTGTTTCCGACCATTGGCGTCTTGAGTCTCACCCTCCACTTCCGCGACACTTGTAATGATGTTTACTTGTAGTGATTGATTATTTACTTATATTGATGTTTAGATTAATGGTTAATATAAACAAAAAACAAAAAGATGAGGGAATTGTGGAAGTGTAACTCAGCGTAACTTATTAATTGGCACTGGTAACTTATTAATTAACCTGGTAACAAAGCAAATACATTTTACATGCAAACTCTGTGAAGGACGAGTTCGTAAATGAGTTAGGAATGTGCACGAATATGATAATCTCTTGAAACACCTGGTCACAGCCCCAGGCTGGAGCACCCCCCTATTGTTTGATAAATGGAACTCACAACAGGGGGGGCTAGCTGGCGCCAGGAAGGCGACCAGTAACGTCAGCGGAGAAGAGATTACGAGTTCAGCGGACAGAGGATTAAGTCGAGTTGGTCCATATAAGCGGGAGCTGCGGCTGGAGTCGAGAGGACTTGCTGCGAGGAGCTCTGACGAACGGGACCATGGCGGAGGAACATCAGCCGAACGAAATGGACCATGGAAAAGAGTTAATCTCAGCCATTGAATAATGCGGTATTATTTGGTAAATGGAATGAAGTGAATAATAAAAAAGACCTTTTGTAAACCTGAGTCCGGTCATTGGAGTCCTGTGAGTCATACACGAAATTCTTCCACAGCGTGTCCACAACGAACACGGACAGGGGTTGTTTAAACGAGGGCACCAGATGGGCGTGTCCACAACTAACACGGACAGGGGTTGTTTAAACGACGGCACTAGATGGGCGTGTCCACAACTAACACAGACAGAGGTTGTTTAAACGAGGGCACCAGATTGGCGTGTCCACAACTAACACGGACAGAGGTTGTTTAAACGAGGGCACCAGATGGGCGTGTCCACAACTAACACGGACAGAGGTTGTTTAAACGAGGACACCAGATGGGCGAGTCCACAACTAACACGGACAGAGGTTGTTTAAATGAGGGCACCAGATGGGCATGTCCACAACTAACACGGACAGAGGTTGTTTAAACGAGGGCACCAGATGGGCGTGTCCACAACGAACAGGGACAGAGGTTGTTTAAACGAGGGCACCAGATTGGCGTGTCCACAACTAACATGGACAGAAGTTGTTTAACGAGGGCACCAGATGGGCGTGTCCACAACTAACACGGACAGAGGTTGTTTATACGAGGGCACCAGATTGGCGTGTCCACAACTAACACGGACAGAGGTTGTTTAAACGAGGGCACCAGATGTGCGTGTCCACAACTAACACGGTCAGAGGTTGTTTAAACGAGGGCACCAGATGGGCGTGTCCACAAGTAACACGGACAGAGGTTGTTTAAACGAGGACACCAGATGGGCGAGTCCACAACTAACACGGACAGGGGTTGTTTAAACGAGGGCACCAGATGGGCGTGTCCACAACGAACACGGACAGAGTTTGTTTAAACGAGGACACCAGATGGGCGAGTCCACAACTAACACGGACAGAGGTTGTTTAAACGAGGGCACCAGATGGGCGAGTCCACAACTAACACGGACAGAGGTTGTTTAAACGAGGGCACCAGATGAGCGTGTCCACAACGAACACGGACAGAGGTTGTTTAAACGAGGACACCACATGGGCGTGTCCACAACTAACATGGACAGGGGTTGTTTAAACGAGGACACCAGATGGGCGTGTCCACAACTAACACGGACAGGGGTTGTTTAAACGAGGGCACCAGATTGGCGTGTCCACAACTAACACAGACAGGGGTTGTTTAAACGAGGGCACCAGATGGGCGTGTCCACAACTAACACGGACAGGGGTTGTTTAAACGAGGGCACCAGATGGGCGTGTCCACAACTAACACGGACAGAGGTTGTTTAAACGAGGACACCAGATGGGCGTGTCCACAACTAACACGGACAGAGGTTGTTTAAACGAGGGCACCAGATGGGCGTGTCCACAACTAACACGGACAGAGGTTGTTTAAACGAGGGCACCAGATGGGCATGTCCACAACTAACACGGACAGAGGTTGTTTAAACGAGGGCACCAGATGGGCATGTCCACAACTAACACGGACAGAGGTTGTTCAAACAAGGGCACCAGATAGGCGTGTCCACAACTAACACTGACAGAGGTTGTTTAAACGAGGACACCAGATGGGCGTGTCCACAACTAACACGGACAGAGGTTGTTTAAACGAGGGCACCAGAGGGGCGTGTCCACAACTAACACGGACAGAGGTTGTCCAAACAAGGGCACCAGATGGGCGTGTCCACAACTAACACTGAAAGAGGTTGTTTAAACGAGGACACCAGATGGGCGTGTCCACAACTAACACGGACAGAGGTTGTTTAAACGAGGGCACCAGATGGGCATGTCGACAACTAACACGGACAGAGGTTGTTTAAACGAGGACACCAGATGGGCGCGTCCACAACTAACATGGACAGAGGATGTTTAAACGAGGGCACCAAATGGGCGCGTCCACAACTAACACGGACAGAGGTTGTTTAAACGAGGGCACCAGACGGGCATGTCCACAACTAACACGGACAGGGGTTGTTTAAACGAGGGCACCAGGTGGGCGTGTCCACAACGAACACGGACAGAGGTTGTTTAAACGAGGGCACCAGATTGGCATGTCCACAACGAACACGGACAGAGGTTGTTTAACCAACCAAGGCGTAACGTAACCAAGGCGTAAGCTAAACGCTCTTTCACCTACCTCATTCTCATCCACCCTCTCTGAAAAAATGTCCACTTCTCCCTTCATTGACCTCCACACCCTTCCGACCTCACTGACTACTACAACCACACTCTCTCCTCCTGCCTTGACCAGCTTGCGCCTGTAAAAACCAAAACAGTTTCTTTCACCCATTCTGCTCCCTGGTTTACCCCTGAACTCCGCCTGATGAAAACTCGTGCTCGCCAACTTGAAAGACTCCGCAATAAAACAGGTCTCACAGTTCACTCCCAAGCCTACAAGGACCACCTACAACACTACAAAGATGCCCTCTCCCACGCCAGCTCCGCCTACTACTCTCAAATTATCCACTCTGGCTCCGGAAACCCAAAAGCACTCTTCTCGACAATAAACAAACTCCTCCGCCCCCTGGACACCACCACCCAGTCATTCACAGTAGACAACTGCATCTCCTTCCTTTCTTTCTTCCAACGCAAAATTGACAACATCCACAACAGCTTGACCACCGCCGCACCCGCTCCCCCTCCAACCACCTGCCCCCCCTTCTCCTGCCTTCCCCTGTCTCAATTCTCCCTGGTCTCCCCTACTGACCTCTCTGAACTCCTCATAGGAATGAAAACTGCCACCTGCACTCTTGACCCCATCCCCTCCAGCTTTGTCAAGGCCCCCCTCCCTGCTCTCTCTCCACTTATCATTGCAACAATAAACTCCTCCCTGTCTACAGGCATCGTCCCACCATCCCTCAAAATTGCTGCTGTTACCCCCATTCTAAAAAAACCAGGTCTAAACCCTGACACCCTAAATAACTTCAGACCCATCTCCAACCTACCCTTTCTGTCAAAAGTTTTGGAACGCGCTGTAGCCGCTCAACTCAAACATCACCTCTCTGCCAATAACCTGTATGAAACATTCCAATCCGGATTCCGCTCCAACCACAGTACTGAAACTGCTCTCCTCAAAATCACCAACGACCTTCTCCTCTCCTCTGACGCTGGCAACCTCAACATTCTCGTCCTCCTCGACCTCAGCGCTGCCTTTGACACCATCGATCACACCATCCTCCTCACCCGACTTGAATCCACCTTTAACGTTACCGGCACTGCCCTCTCTTGGATTAAATCATACCTCTCTGACAGACGCCAGTTCGTCTCCATCAATAACTGCAAATCCCCCACTGCTCCCCTCCCCCAAGGTGTCCCCCAAGGTTCAGTTATTGGCCCCCTCCTCTTCATCCTTTACCTGTCCCCCCTCGGTCACTTAATCCGCCGTCATGGTCTCCAATTGCACTGCTTCGCCGATGACATCCAGCTTTTCATCTCCACCAAGTCCGTCTCCACCGACACCCACTCTATCCTGACAAACTGCATCTCTGAAATAAAGTCCTGGCTTCAAATCAACTTCCTCAAACTTAACTGTGATAAATCTGAAATAATCATCATTGGCCCAAAAACGCTCACAAAATCCACCCATAACTTTGCCCTCAACATCGACGGTATCCCAGTATCCACCTCCCCTCTCATCCGGAATCCTGGCGTCATCTTTGACCAAACCCTCTCCTTCGACAAATACACTAAACAGATCACAAAGACAGCCTTCTTTCACCTGAAAAACATCGCCCGTCTC
Source organism: Myxine glutinosa (assembly GCF_964187855.1). Classification (NCBI taxonomy): domain Eukaryota; kingdom Metazoa; phylum Chordata; class Myxini; order Myxiniformes; family Myxinidae; genus Myxine; species Myxine glutinosa. The sequence goes on from NC_136269.1 coordinate 150,761,841, forward strand.
CGCTCATCCATCTCCTCCACGGCTGCAGAAACCCTCATCCACGCCTTCATCACCTCCCGTCTGGACTACTGCAATAGCATCCTCTATGGTTCACCCTCAACAATCACCAATAAACTCCAATACATTCAGAACTCCGCTGCCCGTCTACTCACCCATTCCCGGACCCGTGACCACATCACCCCCGTCCTTTACAAGCTTCACTGGCTCCCCATCTCCCAGAGAATCCAGTATAAAATCCTCCTCTTGACCTACAAAGCCCTCCATAACCTGGCCCCATCCTACCTGGCTGACCTCCTCTCCAGACACACTCCCACCCGCAACCTCCGCTCTGCTGGTACCAACCTGCTGACCCCCCCCCCCCCATCCGGACCAAATTCAGATCCTGGAGGGACAGGGCCTTCTCCATCGCTGCTCCCACCCTCTGGAACTCACTACCTCACACCATCAGAGACTCCTCCTCACTCACCACATTCAAAAGATCACTCAAGACCCACCTGTTCAGCACTGCATTCAACATTCAACCCACAGCATTTAACCCCTGACTATCACTTCTCCTTCTCCCTCCTTTTGCTTTCAATATTTCCCTATTGATTCTTGTCTTTTTGAAATTGTTGTTTTCATGTTTTGTAATGCATTATGTTTTGCACTCTGTCAAAGCGCCTTTGGGCTTCATGAAAAGCGCCATACAAAATAAATGAATTATTATTATTATTATTAAACGAGGGCACCAGATGGGCGTGTCCACAACTAACACGGACAGGGGTTGTTTAAACGAGGGCACCAGATTGGCATGTCCACAACTAACACGGACAGGGGTTGTTTAAACGAGGGCACCAGATGGGCATGTCCACAACGAACACGGACAGGGGTTGTTTAAACGAGGGCACCAGATTGGCATGTCCACAACGAACACGGACAGGGGTTATTTAAACGAGCGCACCAGATGGTCGTGTCCACAACGAACACGGACAGGGGTTGTTTAAACGAGGGCACCAGATTGGCATGTCCACAACGAACACGGACAGGGGTTGTTTAAACGAGGGCACCAGATTGGCATGTCCACAACTAACACGGACAGGGGTTGTTTAAACGAGGGCACCAGATTGGCATGTCCACAACGAACACGGACAGGGGTTGTTTAAACGAGGCACCAGATTGGCATGTCCACAACGAACACGGACATAGGTTGTTTAAACGAGGACACCAGATGGGCGTGTCCACAACTAACACGGACAGAGGTTGTTTAAACGAGGGCACCAGATTGGCATGTCCACAACTAACACGGACAGAGGTTGTTTAAACGAGGGCACCAGATGAGCGTGTCCACAACTAACACGGACAGAGGTTGTTTAAACGAGGGCAATAGATGGGCGTGTCCACAACGAACACGGACAGGGGTTGTTTAAACGAGGGCACCAGATGGGCGTGTCCACAACTAACACAGACAGAGGTTGTTTAAACGAGGGCACCAGATGGGCGTGTCCACAACTAACACGGACAGAGGTTGTTTAAACGAGGGCACCAGATGGACGTGTCCACAACTAACACGGACAGAGGTTGTTTAAACGAGGACACCAGATGGGCGTGTCCACAACTAACACAGACAGAGGTTGTTTAAACGAGGACACCAGATGGGCGTGTCCACAACTAACACGGACAGGGGTTGTTTAAACGAAGGCACAAGATGGGCATGTCCACAACTTACACGGACAGGGGTTGTTTAAACGAGGACACCAGATGGGCGTGTCCACAACTAACACGGACAGGGGTTGTTTAAACGAGGGCACCAGATGGGCGTGTCCACAACTAACACGGACAGGGGTTGTTTAAATGAGGGCACCAGATGGGCGTGTCCACAACTAACACGGACAGGGGTTGTTTAAACGACGGCACCAGATGGGCGTGTCCACAACTAACACGGACAGAGGATGTTTAAACGAGGACACCAGATGGGCGTGTCCACAACTAACACGGACAGAGGTTGTTTAAACGAGGGCACCAGATGGGCGTGTCCACAACTAACACGGACAGAGGTTGTTTAAACGAGGGCACCAGATGGGCGTGTCCACAACTAACACGGACAGAGGTTGTTTAAACGAGGGCACCAGATGGGCGTGTCCACAACTAACACGGACAGAGGTTGTTTAAACGAGGGCACCAGATGGGCATGTCCACAACTAACACGGACAGAGGTTTTTTAAACGAGGGCACCAGATGGGCGTGTCCACAACTAACACGGACAGAGGTTGTTTAAACGAGGACACCAGATGGGCATGTCCACAACTAACACGGACAGAGGTTGTTTCAACTAGGGCACCAGATGGGCATGTCGACAACTAACACGGACAGAGGTTGTTTAAACGAGGACACCAGATGGGCGCGTCCACAACTAACACGGACAGAGGTTGATTTAACGAGGGCACCAGATGGGCGTGTCCACAACTAACACGGACAGAGGTTATTTAAACGAGGGCACCAGATGGGCGCGTCCACAACTAACACGGACAGAGGTTGTTTAAACGAGGGCACCAGATGGGCATGTCCACAACTAACACAGACAGGGGTTGTTTAAATGAGGGCACCAGATGGGCGTGTCCACAACGAACACGGACAGAGGTTGTTTAAACGAGGGCACCAGATTGGCACGTCCACAACGAGCACGGACAGAGGTTGTTTAAACGAGGGCACCAGATGGGCGTGTCCACAACTAACACGGACAGGGGTTGTTTAAATGAGGGCACCAGATTGGCATGTCCACAACGAACACGGACAGGGGTTGTTTAAACGAGGGCACCAGATGGGCGTGTCCACAACTAACACGGACAGAGGTTGTTTAAACGAGGGCACCAGATTGGCATGTCCACAACTAACACGGACAGAGGTTGTTTAAACGAGGGCACCAGATGAGCGTGTCCACAACTAACACGGACAGAGGTTGTTTAAACGAGGGCACTAGATGGGCGTGTCCACAACGAACACGGACAGAGGTTGTTTAAACGAGGGCACCAGATGGGCGTGTCCACAACCAACACGGACAGAGGTTGTTTAAACGAGGGCACCAGATGGGCGTGTCCACAACTAACACGGACAGAGGTTGTCCAAACAAGGGCACCAGATGGGCGTGTCCACAACTAACACGGACCGAGGTTGTTTAAACGAGGGCACCAGATGGGCGTGTCCACAACTAACACGGACAGAGGTTGTTTAAACGAGGCACCAGATGGGCATGTCCACAACTAACACGGACAGAGGTTGTTTAAACGAGGGCACCAGATGGGCGTGTCCACAACTAACACGGACAGAGGTTGTTCAAACGAGGGCACCAGATGGGCGTGTCCACAACTAACACGGACAGAGGTTGTTTAAACGAGGGCACCAGATGGGCGTGTCCACAACTAACATGGACAGGGGTTGTTTAAACGACGGCACCAGATGGGCGTGTCCACAACTAACATGGACAGAGGTTGTTTAAATGACGGCACCAGATGGGCGTGTCCACAACTAACACGGACAGAGGTTGTTTAAACGAGGACACCAGATGGGCGTGTCCACAACGAACACGGACAGAGGTTGTTTAAACGAGGGCACCAGATTGGCATGTCCACAACTAACACGGACAGAGGTTGTTTAAACGAGGGCACCAGATGAGCGTGTCCACAACTAACACGGACAGAGGTTGTTTAAATGAGGGCAATAGATGGGCGTGTCCACAACGAACACGGACAGGGGTTGTTTAAACGAGGGCACCAGATGGGCGTGTCCACAACTAACACGGACAGGGGTTGTTTAAACGAGGGCACTAGATGGGCGTGTCCACAACTAACACAGACAGAGGTTGTTTAAACGAGGGCACCAGATGGGCGTGTCCACAACTAACACGGACAGAGGTTGTTTAAACGAGGGCACCAGATGGACGTGTCCACAACTAACACGGAAAGAGGTTGTTTAAACGAGGACACCAGATGGGCGTGTCCACAACTAACACGGACAGAGGTTGTTTAAACGAGGGCACCAGATGGGCATGTCGACAACTAACACGGACAGAGGTTGTTTAAACGAGGACACCAGATGGGCGCGTCCACAACTAACATGGACAGAGGATGTTTAAACGAGGGCACCAAATGGGCGCGTCCACAACTAACACGGACAGAGGTTGTTTAAACGAGGGCACCAGACGGGCATGTCCACAACTAACACGGACAGGGGTTGTTTAAATGAGGGCACCAGATGGGCGTGTCCACAACGAACACGGACAGAGGTTGTTTAAACGAGGGCACCAGATTGGCATGTCCACAACGAACACGGACAGAGGTTGTTTAACCAACCAAGGCGTAACGTAACCAAGGCGTAAGCTAAACGCTCTTTCACCTACCTCATTCTCATCCACCCTCTCTGAAAAAATGTCCACTTCTCCCTTCATTGACCTCCACACCCTTCCGACCTCACTGACTACTACAACCACACTCTCTCCTCCTGCCTTGACCAGCTTGCGCCTGTAAAAACCAAAACAGTTTCTTTCACCCATTCTGCTCCCTGGTTTACCCCTGAACTCCGCCTGATGAAAACTCGTGCTCACCAACTTGAAAGACTCCGCAATAAAACAGGTCTCACAGTTCACTCCCAAGCCTACAAGGACCACCTACAACACTACAAAGATGCCCTCTCCCACGCCAGCTCCGCCTACTACTCTCAAATTATCCACTCTGGCTCCGGAAACCCAAAAGCACTCTTCTCGACAATAAACAAACTCCTCCGCCCCCTGGACACCACCACCCAGTCATTCACAGTAGACAACTGCATCTCCTTCCTTTCTTTCTTCCAACGCAAAATTGACAACATCCACAACAGCTTGACCACCGCCGCACCCGCTCCCCCTCCAACCACCTGCCCCCCCTTCTCCTGCCTTCCCCTGTCTCAATTCTCCCTGGTCTCCCCTACTGACCTCTCTGAACTCCTCATAGGAATGAAAACTGCCACCTGCACTCTTGACCCCATCCCCTCCAGCTTTGTCAAGGCCTCCCTCCCTGCTCTCTCTCCACTTATCATTGCAACAATAAACTCCTCCCTGTCTACAGGCATCGTCCCACCATCCCTCAAAATTGCTGCTGTTACCCCCATTCTAAAAAAACCAGGTCTAAACCCTGACACCCTAAATAACTTCAGACCCATCTCCAACCTACCCTTTCTGTCAAAAGTTTTGGAACGCGCTGTAGCCGCTCAACTCAAACATCACCTCTCTGCCAATAACCTGTATGAAACATTCCAATCCGGATTCCGCTCCAACCACAGTACTGAAACTGCTCTCCTCAAAATCACCAACGACCTTCTCCTCTCCTCTGACGCTGGCAACCTCAACATTCTCGTCCTCCTCGACCTCAGCGCTGCCTTTGACACCATCGATCACACCATCCTCCTCACCCGACTTGAATCCACCTTTAACGTTACCGGCACTGCCCTCTCTTGGATTAAATCATACCTCTCTGACAGACGCCAGTTCGTCTCCATCAATAACTGCAAATCCCCCACTGCTCCCCTCCCCCAAGGTGTCCCCCAAGGTTCAGTTATTGGCCCCCTCCTCTTCATCCTTTACCTGTCCCCCCTCGGTCACTTAATCCGCCGTCATGGTCTCCAATTGCACTGCTTCGCCGATGACATCCAGCTTTTCATCTCCACCAAGTCCGTCTCCACCGACACCCACTCTATCCTGACAAACTGCATCTCTGAAATATAATCCTGGCTTCAAATCAACTTCCTCAAACTTAACTGTGATAAATCTGAAATAATCATCATTGGCCCAAAAACGCTCACAAAATCCACCCATAACTTTGCCCTCAACATCGACGGTATCCCAGTATCCACCTCCCCTCTCATCCGGAATCCTGGCGTCATCTTTGACCAAACCCTCTCCTTCGACAAATACACTAAACAGATCACAAAGACAGCCTTCTTTCACCTGAAAAACATCGCCCGTCTCCGCTCATCCATCTCCTCCACGGCTGCAGAAACCCTCATCCACGCCTTCATCACCTCCCGTCTGGACTACTGCAATAGCATCCTCTATGGTTCACCCTCAACAATCACCAATAAACTCCAATACATTCAGAACTCCGCTGCCCGTCTACTCACCCATTCCCGTACCCATGACCACATCACCCCCGTCCTTTACAAGCTTCACTGGCTCCCCATCTCCCAGAGAATCCAGTATAAAATCCTCCTCTTGACCTACAAAGCCCTCCATAACCTGGCCCCATCCTACCTGGCTGACCTCCTCTCCAGACACACTCCCACCCGCAACCTCCGCTCTGCTGGTACCAACCTGCTGACCCCCCCCCATCCGGACCAAATTCAGATCCTGGAGGGACAGGGCCTTCTCCATCGCTGCTCCCACCCTCTGGAACTCACTACCTCACACCATCAGAGACTCCTCCTCACTCACCACATTCAAAAGATCACTCAAGACCCACCTGTTCAGCACTGCATTCAACATTCAACCCACAGCATTTAACCCCTGACTATCACTTCTCCTTCTCCCTCCTTTTGCTTTCAATATTTCCCTATTGATTCTTGTCTTTTTGAAATTGTTGTTTTCATGTTTTGTTATGCATTATGTTTTGCACTCTGTCAAAGCGCCTTTGGGCTTCATGAAAAGCGCCATACAAAATAAATGAATTATTATTATTATTATTAAACGAGGGCACCAGATGGGCGTGTCCACAACTAACACGGACAGGGGTTGTTTAAACGAGGGCACCAGATTGGCATGTCCACAACTAACACGGACAGGGGTTGTTTAAACGAGGGCACCAGATGGGCATGTCCACAACGAACACGGACAGGGGTTGTTTAAACGAGGGCACCAGATTGGCATGTCCACAACGAACACGGACAGGGGTTATTTAAACGAGGGCACCAGATGGTCGTGTCCACAACGAACACGGACAGGGGTTGTTTAAACGAGGGCACCAGATTGGCATGTCCACAACGAACACGGACAGGGGTTGTTTAAACGAGGGCACCAGATTGGCATGTCCACAACTAACACGGACAGGGGTTGTTTAAACGAGGGCACCAGATTGGCATGTCCACAACGAACACGGACAGGGGTTGTTTAAACGAGGCACCAGATTGGCATGTCCACAACGAACACGGACATAGGTTGTTTAAACGAGGACACCAGATGGGCGTGTCCACAACTAACACGGACAGAGGTTGTTTAAACGAGGGCACCAGATTGGCATGTCCACAACTAACATGGACAGAGGTTGTTTAAACGAGGGCACCAGATGAGCGTGTCCACAACTAACACGGACAGAGGTTGTTTAAACGAGGGCAATAGATGGGCGTGTCCACAACGAACACGGACAGGGGATGTTTAAACGAGGGCAACAGATGGGCGTGTCCACAACTAACACAGACAGAGGTTGTTTAAACGAGGGCACCAGATGGGCGTGTCCACAACTAACACGGACAGAGGTTGTTTAAACGAGGGCACCAGATGGACGTGTCCACAACTAACACGGACAGAGGTTGTTTAAACGAGGACACCAGATGGGCGTGTCCACAACTAACACGGACAGAGGTTGTTTAAACGAGGACACCAGATGGGCGTGTCCACAACTAACACGGACAGGGGTTGTTTAAACGAAGGCACAAGATGGGCGTGTCCACAACTTACACGGACAGGGGTTGTTTAAACGAGGACACCAGATGGGCGTGTCCACAACTAACACGGACAGGGGTTGTTTAAACGAGGGCACCAGATGGGCGTGTCCACAACTAACAAGGACAGGGGTTGTTTAAATGAGGGCACCAGATGGGCGTGTCCACAACTAACACGGACAGGGGTTGTTTAAACGACGGCACCAGATGGGCGTGTCCACAACTAACACGGACAGAGGATGTTTAAACGAGGACACCAGATGGGCGTGTCCACAACTAACACGGACAGAGGTTGTTTAAACGAGGGCACCAGATGGGCGTGTCCACAACTAACACGGACAGAGGTTGTTTAAACGAGGGCACCAGATGGGCGTGTCCACAACTAACACGGACAGAGGTTGTTTAAACGAGGGCACCAGATGGGCGTGTCCACAACTAACACGGACAGAGGTTGTTTAAACGAGGGCACCAGATGGGCATGTCCACAACTAACACGGACAGAGGTTTTTTAAACGAGGGCACCAGATGGGCGTGTCCACAACTAACACGGACAGAGGTTGTTTAAACGAGGACACCAGATGGGCGTGTCCACAACTAACACGGACAGAGGTTGTTTCAACGAGGGCACCAGATGGGCGCGTCCACAACTAACACGGACAGAGGTTATTTAAACGAGGGCACCAGATGGGCGCGTCCACAACTAACACGGACAGAGGTTGTTTAAACGAGGGCACCATATGGGCATGTCCACAACTAACACAGACAGGGGTTGTTTAAATGAGGGCAATAGATGGGCGTGTCCACAACGAACACGGACAGGGGTTGTTTAAACGAGGGCACCAGATGGGCGTGTCCACAACTAACACGGACAGGGGTTGTTTAAACGAGGGCACTAGATGGGCGTGTCCACAACTAACACAGACAGAGGTTGTTTAAACGAGGGCACCAGATGGGCGTGTCCACAACTAACACGGACAGAGGTTGTTTAAACGAGGGCACCAGATGGACGTGTCCACAACTAACACGGAAAGAGGTTGTTTAAACGAGGACACCAGATGGGCGTGTCCACAACTAACACGGACAGAGGTTGTTTAAACGAGGGCACCAGATGGGCATGTCGACAACTAACACGGACAGAGGTTGTTTAAACGAGGACACCAGATGGGTGCGTCCACAACTAACATGGACAGAGGATGTTTAAACGAGGGCACCAAATGGGCGCGTCCACAACTAACACGGACAGAGGTTGTTTAAACGAGGGCACCAGACGGGCATGTCCACAACTAACACGGACAGGGGTTGTTTAAACGAGGGCACCAGATGGGCGTGTCCACAACGAACACGGACAGAGGTTGTTTAAACGAGGGCACCAGATTGGCATGTCCACAACGAACACGGACAGAGGTTGTTTAACCAACCAAGGCGTAACGTAACCAAGGCGTAAGCTAAACGCTCTTTCACCTACCTCATTCTCATCCACCCTCTCTGAAAAAATGTCCACTTCTCCCTTCATTGACCTCCACACCCTTCCGACCTCACTGACTACTACAACCACACTCTCTCCTCCTGCCTTGACCAGCTTGCGCCTGTAAAAACCAAAACAGTTTCTTTCACCCATTCTGCTCCCTGGTTTACCCCTGAACTCCGCCTGATGAAAACTCGTGCTCACCAACTTGAAAGACTCCGCAATAAAACAGGTCTCACAGTTCACTCCCAAGCCTACAAGGACCACCTACAACACTACAAAGATGCCCTCTCCCACGCCAGCTCCGCCTACTACTCTCAAATTATCCACTCTGGCTCCGGAAACCCAAAAGCACTCTTCTCGACAATAAACAAACTCCTCCGCCCCCTGGACACCACCACCCAGTCATTCACAGTAGACAACTGCATCTCCTTCCTTTCTTTCTTCCAACGCAAAATTGACAACATCCACAACAGCTTGACCACCGCCGCACCCGCTCCCCCTCCAACCACCTGCCCCCCCTTCTCCTGCCTTCCCCTGTCTCAATTCTCCCTGGTCTCCCCTACTGACCTCTCTGAACTCCTCATAGGAATGAAAACTGCCACCTGCACTCTTGACCCCATCCCCTCCAGCTTTGTCAAGGCCTCCCTCCCTGCTCTCTCTCCACTTATCATTGCAACAATAAACTCCTCCCTGTCTACAGGCATCGTCCCACCATCCCTCAAAATTGCTGCTGTTACCCCCATTCTAAAAAAACCAGGTCTAAACCCTGACACCCTAAATAACTTCAGACCCATCTCCAACCTACCCTTTCTGTCAAAAGTTTTGGAACGCGCTGTAGCCGCTCAACTCAAACATCACCTCTCTGCCAATAACCTGTATGAAACATTCCAATCCGGATTCTGCTCCAACCACAGTACTGAAACTGCTCTCCTCAAAATCACCAACGACCTTCTCCTCTCCTCTGACGCTGGCAACCTCAACATTCTCGTCCTCCTCGACCTCAGCGCTGCCTTTGACACCATCGATCACACCATCCTCCTCACCCGACTTGAATCCACCTTTAACGTTACCGGCACTGCCCTCTCTTGGATTAAATCATACCTCTCTGACAGACGCCAGTTCGTCTCCATCAATAACTGCAAATCCCCCACTGCTCCCCTCCCCCAAGGTGTCCCCCAAGGTTCAGTTATTGGCCCCCTCCTCTTCATCCTTTACCTGTCCCCCCTCGGTCACTTAATCTGCCGTCATGGTCTCCAATTGCACTGCTTCGCCGATGACATCCAGCTTTTCATCTCCACCAAGTCCGTCTCCACCGACACCCACTCTATCCTGACAAACTGCATCTCTGAAATAAAATCCTGGCTTCAAATCAACTTCCTCAAACTTAACTGTGATAAATCTGAAATAATCATCATTGGCCCAAAAACGCTCACAAAATCCACCCATAACTTTGCCCTCAACATCGACGGTATCCCAGTATCCACCTCCCCTCTCATCCGGAATCCTGGCGTCATCTTTGACCAAACCCTCTCCTTCGACAAATACACTAAACAGATCACAAAGACAGCCTTCTTTCACCTGAAAAACATCGCCCGTCTCCGCTCATCCATCTCCTCCATGGCTGCAGAAACCCTCATCCACGCCTTCATCACCTCCCGTCTGGACTACTGCAATAGCATCCTCTATGGTTCACCCTCAACAATCACCAATAAACTCCAATACATTCAGAACTCCGCTGCCCGTCTACTCACCCATTCCCGGACCCGTGACCACATCACCCCCGTCCTTTACAAGCTTCACTGGCTCCCCATCTCCCAGAGAATCCAGTATAAAATCCTCCTCTTGACCTACAAAGCCCTCCATAACCTGGCCCCATCCTACCTGGCTGACCTCCTCTCCAGACACACTCCCACCCGCAACCTCCGCTCTGCTGGTACCAACCTGCTGACCCCCCCCATCCGGACCAAATTCAGATCCTGGAGGGACAGGGCCTTCTCCATCGCTGCTCCCACCCTCTGGAACTCACTGCCTCACACCATCAGAGACTCCTCCTCACTCACCACATTCAAAAGATCACTCAAGACCCACCTGTTCAGCACTGCATTCAACATTCAACCCACAGCATTTAACCCCTGACTATCACTTCTCCTTCTCCCTCCTTTTGCTTTCAATATTTCCCTATTGATTCTTGTCTTTTTGAAATTGTTGTTTTCATGTTTTGTTATGCATTATGTTTTGCACTCTGTCAAAGCGCCTTTGGGCTTCATGAAAAGCGCCATACAAAATAAATGAATTATTATTATTATTATTAAACGAGGGCACCAGATGGGCGTGTCCACAACTAACACGGACAGGGGTTGTTTAAACGAGGGCACCAGATTGGCATGTCCACAACTAACACGGACAGGGGTTGTTTAAACGAGGGCACCAGATGGGCATGTCCACAACGAACACGGACAGGGGTTGTTTAAACGAGGGCACCAGATTGGCATGTCCACAACGAACACGGACAGGGGTTATTTAAACGAGGGCACCAGATGGTCGTGTCCACAACGAACACGGACAGGGGTTGTTTAAACGAGGGCACCAGATTGGCATGTCCACAACGAACACGGACAGGGGTTGTTTAAACGAGGGCACCAGATTGGCATGTCCACAACGAACACGGACAGGGGTTGTTTAAACGAGGGCACCAGATGGTCGTGTCCACAACGAACACGGACAGGGGTTGTTTAAACGAGGGCACCAGATTGGCATGTCCACAACGAACACGGACAGGGGTTGTTTAAACGAGGGCACCAGATTGGCATGTCCACAACGAACACGGACAGGGGTTGTTTAAACGAGGGCACCAGATTGGCATGTCCACAACTAACACGGACAGGGGTTGTTTAAACGAGGGCACCAGATTGGCATGTCCACAACGAACACGGACAGGGGTTGTTTAAACGAGGCACCAGATTGGCATGTCCACAACGAACACGGACATAGGTTGTTTAAACGAGGACACCAGATGGGCATGTCCACAACTAACACGGACAGAGGTTGTTTAAACGAGGGCACCAGATTGGCATGTCCACAACTAACACGGACAGAGGTTGTTTAAACGAGGGCACCAGATGAGCGTGTCCACAACTAACACGGACAGAGGTTGTTTAAACGAGGGCAATAGATGGGCGTGTCCACAACGAACACGGACAGGGGTTGTTTAAACGAGGGCACCAGATGGGCGTGTCCACAACTAACACAGACAGAGGTTGTTTAAACGAGGGCACCAGATGGGCGTGTCCACAACTAACACGGACAGAGGTTGTTTAAACGAGGGCACCAGATGGACGTGTCCACAACTAACACGGACAGAGGTTGTTTAAACGAGGACACCAGATGGGCGTGTCCACAACTAACACGGACAGAGGTTGTTTAAACGAGGACACCAGATGGGCGTGTCCACAACTAACACGGACAGGGGTTGTTTAAACGAAGGCACAAGATGGGCGTGTCCACAACTTACACGGACAGGGGTTGTTTAAACGAGGACACCAGATGGGCGTGTCCACAACTAACACGGACAGGGGTTGTTTAAACGAGGGCACCAGATGGGCGTGTCCACAACTAACACGGACAGGGGTTGTTTAAATGAGGGCACCAGATGGGCGTGTCCACAACTAACACGGACAGGGGTTGTTTAAACGACGGCACCAGATGGGCGTGTCCACAACTAACACGGACAGAGGATGTTTAAACGAGGACACCAGATGGGCGTGTCCACAACTAACACGGACAGAGGTTGTTTAAACGAGGGCACCAGATGGGCGTGTCCACAACTAACACGGACAGAGGTTGTTTAAACGAGGGCACCAGATGGGCGTGTCCACAACTAACACAGACAGAGGTTGTTTAAACGAGGGCACCAGATGGGCGTGTCCACAACTAACATGGACAGAGGTTGTTTAAACGAGGGCACCAGATGGGCATGTCCACAACTAACACGGACAGAGGTTTTTTAAACGAGGGCACCAGATGGGCGTGTCCACAACTAACACGGACAGAGGTTGTTTAAACGAGGACACCAGATGGGCGTGTCCACAACTAACACGGACAGAGGTTGTTTCAACGAGGGCACCAGATGGGCATGTCGACAACTAACACGGACAGAGGTTGTTTAAACGAGGACACCAGATGGGCGCGTCCACAACTAACACGGACAGAGGTTGATTTAACGAGGGCACCAGATGGGCGCGTCCACAACTAACACGGACAGAGGTTATTTAAACGAGGGCACCAGATGGGCGCGTCCACAACTAACACGGACAGAGGTTGTTTAAACGAGGGCACCAGATGGGCATGTCCACAACTAACACAGACAGGGGTTGTTTAAATGAGGGCACCAGATGGGCGTGTCCACAACGAACACGGACAGAGGTTGTTTAAACGAGGGCACCAGATTGGCACGTCCACAACGAGCACGGACAGAGGTTGTTTAAACGAGGGCACCAGATGGGCGTGTCCACAACTAACACGGACAGGGGTTGTTTAAATGAGGGCACCAGATTGGCATGTCCACAACGAACACGGACAGGGGTTGTTTAAACGAGGGCACCAGATGGGCGTGTCCACAACTAACACGGACAGAGGTTGTTTAAACGAGGGCACCAGATTGGCATGTCCACAACTAACACGGACAGAGGTTGTTTAAACGAGGGCACCAGATGAGCGTGTCCACAACTAACACGGACAGAGGTTGTTTAAACGAGGGCACTAGATGGGCGTGTCCACAACGAACACGGACAGAGGTTGTTTAAACGAGGGCACCAGATGGGCGTGTCCACAACCAACACGGACAGAGGTTGTTTAAACGAGGGCACCAGATGGGCGTGTCCACAACTAACACGGACAGAGGTTGTCCAAACAAGGGCACCAGATGGGCGTGTCCACAACTAACACGGACCGAGGTTGTTTAAACGAGGGCACCAGATGGGCGTGTCCACAACTAACACGGACAGAGGTTGTTTAAACGAGGCACCAGATGGGCATGTCCACAACTAACACGGACAGAGGTTGTTTAAACGAGGGCACCAGATGGGCGTGTCCACAACTAACACGGACAGAGGTTGTTTAAACGAGGGCACCAGATGGGCGTGTCCACAACTAACACGGACAGAGGTTGTTTAAACGAGGGCACCAGATGGGCGTGTCCACAACTAACATGGACAGGGGTTGTTTAAACGACGGCACCAGATGGGCGTGTCCACAACTAACATGGACAGAGGTTGTTTAAATGACGGCACCAGATGGGCGTGTCCACAACTAACACGGACAGAGGTTGTTTAAACGAGGACACCAGATGGGCGTGTCCACAACTTACACGGACAGGGGTTGTTTAAACGAGGACACCAGATGGGCGTGTCCACAACTAACACGGACAGGGGTTGTTTAAACGAGGGCACCAGATGGGCGTGTCCACAACTAACACGGACAGGGGTTGTTTAAATGAGGGCACCAGATGGGCGTGTCCACAACTAACACGGACAGGGGTTGTTTAAACGACGGCACCAGATGGGCGTGTCCACAACTAACACGGACAGAGGATGTTTAAACGAGGACACCAGATGGGCGTGTCCACAACTAACACGGACAGAGGTTGTTTAAACGAGGGCACCAGATGGGCGTGTCCACAACTAACACGGACAGAGGTTGTTTAAACGAGGGCACCAGATGGGCGTGTCCACAACTAACACAGACAGAGGTTGTTTAAACGAGGGCACCAGATGGGCGTGTCCACAACTAACATGGACAGAGGTTGTTTAAACGAGGGCACCAGATGGGCATGTCCACAACTAACACGGACAGAGGTTTTTTAAACGAGGGCACCAGATGGGCGTGTCCACAACTAACACGGACAGAGGTTGTTTAAACGAGGACACCAGATGGGCGTGTCCACAACTAACACGGACAGAGGTTGTTTCAACGAGGGCACCAGATGGGCATGTCGACAACTAACACGGACAGAGGTTGTTTAAACGAGGACACCAGATGGGCGCGTCCACAACTAACATGGACAGAGGTTGATTTAACGAGGGCACCAGATGGGCGCGTCCACAACTAACACGGACAGAGGTTATTTAAACGAGGGCACCAGATGGGCGCGTCCACAACTAACACGGACAGAGGTTGTTTAAACGAGGGCACCAGATGGGCATGTCCACAACTAACACAGACAGGGGTTGTTTAAATGAGGGCACCAGATGGGCGTGTCCACAACGAACACGGACAGAGGTTGTTTAAACGAGGGCACCAGATTGGCACGTCCACAACGAGCACGGACAGAGGTTGTTTAAACGAGGGCACCAGATGGGCGTGTCCACAACTAACACGGACAGGGGTTGTTTAAATGAGGGCACCAGATTGGCATGTCCACAACGAACACGGACAGGGGTTGTTTAAACGAGGGCACCAGATGGGCGTGTCCACAACTAACACGGACAGAGGTTGTTTAAACGAGGGCACCAGATTGGCATGTCCACAACTAACACGGACAGAGGTTGTTTAAACGAGGGCACCAGATGAGCGTGTCCACAACTAACACGGACAGAGGTTGTTTAAACGAGGGCACTAGATGGGCGTGTCCACAACGAACACGGACAGAGGTTGTTTAAACGAGGGCACCAGATGGGCGTGTCCACAACCAACACGGACAGAGGTTGTTTAAACGAGGGCACCAGATGGGCGTGTCCACAACTAACACGGACAGAGGTTGTCCAAACAAGGGCACCAGATGGGCGTGTCCACAACTAACACGGACCGAGGTTGTTTAAACGAGGGCACCAGATGGGCGTGTCCACAACTAACATGGACAGAGGTTGTTTAAACGAGGCACCAGATGGGCATGTCCACAACTAACACGGACAGAGGTTGTTTAAACGAGGGCACCAGATGGGCGTGTCCACAACTAACACGGACAGAGGTTGTTTAAACGAGGGCACCAGATGGGCGTGTCCACAACTAACACAGACAGAGGTTGTTTAAACGAGGGCACCAGATGGGCGTGTCCACAACTAACATGGACAGGGGTTGTTTAAACGACGGCACCAGATGGGCGTGTCCACAACTAACATGGACAGAGGTTGTTTAAATGACGGCACCAGATGGGCGTGTCCACAACTAACACGGACAGAGGTTGTTTAAACGAGGACACCAGATGGGCGTGTCCACAACGAACACGGACAGAGGTTGTTTAAACGAGGGCACCAGATTGGCATGTCCACAACTAACACGGACAGAGGTTGTTTAAACGAGGGCACCAGATGAGCGTGTCCACAACTAACATGGACAGAGGTTGTTTAAATGAGGGCAATAGATGGGCGTGTCCACAACGAACACGGACAGGGGTTGTTTAAACGAGGGCACCAGATGGGCGTGTCCACAACTAACACGGACAGGGGTTGTTTAAACGAGGGCACTAGATGGGCGTGTCCACAACTAACACAGACAGAGGTTGTTTAAACGAGGGCACCAGATGGGCGTGTCCACAACTAACACGGACAGAGGTTGTTTAAACGAGGGCACCAGATGGACGTGTCCACAACTAACACGGAAAGAGGTTGTTTAAACGAGGACACCAGATGGGCGTGTCCACAACTAACACGGACAGAGGTTGTTTAAACGAGGGCACCAGATGGGCATGTCGACAACTAACACGGACAGAGGTTGTTTAAACGAGGACACCAGATGGGCGCGTCCACAACTAACATGGACAGAGGATGTTTAAACGAGGGCACCAAATGGGCGCGTCCACAACTAACACGGACAGAGGTTGTTTAAACGAGGGCACCAGACGGGCATGTCCACAACTAACACGGACAGGGGTTGTTTAAACGAGGGCACCAGATGGGCGTGTCCACAACGAACACGGACAGAGGTTGTTTAAACGAGGGCACCAGATTGGCATGTCCACAACGAACACGGACAGAGGTTGTTTAACCAACCAAGGCGTAACGTAACCAAGGCGTAAGCTAAACGCTCTTTCACCTACCTCATTCTCATCCACCCTCTCTGAAAAAATGTCCACTTCTCCCTTCATTGACCTCCACACCCTTCCGACCTCACTGACTACTACAACCACACTCTCTCCTCCTGCCTTGACCAGCTTGCGCCTGTAAAAACCAAAACAGTTTCTTTCACCCATTCTGCTCCCTGGTTTACCCCTGAACTCCGCCTGATGAAAACTCGTGCTCGCCAACTTGAAAGACTCCGCAATAAAACAGGTCTCACAGTTCACTCCCAAGCCTACAAGGACCACCTACAACACTACAAAGATGCCCTCTCCCACGCCAGCTCCGCCTACTACTCTCAAATTATCCACTCTGGCTCCGGAAACCCAAAAGCACTCTTCTCGACAATAAACAAACTCCTCCGCCCCCTGGACACCACCACCCAGTCATTCACAGTAGACAACTGCATCTCCTTCCTTTCTTTCTTCCAACGCAAAATTGACAACATCCACAACAGCTTGACCACCGCCGCACCCGCTCCCCCTCCAACCACCTGCCCCCCCTTCTCCTGCCTTCCCCTGTCTCAATTCTCCCTGGTCTCCCCTACTGACCTCTCTGAACTCCTCATAGGAATGAAAACTGCCACCTGCACTCTTGACCCCATCCCCTCCAGCTTTGTCAAGGCCTCCCTCCCTGCTCTCTCTCCACTTATCATTGCAACAATAAACTCCTCCCTGTCTACAGGCATCGTCCCACCATCCCTCAAAATTGCTGCTGTTACCCCCATTCTAAAAAAACCAGGTCTAAACCCTGACACCCTAAATAACTTCAGACCCATCTCCAACCTACCCTTTCTGTCAAAAGTTTTGGAACGCGCTGTAGCCGCTCAACTCAAACATCACCTCTCTGCCAATAACCTGTATGAAACATTCCAATCCGGATTCCGCTCCAACCACAGTACTGAAACTGCTCTCCTCAAAATCACCAACGACCTTCTCCTCTCCTCTGACGCTGGCAACCTCAACATTCTCGTCCTCCTCGACCTCAGCGCTGCCTTTGACACCATCGATCACACCATCCTCCTCACCCGACTTGAATCCACCTTTAACGTTACCGGCACTGCCCTCTCTTGGATTAAATCATACCTCTCTGACAGACGCCAGTTCGTCTCCATCAATAACTGCAAATCCCCCACTGCTCCCCTCCCCCAAGGTGTCCCCCAAGGTTCAGTTATTGGCCCCCTCCTCTTCATCCTTTACCTGTCCCCCCTCGGTCACTTAATCCGCCGTCATGGTCTCCAATTGCACTGCTTCGCCGATGACATCCAGCTTTTCATCTCCACCAAGTCCGTCTCCACCGACACCCACTCTATCCTGACAAACTGCATCTCTGAAATAAAATCCTGGCTTCAAATCAACTTCCTCAAACTTAACTGTGATAAATCTGAAATAATCATCATTGGCCCAAAAACGCTCACAAAATCCACCCATAACTTTGCCCTCAACATCGACAGTATCCCAGTATCCACCTCCCCTCTCATCCGGAATCCTGGCGTCATCTTTGACCAAACCCTCTCCTTCGAAAAATACACTAAACAGATCACAAAGACAGCCTTCTTTCACCTGAAAAACATCGCCCGTCTCCGCTCATCCATCTCCTCCACGGCTGCAGAAACCCTCATCCACGCCTTCATCACCTCCCGTCTGGACTACTGCAATAGCATCCTCTATGGTTCACCCTCAACAATCACCAATAAACTCCAATACATTCAGAACTCCGCTGCCCGTCTACTCACCCATTCCCGGACCCGTGACCACATCACCCCCGTCCTTTACAAGCTTCACTGGCTCCCCATCTCCCAGAGAATCCAGTATAAAATCCTCCTCTTGACCTACAAAGCCCTCCATAACCTGGCCCCATCCTACCTGGCTGACCTCCTCTCCAGACACACTCCCACCCGCAACCTCTGCTCTGCTGGTACCAACCTGCTGACCCCCCCCCATCCGGACCAAATTCAGATCCTGGAGGGACAGGGCCTTCTCCATCGCTGCTCCCACCCTCTGGAACTCACTACCTCACACCATCAGAGACTCCTCCTCACTCACCACATTCAAAAGATCACTCAAGACCCACCTGTTCAGCACTGCATTCAACATTCAACCCACAGCATTTAACCCCTGACTATCACTTCTCCTTCTCCCTCCTTTTGCTTTCAATATTTCCCTATTGATTCTTGTCTTTTTGAAATTGTTGTTTTCATGTTTTGTTATGCATTATGTTTTGCACTCTGTCAAAGCGCCTTTGGGCTTCATGAAAAGCGCCATACAAAATAAATGAATTATTATTATTATTATTAAACGAGGGCACCAGATGGGCGTGTCCACAACTAACACGGACAGGGGTTGTTTAAACGAGGGCACCAGATTGGCATGTCCACAACTAACACGGACAGGGGTTGTTTAAACGAGGGCACCAGATGGGCGTGTCCACAACTAACACGGACAGAGGTTGTTTAAACGAGGGCACCAGATGGGCGTGTCCACAACTAACACGGACAGAGGTTGTTTAAACGAGGGCACCAGATGGGCGTGTCCACAACTAACATGGACAGGGGTTGTTTAAACGACGGCACCAGATGGGCGTGTCCACAACTAACATGGACAGAGGTTGTTTAAATGACGGCACCAGATGGGCGTGTCCACAACTAACACGGACAGAGGTTGTTTAAACGAGGACACCAGATGGGCGTGTCCACAACGAACACGGACAGAGGTTGTTTAAACGAGGGCACCAGATTGGCATGTCCACAACTAACACGGACAGAGGTTGTTTAAACGAGGGCACCAGATGAGCGTGTCCACAACTAACACGGACAGAGGTTGTTTAAATGAGGGCAATAGATGGGCGTGTCCACAACGAACACGGACAGGGGTTGTTTAAACGAGGGCACCAGATGGGCGTGTCCACAACTAACACGGACAGGGGTTGTTTAAACGAGGGCACTAGATGGGCGTGTCCACAACTAACACAGACAGAGGTTGTTTAAACGAGGGCACCAGATGGGCGTGTCCACAACTAACACGGACAGAGGTTGTTTAAACGAGGGCACCAGATGGACGTGTCCACAACTAACACGGAAAGAGGTTGTTTAAACGAGGACACCAGATGGGCGTGTCCACAACTAACACAGACAGAGGTTGTTTAAACGAGGGCACCAGATGGGCATGTCGACAACTAACACGGACAGAGGTTGTTTAAACGAGGACACCAGATGGGTGCGTCCACAACTAACATGGACAGAGGATGTTTAAACGAGGGCACCAAATGGGCGCGTCCACAACTAACACGGACAGAGGTTGTTTAAACGAGGGCACCAGACGGGCATGTCCACAACTAACACGGACAGGGGTTGTTTAAACGAGGGCACCAGATGGGCGTGTCCACAACGAACACGGACAGAGGTTGTTTAAACGAGGGCACCAGATTGGCATGTCCACAACGAACACGGACAGAGGTTGTTTAACCAACCAAGGCGTAACGTAACCAAGGCGTAAGCTAAACGCTCTTTCACCTACCTCATTCTCATCCACCCTCTCTGAAAAAATGTCCACTTCTCCCTTCATTGACCTCCACACCCTTCCGACCTCACTGACTACTACAACCACACTCTCTCCTCCTGCCTTGACCAGCTTGCGCCTGTAAAAACCAAAACAGTTTCTTTCACCCATTCTGCTCCCTGGTTTACCCCTGAACTCCGCCTGATGAAAACTCGTGCTCACCAACTTGAAAGACTCCGCAATAAAACAGGTCTCACAGTTCACTCCCAAGCCTACAAGGACCACCTACAACACTACAAAGATGCCCTCTCCCACGCCAGCTCCGCCTACTACTCTCAAATTATCCACTCTGGCTCCGGAAACCCAAAAGCACTCTTCTCGACAATAAACAAACTCCTCCGCCCCCTGGACACCACCACCCAGTCATTCACAGTAGACAACTGCATCTCCTTCCTTTCTTTCTTCCAACGCAAAATTGACAACATCCACAACAGCTTGACCACCGCCGCACCCGCTCCCCCTCCAACCACCTGCCCCCCCTTCTCCTGCCTTCCCCTGTCTCAATTCTCCCTGGTCTCCCCTACTGACCTCTCTGAACTCCTCATAGGAATGAAAACTGCCACCTGCACTCTTGACCCCATCCCCTCCAGCTTTGTCAAGGCCTCCCTCCCTGCTCTCTCTCCACTTATCATTGCAACAATAAACTCCTCCCTGTCTACAGGCATCGTCCCACCATCCCTCAAAATTGCTGCTGTTACCCCCCATTCTAAAAAAACCAGGTCTAAACCCTGACACCCTAAATAACTTCAGACCCATCTCCAACCTACCCTTTCTGTCAAAAGTTTTGGAACGCGCTGTAGCCGCTCAACTCAAACATCACCTCTCTGCCAATAACCTGTATGAAACATTCCAATCCGGATTCTGCTCCAACCACAGTACTGAAACTGCTCTCCTCAAAATCACCAACGACCTTCTCCTCTCCTCTGACGCTGGCAACCTCAACATTCTCGTCCTCCTCGACCTCAGCGCTGCCTTTGACACCATCGATCACACCATCCTCCTCACCCGACTTGAATCCACCTTTAACGTTACCGGCACTGCCCTCTCTTGGATTAAATCATACCTCTCTGACAGACGCCAGTTCGTCTCCATCAATAACTGCAAATCCCCCACTGCTCCCCTCCCCCAAGGTGTCCCCCAAGGTTCAGTTATTGGCCCCCTCCTCTTCATCCTTTACCTGTCCCCCCTCGGTCACTTAATCCGCCGTCATGGTCTCCAATTGCACTGCTTCGCCGATGACATCCAGCTTTTCATCTCCACCAAGTCCGTCTCCACCGACACCCACTCTATCCTGACAAACTGCATCTCTGAAATAAAATCCTGGCTTCAAATCAACTTCCTCAAACTTAACTGTGATAAATCTGAAATAATCATCATTGGCCCAAAAACGCTCACAAAATCCACCCATAACTTTGCCCTCAACATCGACGGTATCCCAGTATCCACCTCCCCTCTCATCCGGAATCCTGGCGTCATCTTTGACCAAACCCTCTCCTTCGACAAATACACTAAACAGATCACAAAGACAGCCTTCTTTCACCTGAAAAACATCGCCCGTCTCCGCTCATCCATCTCCTCCATGGCTGCAGAAACCCTCATCCACGCCTTCATCACCTCCCGTCTGGACTACTGCAATAGCATCCTCTATGGTTCACCCTCAACAATCACCAATAAACTCCAATACATTCAGAACTCCGCTGCCCGTCTACTCACCCATTCCCGGACCCGTGACCACATCACCCCCGTCCTTTACAAGCTTCACTGGCTCCCCATCTCCCAGAGAATCCAGTATAAAATCCTCCTCTTGACCTACAAAGCCCTCCATAACCTGGCCCCATCCTACCTGGCTGACCTCCTCTCCAGACACACTCCCACCCGCAACCTCCGCTCTGCTGGTACCAACCTGCTGACCCCCCCCCATCCGGACCAAATTCAGATCCTGGAGGGACAGGGCCTTCTCCATCGCTGCTCCCACCCTCTGGAACTCACTACCTCACACCATCAGAGACTCCTCCTCACTCACCACATTCAAAAGATCACTCAAGACCCACCTGTTCAGCACTGCAATCAACATTCAACCCACAGCATTTAACCCCTGACTATCACTTCTCCTTCTCCCTCCTTTTGCTTTCAATATTTCCCTATTGATTCTTGTCTTTTTGAAATTGTTGTTTTCATGTTTTGTTATGCATTATGTTTTGCACTCTGTCAAAGCGCCTTTGGGCTTCATGAAAAGCGCCATACAAAATAAATGAATTATTATTATTATTATTAAACGAGGGCACCAGATGGGCGTGTCCACAACTAACACGGACAGGGGTTGTTTAAACGAGGGCACCAGATTGGCATGTCCACAACTAACACGGACAGGGGTTGTTTAAACGAGGGCACCAGATGGGCATGTCCACAACGAACACGGACAGGGGTTGTTTAAACGAGGGCACCAGATTGGCATGTCCACAACGAACACGGACAGGGGTTATTTAAACGAGGGCACCAGATGGTCGTGTCCACAACGAACACGGACAGGGGTTGTTTAAACGAGGGCACCAGATTGGCATGTCCACAACGAACACGGACAGGGGTTGTTTAAACGAGGGCACCAGATTGGCATGTCCACAACTAACACGGACAGGGGTTGTTTAAACGAGGGCACCAGATTGGCATGTCCACAACGAACACGGACAGGGGTTGTTTAAACGAGGCACCAGATTGGCATGTCCACAACGAACACGGACATAGGTTGTTTAAACGAGGACACCAGATGGGCGTGTCCACAACTAACACGGACAGAGGTTGTTTAAACGAGGGCACCAGATTGGCATGTCCACAACTAACACGGACAGAGGTTGTTTAAACGAGGGCACCAGATGAGCGTGTCCACAACTAACACGGACAGAGGTTGTTTAAACGAGGGCAATAGATGGGCGTGTCCACAACGAACACGGACAGGGGTTGTTTAAACGAGGGCACCAGATGGGCGTGTCCACAACTAACACAGACAGAGGTTGTTTAAACGAGGGCACCAGATGGGCGTGTCCACAACTAACATGGACAGAGGTTGTTTAAACGAGGGCACCAGATGGACGTGTCCACAACTAACACGGACAGAGGTTGTTTAAACGAGGACACCAGATGGGCGTGTCCACAACTAACACGGACAGAGGTTGTTTAAACGAGGACACCAGATGGGCGTGTCCACAACTAACACGGACAGGGGTTGTTTAAACGAAGGCACAAGATGGGCGTGTCCACAACTTACACGGACAGGGGTTGTTTAAACGAGGACACCAGATGGGCGTGTCCACAACTAACACGGACAGGGGTTGTTTAAACGAGGGCACCAGATGGGCGTGTCCACAACTAACACGGACAGGGGTTGTTTAAATGAGGGCACCAGATGGGCGTGTCCACAACTAACACGGACAGGGGTTGTTTAAACGACGGCACCAGATGGGCGTGTCCACAACTAACACGGACAGAGGATGTTTAAACGAGGACACCAGATGGGCGTGTCCACAACTAACACGGACAGAGGTTGTTTAAACGAGGGCAGCAGATGGGCGTGTCCACAACTAACACGGACAGAGGTTGTTTAAACGAGGGCACCAGATGGGCGTGTCCACAACTAACACAGACAGAGGTTGTTTAAACGAGGGCACCAGATGGGCGTGTCCACAACTAACACGGACAGAGGTTGTTTAAACGAGGGCACCAGATGGGCATGTCCACAACTAACACGGACAGAGGTTTTTTAAACGAGGGCACCAGATGGGCGTGTCCACAACTAACACGGACAGAGGTTGTTTAAACGAGGACACCAGATGGGCGTGTCCACAACTAACACGGACAGAGGTTGTTTCAACGAGGGCACCAGATGGGCATGTCGACAACTAACACGGACAGAGGTTGTTTAAACGAGGACACCAGATGGGCGCGTCCACAACTAACACGGACAGAGGTTGATTTAACGAGGGCAGCAGATGGGCGCGTCCACAACTAACACGGACAGAGGTTATTTAAACGAGGGCACCAGATGGGCGCGTCCACAACTAACACGGACAGAGGTTGTTTAAACGAGGGCACCAGATGGGCATGTCCACAACTAACACAGACAGGGGTTGTTTAAATGAGGGCACCAGATGGGCGTGTCCACAACGAACACGGACAGAGGTTGTTTAAACGAGGGCACCAGATTGGCACGTCCACAACGAGCACGGACAGAGGTTGTTTAAACGAGGGCACCAGATGGGCGTGTCCACAACTAACACGGACAGGGGTTGTTTAAATGAGGGCACCAGATTGGCATGTCCACAACGAACACGGACAGGGGTTGTTTAAACGAGGGCACCAGATGGGCGTGTCCACAACTAACACGGACAGAGGTTGTTTAAACGAGGGCACCAGATTGGCATGTCCACAACTAACACGGACAGAGGTTGTTTAAACGAGGGCACCAGATGAGCGTGTCCACAACTAACACGGACAGAGGTTGTTTAAACGAGGGCACTAGATGGGCGTGTCCACAACGAACACGGACAGAGGTTGTTTAAACGAGGGCACCAGATGGGCGTGTCCACAACCAACACGGACAGAGGTTGTTTAAACGAGGGCACCAAATGGGCGTGTCCACAACTAACACGGACAGAGGTTGTCCAAACAAGGGCACCAGATGGGCGTGTCCACAACTAACACGGACCGAGGTTGTTTAAACGAGGGCACCAGATGGGCGTGTCCACAACTAACACGGACAGAGGTTGTTTAAACGAGGCACCAGATGGGCATGTCCACAACTAACACGGACAGAGGTTGTTTAAACGAGGGCACCAGATGGGCGTGTCCACAACTAACACGGACAGAGGTTGTTTAAACGAGGGCACCAGATGGGCGTGTCCACAACTAACACGGACAGAGGTTGTTTAAACGAGGGCACCAGATGGGCGTGTCCACAACTAACATGGACAGGGGTTGTTTAAACGACGGCACCAGATGGGCGTGTCCACAACTAACATGGACAGAGGTTGTTTAAATGACGGCACCAGATGGGCGTGTCCACAACTAACACGGACAGAGGTTGTTTAAACGAGGACACCAGATGGGCGTGTCCACAACGAACACGGACAGAGGTTGTTTAAACGAGGGCACCAGATTGGCATGTCCACAACTAACACGGACAGAGGTT
Organism: Myxine glutinosa; assembly: GCF_964187855.1. Taxonomy (NCBI): domain Eukaryota; kingdom Metazoa; phylum Chordata; class Myxini; order Myxiniformes; family Myxinidae; genus Myxine; species Myxine glutinosa. Next base: position 150,787,758 of record NC_136269.1, read on the forward strand.
GTTTAAACGAGGGCACCAGATGAGCGTGTCCACAACTAACACGGACAGAGGTTGTTTAAATGAGGGCAATAGATGGGCGTGTCCACAACTAACACGGACAGGGGTTGTTTAAACGAGGGCACTAGATGGGCGTGTCCACAACTAACATGGACAGAGGATGTTTAAACGAGGGCACCAAATGGGCGCGTCCACAACTAACACGGACAGAGGTTGTTTAAACGAGGGCACCAGACGGGCATGTCCACAACTAACACGGACAGGGGTTGTTTAAACGAGGGCACCAGATGGGCGTGTCCACAACGAACACGGACAGAGGTTGTTTAAACGAGGGCACCAGATTGGCATGTCCACAACGAACACGGACAGAGGTTGTTTAACCAACCAAGGCGTAACGTAACCAAGGCGTAAGCTAAACGCTCTTTCACCTACCTCATTCTCATCCACCCTCTCTGAAAAAATGTCCACTTCTCCCTTCATTGACCTCCACACCCTTCCGACCTCACTGACTACTACAACCACACTCTCTCCTCCTGCCTTGACCAGCTTGCGCCTGTAAAAACCAAAACAGTTTCTTTCACCCATTCTGCTCCCTGGTTTACCCCTGAACTCCGCCTGATGAAAACTCGTGCTCACCAACTTGAAAGACTCCGCAATAAAACAGGTCTCACAGTTCACTCCCAAGCCTACAAGGACCACCTACAACACTACAAAGATGCCCTCTCCCACGCCAGCTCCGCCTACTACTCTCAAATTATCCACTCTGGCTCCGGAAACCCAAAAGCACTCTTCTCGACAATAAACAAACTCCTCCGCCCCCTGGACACCACCACCCAGTCATTCACAGTAGACAACTGCATCTCCTTCCTTTCTTTCTTCCAACGCAAAATTGACAACATCCACAACAGCTTGACCACCGCCGCACCCGCTCCCCCTCCAACCACCTGCCCCCCCTTCTCCTGCCTTCCCCTGTCTCAATTCTCCCTGGTCTCCCCTACTGACCTCTCTGAACTCCTCATAGGAATGAAAACTGCCACCTGCACTCTTGACCCCATCCCCTCCAGCTTTGTCAAGGCCTCCCTCCCTGCTCTCTCTCCACTTATCATTGCAACAATAAACTCCTCCCTGTCTACAGGCATCGTCCCACCATCCCTCAAAATTGCTGCTGTTACCCCCCATTCTAAAAAAACCAGGTCTAAACCCTGACACCCTAAATAACTTCAGACCCATCTCCAACCTACCCTTTCTGTCAAAAGTTTTGGAACGCGCTGTAGCCGCTCAACTCAAACATCACCTCTCTGCCAATAACCTGTATGAAACATTCCAATCCGGATTCTGCTCCAACCACAGTACTGAAACTGCTCTCCTCAAAATCACCAACGACCTTCTCCTCTCCTCTGACGCTGGCAACCTCAACATTCTCGTCCTCCTCGACCTCAGCGCTGCCTTTGACACCATCGATCACACCATCCTCCTCACCCGACTTGAATCCACCTTTAACGTTACCGGCACTGCCCTCTCTTGGATTAAATCATACCTCTCTGACAGACGCCAGTTCGTCTCCATCAATAACTGCAAATCCCCCACTGCTCCCCTCCCCCAAGGTGTCCCCCAAGGTTCAGTTATTGGCCCCCTCCTCTTCATCCTTTACCTGTCCCCCCTCGGTCACTTAATCCGCCGTCATGGTCTCCAATTGCACTGCTTCGCCGATGACATCCAGCTTTTCATCTCCACCAAGTCCGTCTCCACCGACACCCACTCTATCCTGACAAACTGCATCTCTGAAATAAAATCCTGGCTTCAAATCAACTTCCTCAAACTTAACTGTGATAAATCTGAAATAATCATCATTGGCCCAAAAACGCTCACAAAATCCACCCATAACTTTGCCCTCAACATCGACGGTATCCCAGTATCCACCTCCCCTCTCATCCGGAATCCTGGCGTCATCTTTGACCAAACCCTCTCCTTCGACAAATACACTAAACAGATCACAAAGACAGCCTTCTTTCACCTGAAAAACATCGCCCGTCTCCGCTCATCCATCTCCTCCATGGCTGCAGAAACCCTCATCCACGCCTTCATCACCTCCCGTCTGGACTACTGCAATAGCATCCTCTATGGTTCACCCTCAACAATCACCAATAAACTCCAATACATTCAGAACTCCGCTGCCCGTCTACTCACCCATTCCCGGACCCGTGACCACATCACCCCCGTCCTTTACAAGCTTCACTGGCTCCCCATCTCCCAGAGAATCCAGTATAAAATCCTCCTCTTGACCTACAAAGCCCTCCATAACCTGGCCCCATCCTACCTGGCTGACCTCCTCTCCAGACACACTCCCACCCGCAACCTCCGCTCTGCTGGTACCAACCTGCTGACCCCCCCCCATCCGGACCAAATTCAGATCCTGGAGGGACAGGGCCTTCTCCATCGCTGCTCCCACCCTCTGGAACTCACTACCTCACACCATCAGAGACTCCTCCTCACTCACCACATTCAAAAGATCACTCAAGACCCACCTGTTCAGCACTGCAATCAACATTCAACCCACAGCATTTAACCCCTGACTATCACTTCTCCTTCTCCCTCCTTTTGCTTTCAATATTTCCCTATTGATTCTTGTCTTTTTGAAATTGTTGTTTTCATGTTTTGTTATGCATTATGTTTTGCACTCTGTCAAAGCGCCTTTGGGCTTCATGAAAAGCGCCATACAAAATAAATGAATTATTATTATTATTATTAAACGAGGGCACCAGATGGGCGTGTCCACAACTAACACGGACAGGGGTTGTTTAAACGAGGGCACCAGATTGGCATGTCCACAACTAACACGGACAGGGGTTGTTTAAACGAGGGCACCAGATGGGCATGTCCACAACGAACACGGACAGGGGTTGTTTAAACGAGGGCACCAGATTGGCATGTCCACAACGAACACGGACAGGGGTTATTTAAACGAGGGCACCAGATGGTCGTGTCCACAACGAACACGGACAGGGGTTGTTTAAACGAGGGCACCAGATTGGCATGTCCACAACGAACACGGACAGGGGTTGTTTAAACGAGGGCACCAGATTGGCATGTCCACAACTAACACGGACAGGGGTTGTTTAAACGAGGGCACCAGATTGGCATGTCCACAACGAACACGGACAGGGGTTGTTTAAACGAGGCACCAGATTGGCATGTCCACAACGAACACGGACATAGGTTGTTTAAACGAGGACACCAGATGGGCGTGTCCACAACTAACACGGACAGAGGTTGTTTAAACGAGGGCACCAGATTGGCATGTCCACAACTAACACGGACAGAGGTTGTTTAAACGAGGGCACCAGATGAGCGTGTCCACAACTAACACGGACAGAGGTTGTTTAAACGAGGGCAATAGATGGGCGTGTCCACAACGAACACGGACAGGGGTTGTTTAAACGAGGGCACCAGATGGGCGTGTCCACAACTAACACAGACAGAGGTTGTTTAAACGAGGGCACCAGATGGGCGTGTCCACAACTAACATGGACAGAGGTTGTTTAAACGAGGGCACCAGATGGACGTGTCCACAACTAACACGGACAGAGGTTGTTTAAACGAGGACACCAGATGGGCGTGTCCACAACTAACACGGACAGAGGTTGTTTAAACGAGGACACCAGATGGGCGTGTCCACAACTAACACGGACAGGGGTTGTTTAAACGAAGGCACAAGATGGGCGTGTCCACAACTTACACGGACAGGGGTTGTTTAAACGAGGACACCAGATGGGCGTGTCCACAACTAACACGGACAGGGGTTGTTTAAACGAGGGCACCAGATGGGCGTGTCCACAACTAACACGGACAGGGGTTGTTTAAATGAGGGCACCAGATGGGCGTGTCCACAACTAACACGGACAGGGGTTGTTTAAACGACGGCACCAGATGGGCGTGTCCACAACTAACACGGACAGAGGATGTTTAAACGAGGACACCAGATGGGCGTGTCCACAACTAACACGGACAGAGGTTGTTTAAACGAGGGCAGCAGATGGGCGTGTCCACAACTAACACGGACAGAGGTTGTTTAAACGAGGGCACCAGATGGGCGTGTCCACAACTAACACAGACAGAGGTTGTTTAAACGAGGGCACCAGATGGGCGTGTCCACAACTAACACGGACAGAGGTTGTTTAAACGAGGGCACCAGATGGGCATGTCCACAACTAACACGGACAGAGGTTTTTTAAACGAGGGCACCAGATGGGCGTGTCCACAACTAACACGGACAGAGGTTGTTTAAACGAGGACACCAGATGGGCGTGTCCACAACTAACACGGACAGAGGTTGTTTCAACGAGGGCACCAGATGGGCATGTCGACAACTAACACGGACAGAGGTTGTTTAAACGAGGACACCAGATGGGCGCGTCCACAACTAACACGGACAGAGGTTGATTTAACGAGGGCAGCAGATGGGCGCGTCCACAACTAACACGGACAGAGGTTATTTAAACGAGGGCACCAGATGGGCGCGTCCACAACTAACACGGACAGAGGTTGTTTAAACGAGGGCACCAGATGGGCATGTCCACAACTAACACAGACAGGGGTTGTTTAAATGAGGGCACCAGATGGGCGTGTCCACAACGAACACGGACAGAGGTTGTTTAAACGAGGGCACCAGATTGGCACGTCCACAACGAGCACGGACAGAGGTTGTTTAAACGAGGGCACCAGATGGGCGTGTCCACAACTAACACGGACAGGGGTTGTTTAAATGAGGGCACCAGATTGGCATGTCCACAACGAACACGGACAGGGGTTGTTTAAACGAGGGCACCAGATGGGCGTGTCCACAACTAACACGGACAGAGGTTGTTTAAACGAGGGCACCAGATTGGCATGTCCACAACTAACACGGACAGAGGTTGTTTAAACGAGGGCACCAGATGAGCGTGTCCACAACTAACACGGACAGAGGTTGTTTAAACGAGGGCACTAGATGGGCGTGTCCACAACGAACACGGACAGAGGTTGTTTAAACGAGGGCACCAGATGGGCGTGTCCACAACCAACACGGACAGAGGTTGTTTAAACGAGGGCACCAAATGGGCGTGTCCACAACTAACACGGACAGAGGTTGTCCAAACAAGGGCACCAGATGGGCGTGTCCACAACTAACACGGACCGAGGTTGTTTAAACGAGGGCACCAGATGGGCGTGTCCACAACTAACACGGACAGAGGTTGTTTAAACGAGGCACCAGATGGGCATGTCCACAACTAACACGGACAGAGGTTGTTTAAACGAGGGCACCAGATGGGCGTGTCCACAACTAACACGGACAGAGGTTGTTTAAACGAGGGCACCAGATGGGCGTGTCCACAACTAACACGGACAGAGGTTGTTTAAACGAGGGCACCAGATGGGCGTGTCCACAACTAACATGGACAGGGGTTGTTTAAACGACGGCACCAGATGGGCGTGTCCACAACTAACATGGACAGAGGTTGTTTAAATGACGGCACCAGATGGGCGTGTCCACAACTAACACGGACAGAGGTTGTTTAAACGAGGACACCAGATGGGCGTGTCCACAACGAACACGGACAGAGGTTGTTTAAACGAGGGCACCAGATTGGCATGTCCACAACTAACACGGACAGAGGTTGTTTAAACGAGGGCACCAGATGAGCGTGTCCACAACTAACACGGACAGAGGTTGTTTAAATGAGGGCAATAGATGGGCGTGTCCACAACGAACACGGACAGGGGTTGTTTAAACGAGGGCACCAGATGGGCGTGTCCACAACTAACACGGACAGGGGTTGTTTAAACGAGGGCACTAGATGGGCGTGTCCACAACTAACACAGACAGAGGTTGTTTAAACGAGGGCACCAGATGGGCGTGTCCACAACTAACACGGACAGAGGTTGTTTAAACGAGGGCACCAGATGGACGTGTCCACAACTAACACGGAAAGAGGTTGTTTAAACGAGGACACCAGATGGGCGTGTCCACAACTAACACGGACAGAGGTTGTTTAAACGAGGGCACCAGATGGGCATGTCGACAACTAACACGGACAGAGGTTGTTTAAACGAGGACACCAGATGGGCGCGTCCACAACTAACATGGACAGAGGATGTTTAAACGAGGGCACCAAATGGGCGCGTCCACAACTAACACGGACAGAGGTTGTTTAAACGAGGGCACCAGACGGGCATGTCCACAACTAACACGGACAGGGGTTGTTTAAACGAGGGCACCAGATGGGCGTGTCCACAACGAACACGGACAGAGGTTGTTTAAACGAGGGCACCAGATTGGCATGTCCACAACGAACATGGACAGAGGTTGTTTAACCAACCAAGGCGTAACGTAACCAAGGCGTAAGCTAAACGCTCTTTCACCTACCTCATTCTCATCCACCCTCTCTGAAAAAATGTCCACTTCTCCCTTCATTGACCTCCACACCCTTCCGACCTCACTGACTACTACAACCACACTCTCTCCTCCTGCCTTGACCAGCTTGCGCCTGTAAAAACCAAAACAGTTTCTTTCACCCATTCTGCTCCCTGGTTTACCCCTGAACTCCGCCTGATGAAAACTCGTGCTCGCCAACTTGAAAGACTCCGCAATAAAACAGGTCTCACAGTTCACTCCCAAGCCTACAAGGACCACCTACAACACTACAAAGATGCCCTCTCCCACGCCAGCTCCGCCTACTACTCTCAAATTATCCACTCTGGCTCCGGAAACCCAAAAGCACTCTTCTCGACAATAAACAAACTCCTCCGCCCCCTGGACACCACCACCCAGTCATTCACAGTAGACAACTGCATCTCCTTCCTTTCTTTCTTCCAACGCAAAATTGACAACATCCACAACAGCTTGACCACCGCCGCACCCGCTCCCCCTCCAACCACCTGCCCCCCCTTCTCCTGCCTTCCCCTGTCTCAATTCTCCCTGGTCTCCCCTACTGACCTCTCTGAACTCCTCATAGGAATGAAAACTGCCACCTGCACTCTTGACCCCATCCCCTCCAGCTTTGTCAAGGCCTCCCTCCCTGCTCTCTCTCCACTTATCATTGCAACAATAAACTCCTCCCTGTCTACAGGCATCGTCCCACCATCCCTCAAAATTGCTGCTGTTACCCCCATTCTAAAAAAACCAGGTCTAAACCCTGACACCCTAAATAACTTCAGACCCATCTCCAACCTACCCTTTCTGTCAAAAGTTTTGGAACGCGCTGTAGCCGCTCAACTCAAACATCACCTCTCTGCCAATAACCTGTATGTAGCATTCCAATCCGGATTCCGCTCCAACCACAGTACTGAAACTGCTCTCCTCAAAATCACCAACGACCTTCTCCTCTCCTCTGACGCTGGCAACCTCAACATTCTCGTCCTCCTCGACCTCAGCGCTGCCTTTGACACCATCGATCACACCATCCTCCTCACCCGACTTGAATCCACCTTTAACGTTACCGGCACTGCCCTCTCTTGGATTAAATCATACCTCTCTGACAGACGCCAGTTCGTCTCCATCAATAACTGCAAATCCCCCACTGCTCCCCTCCCCCAAGGTGTCCCCCAAGGTTCAGTTATTGGCCCCCTCCTCTTCATCCTTTACCTGTCCCCCCTCGGTCACTTAATCCGCCGTCATGGTCTCCAATTGCACTGCTTCGCCGATGACATCCAGCTTTTCATCTCCACCAAGTCCGTCTCCACCGACACCCACTCTATCCTGACAAACTGCATCTCTGAAATAAAATCCTGGCTTCAAATCAACTTCCTCAAACTTAACTGTGATAAATCTGAAATAATCATCATTGGCCCAAAAACGCTCACAAAATCCACCCATAACTTTGCCCTCAACATCGACAGTATCCCAGTATCCACCTCCCCTCTCATCCGGAATCCTGGCGTCATCTTTGACCAAACCCTCTCCTTCGAAAAATACACTAAACAGATCACAAAGACAGCCTTCTTTCACCTGAAAAACATCGCCCGTCTCCGCTCATCCATCTCCTCCACGGCTGCAGAAACCCTCATCCACGCCTTCATCACCTCCCGTCTGGACTACTGCAATAGCATCCTCTATGGTTCACCCTCAACAATCACCAATAAACTCCAATACATTCAGAACTCCGCTGCCCGTCTACTCACCCATTCCCGGACCCGTGACCACATCACCCCCGTCCTTTACAAGCTTCACTGGCTCCCCATCTCCCAGAGAATCCAGTATAAAATCCTCCTCTTGACCTACAAAGCCCTCCATAACCTGGCCCCATCCTACCTGGCTGACCTCCTCTCCAGACACACTCCCACCCGCAACCTCCGCTCTGCTGGTACCAACCTGCTGAACCCCCCCATCCGGACCAAATTCAGATCCTGGAGGGACAGGGCCTTCTCCATCGCTGCTCCCACCCTCTGGAACTCACTACCTCACACCATCAGAGACTCCTCCTCACTCACCACATTCAAAAGATCACTCAAGACCCACCTGTTCAGCACTGCAATCAACATTCAACCCACAGCATTTAACCCCTGACTATCACTTCTCCTTCTCCCTCCTTTTGCTTTCAATATTTCCCTATTGATTCTTGTCTTTTTGAAATTGTTGTTTTCATGTTTTGTTATGCATTATGTTTTGCACTCTGTCAAAGCGCCTTTGGGCTTCATGAAAAGCGCCATACAAAATAAATGAATTATTATTATTATTATTAAACGAGGGCACCAGATGGGCGTGTCCACAACTAACACGGACAGGGGTTGTTTAAACGAGGGCACCAGATTGGCATGTCCACAACTAACACGGACAGGGGTTGTTTAAACGAGGGCACCAGATGGGCATGTCCACAACGAACACGGACAGGGGTTGTTTAAACGAGGGCACCAGATTGGCATGTCCACAACGAACACGGACAGGGGTTATTTAAACGAGGGCACCAGATGGTCGTGTCCACAACGAACACGGACAGGGGTTGTTTAAACGAGGGCACCAGATTGGCATGTCCACAACGAACACGGACAGGGGTTGTTTAAACGAGGGCACCAGATTGGCATGTCCACAACTAACACGGACAGGGGTTGTTTAAACGAGGGCACCAGATTGGCATGTCCACAACGAACACGGACAGGGGTTGTTTAAACGAGGCACCAGATTGGCATGTCCACAACGAACACGGACATAGGTTGTTTAAACGAGGACACCAGATGGGCGTGTCCACAACTAACACGGACAGAGGTTGTTTAAACGAGGGCACCAGATTGGCATGTCCACAACTAACACGGACAGAGGTTGTTTAAACGAGGGCACCAGATGAGCGTGTCCACAACTAACACGGACAGAGGTTGTTTAAACGAGGGCAATAGATGGGCGTGTCCACAACGAACACGGACAGGGGTTGTTTAAACGAGGGCACCAGATGGGCGTGTCCACAACTAACACAGACAGAGGTTGTTTAAACGAGGGCACCAGATGGGCGTGTCCACAACTAACACGGACAGAGGTTGTTTAAACGAGGGCACCAGATGGACGTGTCCACAACTAACACGGACAGAGGTTGTTTAAACGAGGACACCAGATGGGCGTGTCCACAACTAACACGGACAGAGGTTGTTTAAACGAGGACACCAGATGGGCGTGTCCACAACTAACACGGACAGGGGTTGTTTAAACGAAGGCACAAGATGGGCGTGTCCACAACTTACACGGACAGGGGTTGTTTAAACGAGGACACCAGATGGGCGTGTCCACAACTAACACGGACAGGGGTTGTTTAAACGAGGGCACCAGATGGGCGTGTCCACAACTAACACGGACAGGGGTTGTTTAAATGAGGGCACCAGATGGGCGTGTCCACAACTAACACGGACAGGGGTTGTTTAAACGACGGCACCAGATGGGCGTGTCCACAACTAACACGGACAGAGGATGTTTAAACGAGGACACCAGATGGGCGTGTCCACAACTAACACGGACAGAGGTTGTTTAAACGAGGGCACCAGATGGGCGTGTCCACAACTAACACGGACAGAGGTTGTTTAAACGAGGGCACCAGATGGGCGTGTCCACAACTAACACAGACAGAGGTTGTTTAAACGAGGGCACCAGATGGGCGTGTCCACAACTAACACGGACAGAGGTTGTTTAAACGAGGGCACCAGATGGGCATGTCCACAACTAACACGGACAGAGGTTTTTTAAACGAGGGCACCAGATGGGCGTGTCCACAACTAACACGGACAGAGGTTGTTTAAACGAGGACACCAGATGGGCGTGTCCACAACTAACACGGACAGAGGTTGTTTCAACGAGGGCACCAGATGGGCATGTCGACAACTAACACGGACAGAGGTTGTTTAAACGAGGACACCAGATGGGCGCGTCCACAACTAACACGGACAGAGGTTGATTTAACGAGGGCACCAGATGGGCGCGTCCACAACTAACACGGACAGAGGTTATTTAAACGAGGGCACCAGATGGGCGCGTCCACAACTAACACGGACAGAGGTTGTTTAAACGAGGGCACCAGATGGGCATGTCCACAACTAACACAGACAGGGGTTGTTTAAATGAGGGCACCAGATGGGCGTGTCCACAACGAACACGGACAGAGGTTGTTTAAACGAGGGCACCAGATTGGCACGTCCACAACGAGCACGGACAGAGGTTGTTTAAACGAGGGCACCAGATGGGCGTGTCCACAACTAACACGGACAGGGGTTGTTTAAATGAGGGCACCAGATTGGCATGTCCACAACGAACACGGACAGGGGTTGTTTAAACGAGGGCACCAGATGGGCGTGTCCACAACTAACACGGACAGAGGTTGTTTAAACGAGGGCACCAGATTGGCATGTCCACAACTAACACGGACAGAGGTTGTTTAAACGAGGGCACCAGATGAGCGTGTCCACAACTAACACGGACAGAGGTTGTTTAAACGAGGGCACTAGATGGGCGTGTCCACAACGAACACGGACAGAGGTTGTTTAAACGAGGGCACCAGATGGGCGTGTCCACAACCAACACGGACAGAGGTTGTTTAAACGAGGGCACCAAATGGGCGTGTCCACAACTAACACGGACAGAGGTTGTCCAAACAAGGGCACCAGATGGGCGTGTCCACAACTAACATGGACCGAGGTTGTTTAAACGAGGGCACCAGATGGGCGTGTCCACAACTAACACGGACAGAGGTTGTTTAAACGAGGCACCAGATGGGCATGTCCACAACTAACACGGACAGAGGTTGTTTAAACGAGGGCACCAGATGGGCGTGTCCACAACTAACACGGACAGAGGTTGTTTAAACGAGGGCACCAGATGGGCGTGTCCACAACTAACACGGACAGAGGTTGTTTAAACGAGGGCACCAGATGGGCGTGTCCACAACTAACATGGACAGGGGTTGTTTAAACGACGGCACCAGATGGGCGTGTCCACAACTAACATGGACAGAGGTTGTTTAAATGACGGCACCAGATGGGCGTGTCCACAACTAACACGGACAGAGGTTGTTTAAACGAGGACACCAGATGGGCGTGTCCACAACGAACACGGACAGAGGTTGTTTAAACGAGGGCACCAGATTGGCATGTCCACAACTAACACGGACAGAGGTTGTTTAAACGAGGGCACCAGATGAGCGTGTCCACAACTAACACGGACAGAGGTTGTTTAAATGAGGGCAATAGATGGGCGTGTCCACAACGAACACGGACAGGGGTTGTTTAAACGAGGGCACCAGATGGGCGTGTCCACAACTAACACGGACAGGGGTTGTTTAAACGAGGGCACTAGATGGGCGTGTCCACAACTAACACAGACAGAGGTTGTTTAAACGAGGGCACCAGATGGGCGTGTCCACAACTAACACGGACAGAGGTTGTTTAAACGAGGGCACCAGATGGACGTGTCCACAACTAACACGGAAAGAGGTTGTTTAAACGAGGACACCAGATGGGCGTGTCCACAACTAACACGGACAGAGGTTGTTTAAACGAGGGCACCAGATGGGCATGTCGACAACTAACACGGACAGAGGTTGTTTAAACGAGGACACCAGATGGGCGTGTCCACAACTAACACGGACAGAGGTTGTTTAAACGAGGACACCAGATGGGCGTGTCCACAACTAACACGGACAGGGGTTGTTTAAACGAAGGCACAAGATGGGCGTGTCCACAACTTACACGGACAGGGGTTGTTTAAACGAGGACACCAGATGGGCGTGTCCACAACTAACACGGACAGGGGTTGTTTAAACGAGGGCACCAGATGGGCGTGTCCACAACTAACACGGACAGGGGTTGTTTAAATGAGGGCACCAGATGGGCGTGTCCACAACTAACACGGACAGGGGTTGTTTAAACGACGGCACCAGATGGGCGTGTCCACAACTAACACGGACAGAGGATGTTTAAACGAGGACACCAGATGGGCGTGTCCACAACTAACACGGACAGAGGTTGTTTAAACGAGGGCACCAGATGGGCGTGTCCACAACTAACACGGACAGAGGTTGTTTAAACGAGGGCACCAGATGGGCGTGTCCACAACTAACACAGACAGAGGTTGTTTAAACGAGGGCACCAGATGGGCGTGTCCACAACTAACACGGACAGAGGTTGTTTAAACGAGGGCACCAGATGGGCATGTCCACAACTAACACGGACAGAGGTTTTTTAAACGAGGGCACCAGATGGGCGTGTCCACAACTAACACGGACAGAGGTTGTTTAAACGAGGACACCAGATGGGCGTGTCCACAACTAACACGGACAGAGGTTGTTTCAACGAGGGCACCAGATGGGCATGTCGACAACTAACACGGACAGAGGTTGTTTAAACGAGGACACCAGATGGGCGCGTCCACAACTAACACGGACAGAGGTTGATTTAACGAGGGCACCAGATGGGCGCGTCCACAACTAACACGGACAGAGGTTATTTAAACGAGGGCACCAGATGGGCGCGTCCACAACTAACACGGACAGAGGTTGTTTAAACGAGGGCACCAGATGGGCATGTCCACAACTAACACAGACAGGGGTTGTTTAAATGAGGGCACCAGATGGGCGTGTCCACAACGAACACGGACAGAGGTTGTTTAAACGAGGGCACCAGATTGGCACGTCCACAACGAGCACGGACAGAGGTTGTTTAAACGAGGGCACCAGATGGGCGTGTCCACAACTAACACGGACAGGGGTTGTTTAAATGAGGGCACCAGATTGGCATGTCCACAACGAACACGGACAGGGGTTGTTTAAACGAGGGCACCAGATGGGCGTGTCCACAACTAACACGGACAGAGGTTGTTTAAACGAGGGCACCAGATTGGCATGTCCACAACTAACACGGACAGAGGTTGTTTAAACGAGGGCACCAGATGAGCGTGTCCACAACTAACACGGACAGAGGTTGTTTAAACGAGGGCACTAGATGGGCGTGTCCACAACGAACACGGACAGAGGTTGTTTAAACGAGGGCACCAGATGGGCGTGTCCACAACCAACACGGACAGAGGTTGTTTAAACGAGGGCACCAAATGGGCGTGTCCACAACTAACACGGACAGAGGTTGTCCAAACAAGGGCACCAGATGGGCGTGTCCACAACTAACATGGACCGAGGTTGTTTAAACGAGGGCACCAGATGGGCGTGTCCACAACTAACACGGACAGAGGTTGTTTAAACGAGGCACCAGATGGGCATGTCCACAACTAACACGGACAGAGGTTGTTTAAACGAGGGCACCAGATGGGCGTGTCCACAACTAACACGGACAGAGGTTGTTTAAACGAGGGCACCAGATGGGCGTGTCCACAACTAACACGGACAGAGGTTGTTTAAACGAGGGCACCAGATGGGCGTGTCCACAACTAACATGGACAGGGGTTGTTTAAACGACGGCACCAGATGGGCGTGTCCACAACTAACATGGACAGAGGTTGTTTAAATGACGGCACCAGATGGGCGTGTCCACAACTAACACGGACAGAGGTTGTTTAAACGAGGACACCAGATGGGCGTGTCCACAATGAACACGGACAGAGGTTGTTTAAACGAGGGCACCAGATTGGCATGTCCACAACTAACACGGACAGAGGTTGTTTAAACGAGGGCACCAGATGAGCGTGTCCACAACTAACACGGACAGAGGTTGTTTAAATGAGGGCAATAGATGGGCGTGTCCACAACGAACACGGACAGGGGTTGTTTAAACGAGGGCACCAGATGGGCGTGTCCACAACTAACACGGACAGGGGTTGTTTAAACGAGGGCACTAGATGGGCGTGTCCACAACTAACACAGACAGAGGTTGTTTAAACGAGGGCACCAGATGGGCGTGTCCACAACTAACACGGACAGAGGTTGTTTAAACGAGGGCACCAGATGGACGTGTCCACAACTAACACGGAAAGAGGTTGTTTAAACGAGGACACCAGATGGGCGTGTCCACAACTAACACGGACAGAGGTTGTTTAAACGAGGGCACCAGATGGGCATGTCGACAACTAACACGGACAGAGGTTGTTTAAACGAGGACACCAGATGGGCGCGTCCACAACTAACATGGACAGAGGATGTTTAAACGAGGGCACCAAATGGGCGCGTCCACAACTAACACGGACAGAGGTTGTTTAAACGAGGGCACCAGACGGGCATGTCCACAACTAACACGGACAGGGGTTGTTTAAACGAGGGCACCAGATGGGCGTGTCCACAACGAACACGGACAGAGGTTGTTTAAACGAGGGCACCAGATTGGCATGTCCACAACGAACACGGACAGAGGTTGTTTAACCAACCAAGGCGTAACGTAACCAAGGCGTAAGCTAAACGCTCTTTCACCTACCTCATTCTCATCCACCCTCTCTGAAAAAATGTCCACTTCTCCCTTCATTGACCTCCACACCCTTCCGACCTCACTGACTACTACAACCACACTCTCTCCTCCTGCCTTGACCAGCTTGCGCCTGTAAAAACCAAAACAGTTTCTTTCACCCATTCTGCTCCCTGGTTTACCCCTGAACTCCGCCTGATGAAAACTCGTGCTCGCCAACTTGAAAGACTCCGCAATAAAACAGGTCTCACAGTTCACTCCCAAGCCTACAAGGACCACCTACAACACTACAAAGATGCCCTCTCCCACGCCAGCTCCGCCTACTACTCTCAAATTATCCACTCTGGCTCCGGAAACCCAAAAGCACTCTTCTCGACAATAAACAAACTCCTCCGCCCCCTGGACACCACCACCCAGTCATTCACAGTAGACAACTGCATCTCCTTCCTTTCTTTCTTCCAACGCAAAATTGACAACATCCACAACAGCTTGACCACCGCCGCACCCGCTCCCCCTCCAACCACCTGCCCCCCCTTCTCCTGCCTTCCCCTGTCTCAATTCTCCCTGGTCTCCCCTACTGACCTCTCTGAACTCCTCATAGGAATGAAAACTGCCACCTGCACTCTTGACCCCATCCCCTCCAGCTTTGTCAAGGCCTCCCTCCCTGCTCTCTCTCCACTTATCATTGCAACAATAAACTCCTCCCTGTCTACAGGCATCGTCCCACCATCCCTCAAAATTGCTGCTGTTACCCCCATTCTAAAAAAACCAGGTCTAAACCCTGACACCCTAAATAACTTCAGACCCATCTCCAACCTACCCTTTCTGTCAAAAGTTTTGGAACGCGCTGTAGCCGCTCAACTCAAACATCACCTCTCTGCCAATAACCTGTATGTAGCATTCCAATCCGGATTCCGCTCCAACCACAGTACTGAAACTGCTCTCCTCAAAATCACCAACGACCTTCTCCTCTCCTCTGACGCTGGCAACCTCAACATTCTCGTCCTCCTCGACCTCAGCGCTGCCTTTGACACCATCGATCACACCATCCTCCTCACCCGACTTGAATCCACCTTTAACGTTACCGGCACTGCCCTCTCTTGGATTAAATCATACCTCTCTGACAGACGCCAGTTCGTCTCCATCAATAACTGCAAATCCCCCACTGCTCCCCTCCCCCAAGGTGTCCCCCAAGGTTCAGTTATTGGCCCCCTCCTCTTCATCCTTTACCTGTCCCCCCTCGGTCACTTAATCCGCCGTCATGGTCTCCAATTGCACTGCTTCGCCGATGACATCCAGCTTTTCATCTCCACCAAGTCCGTCTCCACCGACACCCACTCTATCCTGACAAACTGCATCTCTGAAATAAAATCCTGGCTTCAAATCAACTTCCTCAAACTTAACTGTGATAAATCTGAAATAATCATCATTGGCCCAAAAACGCTCACAAAATCCACCCATAACTTTGCCCTCAACATCGACAGTATCCCAGTATCCACCTCCCCTCTCATCCGGAATCCTGGCGTCATCTTTGACCAAACCCTCTCCTTCGAAAAATACACTAAACAGATCACAAAGACAGCCTTCTTTCACCTGAAAAACATCGCCCGTCTCCGCTCATCCATCTCCTCCACGGCTGCAGAAACCCTCATCCACGCCTTCATCACCTCCCGTCTGGACTACTGCAATAGCATCCTCTATGGTTCACCCTCAACAATCACCAATAAACTCCAATACATTCAGAACTCCGCTGCCCGTCTACTCACCCATTCCCGGACCCGTGACCACATCACCCCCGTCCTTTACAAGCTTCACTGGCTCCCCATCTCCCAGAGAATCCAGTATAAAATCCTCCTCTTGACCTACAAAGCCCTCCATAACCTGGCCCCATCCTACCTGGCTGACCTCCTCTCCAGACACACTCCCACCCGCAACCTCCGCTCTGCTGGTACCAACCTGCTGACCCCCCCCCCATCCGGACCAAATTCAGATCCTGGAGGGACAGGGCCTTCTCCATCGCTGCTCCCACCCTCTGGAACTCACTACCTCACACCATCAGAGACTCCTCCTCACTCACCACATTCAAAAGATCACTCAAGACCCACCTGTTCAGCACTGCATTCAACATTCAACCCACAGCATTTAACCCCTGACTATCACTTCTCCTTCTCCCTCCTTTTGCTTTCAATATCTCCCTATTGATTCTTGTCTTTTTGAAATTGTTGTTTTCATGTTTTGTTATGCATTATGTTTTGCACTCTGTCAAAGCGCCTTTGGGCTTCATGAAAAGCGCCATACAAAATAAATGAATTATTATTATTATTATTAAACGAGGGCACCAGATGGGCGTGTCCACAACTAACACGGACAGGGGTTGTTTAAACGAGGGCACCAGATTGGCATGTCCACAACTAACACGGACAGGGGTTGTTTAAACGAGGGCACCAGATGGGCATGTCCACAACGAACACGGACAGGGGTTGTTTAAACGAGGGCACCAGATTGGCATGTCCACAACGAACACGGACAGGGGTTATTTAAACGAGGGCACCAGATGGTCGTGTCCACAACGAACACGGACAGGGGTTGTTTAAACGAGGGCACCAGATTGGCATGTCCACAACGAACACGGACAGGGGTTGTTTAAACGAGGGCACCAGATTGGCATGTCCACAACTAACACGGACAGGGGTTGTTTAAACGAGGGCACCAGATTGGCATGTCCACAACGAACACGGACAGGGGTTGTTTAAACGAGGCACCAGATTGGCATGTCCACAACGAACACGGACATAGTTTGTTTAAACGAGGACACCAGATGGGCGTGTCCACAACTAACACGGACAGAGGTTGTTTAAACGAGGGCACCAGATTGGCATGTCCACAACTAACACGGACAGAGGTTGTTTAAACGAGGGCACCAGATGAGCGTGTCCACAACTAACACGGACAGAGGTTGTTTAAACGAGGGCAATAGATGGGCGTGTCCACAACGAACACGGACAGGGGTTGTTTAAACGAGGGCACCAGATGGGCGTGTCCACAACTAACACAGACAGAGGTTGTTTAAACGAGGGCACCAGATGGGCGTGTCCACAACTAACACGGACAGAGGTTGTTTAAACGAGGGCACCAGATGGACGTGTCCACAACTAACACGGACAGAGGTTGTTTAAACGAGGACACCAGATGGGCGTGTCCACAACTAACACGGACAGAGGTTGTTTAAACGAGGACACCAGATGGGCGTGTCCACAACTAACACGGACAGGGGTTGTTTAAACGAAGGCACAAGATGGGTGTGTCCACAACTTACACGGACAGGGGTTGTTTAAACGAGGACACCAGATGGGCGTGTCCACAACTAACACGGACAGGGGTTGTTTAAACGAGGGCACCAGATGGGCGTGTCCACAACTAACACGGACAGGGGTTGTTTAAACGAGGGCACCAGATTGGCGTGTCCACAACTAACACGGACAGGGGTTGTTTAAATGAGGGCACCAGATGGGCGTGTCCACAACTAACACGGACAGGAGTTGTTTAAACGACGGCACCAGATGGGCGTGTCCACAACTAACACGGACAGAGGATGTTTAAACGAGGACACCAGATGGGCGTGTCCACAACTAACACGGACAGAGGTTGTTTAAACGAGGGCACCAGATGGGCGTGTCCACAACTAACACGGACAGAGGTTGTTTAAACGAGGGCACCAGATGGGCGTGTCCACAACTAACACGGACAGAGGTTGTTTAAACGAGGGCACCAGATGGGCGTGTCCACAACTAACACGGACAGAGGTTGTTTAAACGAGGGCACCAGATGGGCATGTCCACAACTAACACGGACAGAGGTTTTTTAAACGAGGGCACCAGATGGGCGTGTCCACAACTAACACGGACAGAGGTTGTTTAAACGAGGACACCAGATGGGCGTGTCCACAACTAACACGGACAGAGGTTGTTTCAACGAGGGCACCAGATGGGCATGTCGACAACTAACACGGACAGAGGTTGTTTAAACGAGGACACCAGATGGGCGCGTCCACAACTAACACGGACAGAGGTTGATTTAACGAGGGCACCAGATGGGCGCGTCCACAACTAACACGGACAGAGGTTATTTAAACGAGGGCACCAGATGGGCGCGTCCACAACTAACACGGACAGAGGTTGTTTAAACGAGGGCACCAGATGGGCATGTCCACAACTAACACAGACAGGGGTTGTTTAAATGAGGGCACCAGATGGGCGTGTCCACAACGAACACGGACAGAGGTTGTTTAAACGAGGGCACCAGATTGGCACGTCCACAACGAGCACGGACAGAGGTTGTTTAAACGAGGGCACCAGATGGGCGTGTCCACAACTAACACGGACAGGGGTTGTTTAAATGAGGGCACCAGATTGGCATGTCCACAACGAACACGGACAGGGGTTGTTTAAACGAGGGCACCAGATGGGCGTGTCCACAACTAACACGGACAGAGGTTGTTTAAACGAGGGCACCAGATTGGCATGTCCACAACTAACACGGACAGAGGTTGTTTAAACGAGGGCACCAGATGAGCGTGTCCACAACTAACACGGACAGAGGTTGTTTAAACGAGGGCACTAGATGGGCGTGTCCACAACGAACACGGACAGAGGTTGTTTAAACGAGGGCACCAGATGGGCGTGTCCACAACCAACACGGACAGAGGTTGTTTAAACGAGGGCACCAGATGGGCGTGTCCACAACTAACACGGACAGAGGTTGTCCAAACAAGGGCACCAGATGGGCGTGTCCACAACTAACACGGACCGAGGTTGTTTAAACGAGGGCACCAGATGGGCGTGTCCACAACTAACACGGACAGAGGTTGTTTAAACGAGGCACCAGATGGGCATGTCCACAACTAACACGGACAGAGGTTGTTTAAACAAGGGGACCAGATGGGCGTGTCCACAACTAACACGGACAGAGGTTGTTTAAACGAGGGCACCAGATGGGCGTGTCCACAACTAACACGGACAGAGGTTGTTTAAACGAGGGCACCAGATGGGCGTGTCCACAACTAACATGGACAGGGGTTGTTTAAACGACGGCACCAGATGGGCGTGTCCACAACTAACATGGACAGAGGTTGTTTAAATGAGGGCACCAGATGGGCGTGTCCACAACTAACACGGACAGGGGTTGTTTAAACGACGGCACCAGATGGGCGTGTCCACAACTAACACGGACAGAGGATGTTTAAACGAGGACACCAGATGGGCGTGTCCACAACTAACACGGACAGAGGTTGTTTAAACGAGGGCACCAGATGGGCGTGTCCACAACTAACACGGACAGAGGTTGTTTAAACGAGGGCACCAGATGGGCGTGTCCACAACTAACACAGACAGAGGTTGTTTAAACGAGGGCACCAGATGGGCGTGTCCACAACTAACACGGACAGAGGTTGTTTAAACGAGGGCACCAGATGGGCATGTCCACAACTAACACGGACAGAGGTTTTTTAAACGAGGGCACCAGATGGGCGTGTCCACAACTAACACGGACAGAGGTTGTTTAAACGAGGACACCAGATGGGCGTGTCCACAACTAACACGGACAGAGGTTGTTTCAACGAGGGCACCAGATGGGCATGTCGACAACTAACACGGACAGAGGTTGTTTAAACGAGGACACCAGATGGGCGCGTCCACAACTAACACGGACAGAGGTTGATTTAACGAGGGCACCAGATGGGCGCGTCCACAACTAACACGGACAGAGGTTATTTAAACGAGGGCACCAGATGGGCGCGTCCACAACTAACACGGACAGAGGTTGTTTAAACGAGGGCACCAGATGGGCATGTCCACAACTAACACAGACAGGGGTTGTTTAAATGAGGGCACCAGATGGGCGTGTCCACAACGAACACGGACAGAGGTTGTTTAAACGAGGGCACCAGATTGGCACGTCCACAACGAGCACGGACAGAGGTTGTTTAAACGAGGGCACCAGATGGGCGTGTCCACAACTAACACGGACAGGGGTTGTTTAAATGAGGGCACCAGATTGGCATGTCCACAACGAACACGGACAGGGGTTGTTTAAACGAGGGCACCAGATGGGCGTGTCCACAACTAACACGGACAGAGGTTGTTTAAACGAGGGCACCAGATTGGCATGTCCACAACTAACACGGACAGAGGTTGTTTAAACGAGGGCACCAGATGAGCGTGTCCACAACTAACACGGACAGAGGTTGTTTAAACGAGGGCACTAGATGGGCGTGTCCACAACGAACACGGACAGAGGTTGTTTAAACGAGGGCACCAGATGGGCGTGTCCACAACCAACACGGACAGAGGTTGTTTAAACGAGGGCACCAAATGGGCGTGTCCACAACTAACACGGACAGAGGTTGTCCAAACAAGGGCACCAGATGGGCGTGTCCACAACTAACATGGACCGAGGTTGTTTAAACGAGGGCACCAGATGGGCGTGTCCACAACTAACACGGACAGAGGTTGTTTAAACGAGGCACCAGATGGGCATGTCCACAACTAACACGGACAGAGGTTGTTTAAACGAGGGCACCAGATGGGCGTGTCCACAACTAACACGGACAGAGGTTGTTTAAACGAGGGCACCAGATGGGCGTGTCCACAACTAACACGGACAGAGGTTGTTTAAACGAGGGCACCAGATGGGCGTGTCCACAACTAACATGGACAGGGGTTGTTTAAACGACGGCACCAGATGGGCGTGTCCACAACTAACATGGACAGAGGTTGTTTAAATGACGGCACCAGATGGGCATGTCCACAACTAACACGGACAGAGGTTGTTTAAACGAGGACACCAGATGGGCGTGTCCACAACGAACACGGACAGAGGTTGTTTAAACGAGGGCACCAGATTGGCATGTCCACAACTAACACGGACAGAGGTTGTTTAAACGAGGGCACCAGATGAGCGTGTCCACAACTAACACGGACAGAGGTTGTTTAAATGAGGGCAATAGATGGGCGTGTCCACAACGAACACGGACAGGGGTTGTTTAAACGAGGGCACCAGATGGGCGTGTCCACAACTAACACGGACAGGGGTTGTTTAAACGAGGGCACTAGATGGGCGTGTCCACAACTAACACAGACAGAGGTTGTTTAAACGAGGGCACCAGATGGGCGTGTCCACAACTAACACGGACAGAGGTTGTTTAAACGAGGGCACCAGATGGACGTGTCCACAACTAACACGGAAAGAGGTTGTTTAAACGAGGACACCAGATGGGCGTGTCCACAACTAACACGGACAGAGGTTGTTTAAACGAGGGCACCAGATGGGCATGTCGACAACTAACACGGACAGAGGTTGTTTAAACGAGGACACCAGATGGGCGCGTCCACAACTAACATGGACAGAGGATGTTTAAACGAGGGCACCAAATGGGCGCGTCCACAACTAACACGGACAGAGGTTGTTTAAACGAGGGCACCAGACGGGCATGTCCACAACTAACACGGACAGGGGTTGTTTAAACGAGGGCACCAGATGGGCGTGTCCACAACGAACACGGACAGAGGTTGTTTAAACGAGGGCACCAGATTGGCATGTCCACAACGAACACGGACAGAGGTTGTTTAACCAACCAAGGCGTAACGTAACCAAGGCGTAAGCTAAACGCTCTTTCACCTACCTCATTCTCATCCACCCTCTCTGAAAAAATGTCCACTTCTCCCTTCATTGACCTCCACACCCTTCCGACCTCACTGACTACTACAACCACACTCTCTCCTCCTGCCTTGACCAGCTTGCGCCTGTAAAAACCAAAACAGTTTCTTTCACCCATTCTGCTCCCTGGTTTACCCCTGAACTCCGCCTGATGAAAACTCGTGCTCGCCAACTTGAAAGACTCCGCAATAAAACAGGTCTCACAGTTCACTCCCAAGCCTACAAGGACCACCTACAACACTACAAAGATGCCCTCTCCCACGCCAGCTCCGCCTACTACTCTCAAATTATCCACTCTGGCTCCGGAAACCCAAAAGCACTCTTCTCGACAATAAACAAACTCCTCCGCCCCCTGGACACCACCACCCAGTCATTCACAGTAGACAACTGCATCTCCTTCCTTTCTTTCTTCCAACGCAAAATTGACAACATCCACAACAGCTTGACCACCGCCGCACCCGCTCCCCCTCCAACCACCTGCCCCCCCTTCTCCTGCCTTCCCCTGTCTCAATTCTCCCTGGTCTCCCCTACTGACCTCTCTGAACTCCTCATAGGAATGAAAACTGCCACCTGCACTCTTGACCCCATCCCCTCCAGCTTTGTCAAGGCCTCCCTCCCTGCTCTCTCTCCACTTATCATTGCAACAATAAACTCCTCCCTGTCTACAGGCATCGTCCCACCATCCCTCAAAATTGCTGCTGTTACCCCCATTCTAAAAAAACCAGGTCTAAACCCTGACACCCTAAATAACTTCAGACCCATCTCCAACCTACCCTTTCTGTCAAAAGTTTTGGAACGCGCTGTAGCCGCTCAACTCAAACATCACCTCTCTGCCAATAACCTGTATGTAGCATTCCAATCCGGATTCCGCTCCAACCACAGTACTGAAACTGCTCTCCTCAAAATCACCAACGACCTTCTCCTCTCCTCTGACGCTGGCAACCTCAACATTCTCGTCCTCCTCGACCTCAGCGCTGCCTTTGACACCATCGATCACACCATCCTCCTCACCCGACTTGAATCCACCTTTAACGTTACCGGCACTGCCCTCTCTTGGATTAAATCATACCTCTCTGACAGACGCCAGTTCGTCTCCATCAATAACTGCAAATCCCCCACTGCTCCCCTCCCCCAAGGTGTCCCCCAAGGTTCAGTTATTGGCCCCCTCCTCTTCATCCTTTACCTGTCCCCCCTCGGTCACTTAATCCGCCGTCATGGTCTCCAATTGCACTGCTTCGCCGATGACATCCAGCTTTTCATCTCCACCAAGTCCGTCTCCACCGACACCCACTCTATCCTGACAAACTGCATCTCTGAAATAAAATCCTGGCTTCAAATCAACTTCCTCAAACTTAACTGTGATAAATCTGAAATAATCATCATTGGCCCAAAAACGCTCACAAAATCCACCCATAACTTTGCCCTCAACATCGACAGTATCCCAGTATCCACCTCCCCTCTCATCCGGAATCCTGGCGTCATCTTTGACCAAACCCTCTCCTTCGAAAAATACACTAAACAGATCACAAAGACAGCCTTCTTTCACCTGAAAAACATCGCCCGTCTCCGCTCATCCATCTCCTCCACGGCTGCAGAAACCCTCATCCACGCCTTCATCACCTCCCGTCTGGACTACTGCAATAGCATCCTCTATGGTTCACCCTCAACAATCACCAATAAACTCCAATACATTCAGAACTCCGCTGCCCGTCTACTCACCCATTCCCGGACCCGTGACCACATCACCCCCGTCCTTTACAAGCTTCACTGGCTCCCCATCTCCCAGAGAATCCAGTATAAAATCCTCCTCTTGACCTACAAAGCCCTCCATAACCTGGCCCCATCCTACCTGGCTGACCTCCTCTCCAGACACACTCCCACCCGCAACCTCCGCTCTGCTGGTACCAACCTGCTGACCCCCCCCCCATCCGGACCAAATTCAGATCCTGGAGGGACAGGGCCTTCTCCATCGCTGCTCCCACCCTCTGGAACTCACTACCTCACACCATCAGAGACTCCTCCTCACTCACCACATTCAAAAGATCACTCAAGACCCACCTGTTCAGCACTGCATTCAACATTCAACCCACAGCATTTAACCCCTGACTATCACTTCTCCTTCTCCCTCCTTTTGCTTTCAATATCTCCCTATTGATTCTTGTCTTTTTGAAATTGTTGTTTTCATGTTTTGTTATGCATTATGTTTTGCACTCTGTCAAAGCGCCTTTGGGCTTCATGAAAAGCGCCATACAAAATAAATGAATTATTATTATTATTATTAAACGAGGGCACCAGATGGGCGTGTCCACAACTAACACGGACAGGGGTTGTTTAAACGAGGGCACCAGATTGGCATGTCCACAACTAACACGGACAGGGGTTGTTTAAACGAGGGCACCAGATGGGCATGTCCACAACGAACACGGACAGGGGTTGTTTAAACGAGGGCACCAGATTGGCATGTCCACAACGAACACGGACAGGGGTTATTTAAACGAGGGCACCAGATGGTCGTGTCCACAACGAACACGGACAGGGGTTGTTTAAACGAGGGCACCAGATTGGCATGTCCACAACGAACACGGACAGGGGTTGTTTAAACGAGGGCACCAGATTGGCATGTCCACAACTAACACGGACAGGGGTTGTTTAAACGAGGGCACCAGATTGGCATGTCCACAACGAACACGGACAGGGGTTGTTTAAACGAGGCACCAGATTGGCATGTCCACAACGAACACGGACATAGGTTGTTTAAACGAGGACACCAGATGGGCGTGTCCACAACTAACACGGACAGAGGTTGTTTAAACGAGGGCACCAGATTGGCATGTCCACAACTAACACGGACAGAGGTTGTTTAAACGAGGGCACCAGATGAGCGTGTCCACAACTAACACGGACAGAGGTTGTTTAAACGAGGGCAATAGATGGGCGTGTCCACAACGAACACGGACAGGGGTTGTTTAAACGAGGGCACCAGATGGGCGTGTCCACAACTAACACAGACAGAGGTTGTTTAAACGAGGGCACCAGATGGGCGTGTCCACAACTAACACGGACAGAGGTTGTTTAAACGAGGGCACCAGATGGACGTGTCCACAACTAACACGGACAGAGGTTGTTTAAACGAGGACACCAGATGGGCGTGTCCACAACTAACACGGACAGAGGTTGTTTAAACGAGGACACCAGATGGGCGTGTCCACAACTAACACGGACAGGGGTTGTTTAAACGAAGGCACAAGATGGGTGTGTCCACAACTTACACGGACAGGGGTTGTTTAAACGAGGACACCAGATGGGCGTGTCCACAACTAACACGGACAGGGGTTGTTTAAACGAGGGCACCAGATGGGCGTGTCCACAACTAACACGGACAGGGGTTGTTTAAACGAGGGCACCAGATTGGCGTGTCCACAACTAACACGGACAGGGGTTGTTTAAATGAGGGCACCAGATGGGCGTGTCCACAACTAACACGGACAGGAGTTGTTTAAACGACGGCACCAGATGGGCGTGTCCACAACTAACACGGACAGAGGATGTTTAAACGAGGACACCAGATGGGCGTGTCCACAACTAACACGGACAGAGGTTGTTTAAACGAGGGCACCAGATGGGCGTGTCCACAACTAACACGGACAGAGGTTGTTTAAACGAGGGCACCAGATGGGCGTGTCCACAACTAACACGGACAGAGGTTGTTTAAACGAGGGCACCAGATGGGCGTGTCCACAACTAACACGGACAGAGGTTGTTTAAACGAGGGCACCAGATGGGCATGTCCACAACTAACACGGACAGAGGTTTTTTAAACGAGGGCACCAGATGGGCGTGTCCACAACTAACACGGACAGAGGTTGTTTAAACGAGGACACCAGATGGGCGTGTCCACAACTAACACGGACAGAGGTTGTTTCAACGAGGGCACCAGATGGGCATGTCGACAACTAACACGGACAGAGGTTGTTTAAACGAGGACACCAGATGGGCGCGTCCACAACTAACACGGACAGAGGTTGATTTAACGAGGGCACCAGATGGGCGCGTCCACAACTAACACGGACAGAGGTTATTTAAACGAGGGCACCAGATGGGCGCGTCCACAACTAACACGGACAGAGGTTGTTTAAACGAGGGCACCAGATGGGCATGTCCACAACTAACACAGACAGGGGTTGTTTAAATGAGGGCACCAGATGGGCGTGTCCACAACGAACACGGACAGAGGTTGTTTAAACGAGGGCACCAGATTGGCACGTCCACAACGAGCACGGACAGAGGTTGTTTAAACGAGGGCACCAGATGGGCGTGTCCACAACTAACACGGACAGGGGTTGTTTAAATGAGGGCACCAGATTGGCATGTCCACAACGAACACGGACAGGGGTTGTTTAAACGAGGGCACCAGATGGGCGTGTCCACAACTAACACGGACAGAGGTTGTTTAAACGAGGGCACCAGATTGGCATGTCCACAACTAACACGGACAGAGGTTGTTTAAACGAGGGCACCAGATGAGCGTGTCCACAACTAACACGGACAGAGGTTGTTTAAACGAGGGCACTAGATGGGCGTGTCCACAACGAACACGGACAGAGGTTGTTTAAACGAGGGCACCAGATGGGCGTGTCCACAACCAACACGGACAGAGGTTGTTTAAACGAGGGCACCAGATGGGCGTGTCCACAACTAACACGGACAGAGGTTGTCCAAACAAGGGCACCAGATGGGCGTGTCCACAACTAACACGGACCGAGGTTGTTTAAACGAGGGCACCAGATGGGCGTGTCCACAACTAACACGGACAGAGGTTGTTTAAACGAGGCACCAGATGGGCATGTCCACAACTAACACGGACAGAGGTTGTTTAAACAAGGGGACCAGATGGGCGTGTCCACAACTAACACGGACAGAGGTTGTTTAAACGAGGGCACCAGATGGGCGTGTCCACAACTAACACGGACAGAGGTTGTTTAAACGAGGGCACCAGATGGGCGTGTCCACAACTAACATGGACAGGGGTTGTTTAAACGATGGCACCAGATGGGTGTGTCCACAACTAACATGGACAGAGGTTGTTTAAATGACGGCACCAGATGGGCGTGTCCACAACTAACACGGACAGAGGTTGTTTAAACGAGGACACCAGATGGGCGTGTCCACAACGAACACGGACAGAGGTTGTTTAAACGAGGGCACCAGATTGGCGTGTCCACAACTAACACGGACAGAGGTTGTTTAAACGAGGGCACCAGATGAGCGTGTCCACAACTAACACGGACAGAGGTTGTTTAAATGAGGGCAATAGATGGGCGTGTCCACAACGAACACGGACAGGGGTTGTTTAAACGAGGGCACCAGATGGGCGTGTCCACAACTAACACGGACAGGGGTTGTTTAAACGAGGGCACTAGATGGGCGTGTCCACAACTAACACAGACAGAGGTTGTTTAAACGAGGGCACCAGATGGGCGTGTCCACAACTAACACGGACAGAGGTTGTTTAAACGAGGGCACCAGATGGACGTGTCCACAACTAACACGGAAAGAGGTTGTTTAAACGAGGACACCAGATGGGCGTGTCCACAACTAACACGGACAGAGGTTGTTTAAACGAGGGCACCAGATGGGCATGTCGACAACTAACACGGACAGAGGTTGTTTAAACGAGGACACCAGATGGGCGCGTCCACAACTAACACGGACAGAGGTTGTTTAAACGAGGCACCAGATGGGCATGTCCACAACTAACACGGACAGAGGTTGTTTAAACGAGGGCACCAGATGGGCGTGTCCACAACTAACACGGACAGAGGTTGTTTAAACGAGGGCACCAGATGGGCGTGTCCACAACTAACACGGACAGAGGTTGTTTAAACGAGGGCACCAGATGGGCGTGTCCACAACTAACATGGACAGGGGTTGTTTAAACGACGGCACCAGATGGGCGTGTCCACAACTAACATGGACAGAGGTTGTTTAAATGACGGCACCAGATGGGCGTGTCCACAACTAACACGGACAGAGGTTGTTTAAACGAGGACACCAGATGGGCGTGTCCACAACGAACACGGACAGAGGTTGTTTAAACGAGGGCACCAGATTGGCATGTCCACAACTAACACGGACAGAGGTTGTTTAAACGAGGGCACCAGATGAGCGTGTCCACAACTAACACGGACAGAGGTTGTTTAAATGAGGGCAATAGATGGGCGTGTCCACAACGAACACGGACAGGGGTTGTTTAAACGAGGGCACCAGATGGGCGTGTCCACAACTAACACGGACAGGGGTTGTTTAAACGAGGGCACTAGATGGGCGTGTCCACAACTAACACAGACAGAGGTTGTTTAAACGAGGGCACCAGATGGGCGTGTCCACAACTAACACGGACAGAGGTTGTTTAAACGAGGGCACCAGATGGACGTGTCCACAACTAACACGGAAAGAGGTTGTTTAAACGAGGACACCAGATGGGCGTGTCCACAACTAACACGGACAGAGGTTGTTTAAACGAGGGCACCAGATGGGCATGTCGACAACTAACACGGACAGAGGTTGTTTAAACGAGGACACCAGATGGGCGCGTCCACAACTAACATGAACAGAGGATGTTTAAACGAGGGCACCAAATGGGCGCGTCCACAACTAACACGGACAGAGGTTGTTTAAACGAGGGCACCAGACGGGCATGTCCACAACTAACACGGACAGGGGTTGTTTAAACGAGGGCACCAGATGGGCGTGTCCACAACGAACACGGACAGAGGTTGTTTAAACGAGGGCACCAGATTGGCATGTCCACAACGAACACGGACAGAGGTTGTTTAACCAACCAAGGCGTAACGTAACCAAGGCGTAAGCTAAACGCTCTTTCGCCTACCTCATTCTCATCCACCCTCTCTGAAAAAATGTCCACTTCTCCCTTCATTGACCTCCACACCCTTCCGACCTCACTGACTACTACAACCACACTCTCTCCTCCTGCCTTGACCAGCTTGCGCCTGTAAAAACCAAAACAGTTTCTTTCACCCATTCTGCTCCCTGGTTTACCCCTGAACTCCGCCTGATGAAAACTCGTGCTCGCCAACTTGAAAGACTCCGCAATAAAACAGGTCTCACAGTTCACTCCCAAGCCTACAAGGACCACCTACAACACTACAAAGATGCCCTCTCCCACGCCAGCTCCGCCTACTACTCTCAAATTATCCACTCTGGCTCCGGAAACCCAAAAGCACTCTTCTCGACAATAAACAAACTCCCCCGCCCCCTGGACACCACCACCCAGTCATTCACAGTAGACAACTGCATCTCCTTCCTTTCTTTCTTCCAACGCAAAATTGACAACATCCACAACAGCTTGACCACCGCCACACCCGCTCCCCCTCCAACCACCTGCCCCCCCTTCTCCTGCCTTCCCCTGTCTCAATTCTCCCTGGTCTCCCCTACTGACCTCTCTGAACTCCTCATAGGAATGAAAACTGCCACCTGCACTCTTGACCCCATCCCCTCCAGCTTTGTCAAGGCCTCCCTCCCTGCTCTCTCTCCACTTATCATTGCAACAATAAACTCCTCCCTGTCTACAGGCATCGTCCCACCATCCCTCAAAATTGCTGCTGTTACCCCCATTCTAAAAAAACCAGGTCTAAACCCTGACACCCTAAATAACTTCAGACCCATCTCCAACCTACCCTTTCTGTCAAAAGTTTTGGAACGCGCTGTAGCCGCTCAACTCTAACATCACCTCTCTGCCAATAACCTGTATGAAACATTCCAATCCGGATTCCGCTCCAACCACAGTACTGAAACTGCTCTCCTCAAAATCACCAACGACCTTCTCCTCTCCTCTGACGCTGGCAACCTCAACATTCTCGTCCTCCTCGACCTCAGCGCTGCCTTTGACACCATCGATCACACCATCCTCCTCACCCGACTTGAATCCACCTTTAACGTTACCGGCACTGCCCTCTCTTGGATTAAATCATACCTCTCTGACAGACGCCAGTTCGTCTCCATCAATAACTGCAAATCCCCCACTGCTCCCCTCCCCCAAGGTGTCCCCCAAGGTTCAGTTATTGGCCCCCTCCTCTTCATCCTTTACCTGTCCCCCCTCGGTCACTTAATCCGCCGTCATGGTCTCCAATTGCACTGCTTCGCCGATGACATCCAGCTTTTCATCTCCACCAAGTCCGTCTCCACCGACACCCACTCTATCCTGACAAACTGCATCTCTGAAATAAAATCCTGGCTTCAAATCAACTTCCTCAAACTTAACTGTGATAAATCTGAAATAATCATCATTGGCCCAAAAACGCTCACAAAATCCACCCATAACTTTGCCCTCAACATCGACGGTATCCCAGTATCCACCTCCCCTCTCATCCGGAATCCTGGCGTCATCTTTGACCAAACCCTCTCCTTCGACAAATACACTAAACAGATCACAAAGACAGCCTTCTTTCACCTGAAAAACATCGCCCGTCTCCGCTCATCCATCTCCTCCACGGCTGCAGAAACCCTCATCCACGCCTTCATCACCTCCCGTCTGGACTACTGCAATAGCATCCTCTATGGTTCACCCTCAACAATCACCAATAAACTCCAATACATTCAGAACTCCGCTGCCCGTCTACTCACCCATTCCCGGACCCGTGACCACATCACCCCCGTCCTTTACAAGCTTCACTGGCTCCCCATCTCCCAGAGAATCCAGTATAAAATCCTCCTCTTGACCTACAAAGCCCTCCATAACCTGGCCCCATCCTACCTGGCTGACCTCCTCTCCAGACACACTCCCACCCGCAACCTCCGCTCTGCTGGTACCAACCTGCTGACCCCCCCCATCCGGACCAAATTCAGATCCTGGAGGGACAGGGCCTTCTCCATCGCTGCTCCCACCCTCTGGAACTCACTACCTCACACCATCAGAGACTCCTCCTCACTCACCACATTCAAAAGATCACTCAAGACCCACCTGTTCAGCACTGCATTCAACATTCAACCCACAGCATTTAACCCCTGACTATCACTTCTCCTTCTCCCTCCTTTTGCTTTCAATATTTCCCTATTGATTCTTGTCTTTTTGAAATTGTTGTTTTCATGTTTTGTTATGCATTATGTTTTGCACTCTGTCAAAGCGCATTTGGGCTTCATGAAAAGCGCCATACAAAATAAATGAATTATTATTATTATTATTAAACGAGGGCACCAGATGGGCGTGTCCACAACTAACACGGACAGGGGTTGTTTAAACGAGGGCACCAGATTGGCATGTCCACAACTAACACGGACAGGGGTTGTTTAAACGAGGGCACCAGATGGGCATGTCCACAACGAACACGGACAGGGGTTGTTTAAACGAGGGCACCAGATTGGCATGTCCACAACGAACACGGACAGGGGTTATTTAAACGAGGGCACCAGATGGTCGTGTCCACAACGAACACGGACAGGGGTTGTTTAAACGAGGGCACCAGATTGGCATGTCCACAACGAACACGGACAGGGGTTGTTTAAACGAGGGCACCAGATTGGCATGTCCACAACTAACACGGACAGGGGTTGTTTAAACGAGGGCACCAGATTGGCATGTCCACAACGAACACGGACAGGGGTTGTTTAAACGAGGCACCAGATTGGCATGTCCACAACGAACACGGACATAGGTTGTTTAAACGAGGACACCAGATGGGCGTGTCCACAACTAACACGGACAGAGGTTGTTTAAACGAGGGCACCAGATTGGCATGTCCACAACTAACACGGACAGAGGTTGTTTAAACGAGGGCACCAGATGAGCGTGTCCACAACTAACACGGACAGAGGTTGTTTAAACGAGGGCAATAGATGGGCGTGTCCACAACGAACACGGACAGGGGTTGTTTAAACGAGGGCACCAGATGGGCGTGTCCACAACTAACACAGACAGAGGTTGTTTAAACGAGGGCACCAGATGGGCGTGTCCACAACTAACACGGACAGAGGTTGTTTAAACGAGGGCACCAGATGGACGTGTCCACAACTAACACGGACAGAGGTTGTTTAAACGAGGACACCAGATGGGCGTGTCCACAACTAACACGGACCGAGGTTGTTTAAACGAGGGCACCAGATGGGCGTGTCCACAACTAACACGGACAGAGGTTGTTTAAACGAGGCACCAGATGGGCATGTCCACAACTAACACGGACAGAGGTTGTTTAAACGAGGGCACCAGATGGGCGTGTCCACAACTAACACGGACAGAGGTTGTTTAAACGAGGGCACCAGATGGGCGTGTCCACAACTAACACGGACAGAGGTTGTTTAAACGAGGGCACCAGATGGGCTTGTCCACAACTAACATGGACAGGGGTTGTTTAAACGACGGCACCAGATGGGCGTGTCCACAACTAACATGGACAGAGGTTGTTTAAATGACGGCACCAGATGGGCGTGTCCACAACTAACACGGACAGAGGTTGTTTAAACGAGGACACCAGATGGGCGTGTCCACAACGAACACGGACAGAGGTTGTTTAAACGAGGGCACCAGATTGGCATGTCCACAACTAACACGGACAGAGGTTGTTTAAACGAGGGCACCAGATGAGCGTGTCCACAACTAACACGGACAGAGGTTGTTTAAATGAGGGCAATAGATGGGCGTGTCCACAACGAACACAGACAGGGGTTGTTTAAACGAGGGCACCAGATGGGCGTGTCCACAACTAACACGGACAGGGGTTGTTTAAACGAGGGCACTAGATGGGCGTGTCCACAACTAACACAGACAGAGGTTGTTTAAACGAGGGCACCAGATGGGCGTGTCCACAACTAACACGGACAGAGGTTGTTTAAACGAGCGCACCAGATGGACGTGTCCACAACTAACACGGAAAGAGGTTGTTTAAACGAGGACACCAGATGGGCGTGTCCACAACTAACACGGACAGAGGTTGTTTAAACGAGGGCACCAGATGGGCATGTCGACAACTAACACGGACAGAGGTTGTTTAAACGAGGACACCAGATGGGCGCGTCCACAACTAACATGGACAGAGGATGTTTAAACGAGGGCACCAAATGGGCGCGTCCACAACTAACACGGACAGAGGTTGTTTAAACGAGGGCACCAGACGGGCATGTCCACAACTAACACGGACAGGGGTTGTTTAAACGAGGGCACCAGATGGGCGTGTCCACAACGAACACGGACAGAGGTTGTTTAAACGAGGGCACCAGATTGGCATGTCCACAACGAACACGGACAGAGGTTGTTTAACCAACCAAGGCGTAACGTAACCAAGGCGTAAGCTAAACGCTCTTTCACCTACCTCATTCTCATCCACCCTCTCTGAAAAAATGTCCACTTCTCCCTTCATTGACCTCCACACCCTTCCGACCTCACTGACTACTACAACCACACTCTCTCCTCCTGCCTTGACCAGCTTGCGCCTGTAAAAACCAAAACAGTTTCTTTCACCCATTCTGCTCCCTGGTTTACCCCTGAACTCCGCCTGATGAAAACTCGTGCTCGCCAACTTGAAAGACTCCGCAATAAAACAGGTCTCACAGTTCACTCCCAAGCCTACAAGGACCACCTACAACACTACAAAGATGCCCTCTCCCACGCCAGCTCCGCCTACTACTCTCAAATTATCCACTCTGGCTCCGGAAACCCAAAAGCACTCTTCTCGACAATAAACAAACTCCTCCGCCCCCTGGACACCACCACCCAGTCATTCACAGTAGACAACTGCATCTCCTTCCTTTCTTTCTTCCAACGCAAAATTGATAACATCCACAACAGCTTGACCACCGCCGCACCCGCTCCCCCTCCAACCACCTGCCCCCCCTTCTCCTGCCTTCCCCTGTCTCAATTCTCCCTGGTCTCCCCTACTGACCTCTCTGAACTCCTCATAGGAATGAAAACTGCCACCTGCACTCTTGACCCCATCCCCTCCAGCTTTGTCAAAGCCTCCCTCCCTGCTCTCTCTCCACTTATCATTGCAACAATAAACTCCTCCCTGTCTACAGGCATCGTCCCACCATCCCTCAAAATTGCTGCTGTTACCCCCATTCTAAAAAAACCAGGTCTAAACCCTGACACCCTAAATAACTTCAGACCCATCTCCAACCTACCCTTTCTGTCAAAAGTTTTGGAACGCGCTGTAGCCGCTCAACTCAAACATCACCTCTCTGCCAATAACCTGTATGAAACATTCCAATCCGGATTCTGCTCCAACCACAGTACTGAAACTGCTCTCCTCAAAATCACCAACGACCTTCTCCTCTCCTCTGACGCTGGCAACCTCAACATTCTCGTCCTCCTCGACCTCAGCGCTGCCTTTGACACCATCGATCACACCATCCTCCTCACCCGACTTGAATCCACCTTTAACGTTACCGGCACTGCCCTCTCTTGGATTAAATCATACCTCTCTGACAGACGCCAGTTCGTCTCCATCAATAACTGCAAATCCCCCACTGCTCCCCTCCCCCAAGGTGTCCCCCAAGGTTCAGTTATTGGCCCCTCCTCTTCATCCTTTACCTGTCCCCCCTCGGTCACTTAATCCGCCGTCATGGTCTCCAATTGCACTGCTTCGCCGATGACATCCAGCTTTTCATCTCCACCAAGTCCGTCTCCACCGACACCCACTCTATCCTGACAAACTGCATCTCTGAAATAAAATCCTGGCTTCAAATCAACTTCCTCAAACTTAACTGTGATAAATCTGAAATAATCATCATTGGCCCAAAAACGCTCACAAAATCCACCCATAACTTTGCCCTCAACATCGACGGTATCCCAGTATCCACCTCCCCTCTCATCCGGAATCCTGGCGTCATCTTTGACCAAACCCTCTCCTTCGACAAATACACTAAACAGATC
The DNA here is from genome assembly GCF_964187855.1 of Myxine glutinosa. Lineage (NCBI taxonomy): Eukaryota > Metazoa > Chordata > Myxini > Myxiniformes > Myxinidae > Myxine > Myxine glutinosa. The sequence continues at coordinate 150,823,198 of NC_136269.1, forward strand.
ACAAAGACAGCCTTCTTTCACCTGAAAAACATCGCCCGTCTCCGCTCATCCATCTCCTCCACGGCTGCAGAAACCCGCATCCACGCCTTCATCACCTCCCCTCTGGACTACTGCAATAGCATCCTCTATGGTTCACCCTCAACAATCACCAATAAACTCCAATACATTCAGAACTCCGCTGCCCGTCTACTCACCCATTCCCGGACCCGTGACCACATCACCCCCGTCCTTTACAAGCTTCACTGGCTCCCCATCTCCCAGAGAATCCAGTATAAAATCCTCCTCTTGACCTACAAAGCCCTCCATAACCTGGCCCCATCCTACCTGGCTGACCTCCTCTCCAGACACACTCCCACCCGCAACCTCCGCTCTGCTGGTACCAACCTGCTGACCCCCCCCCCCCCCATCCGGACCAAATTCAGATCCTGGAGGGACAGGGCCTTCTCCATCGCTGCTCCCACCCTCTGGAACTCACTACCTCACACCATCAGAGACTCCTCCTCACTCACCACATTCAAAAGATCACTCAAGACCCACCTGTTCAGCACTGCATTCAACATTCAACCCACAGCATTTAACCCCTGACTATCACTTCTCCTTCTCCCTCCTTTTGCTTTCAATATTTCCCTATTGATTCTTGTCTTTTTGAAATTGTTGTTTTCATGTTTTGTTATGCATTATGTTTTGCACTCTGTCAAAGCGCCTTTGGGCTTCATGAAAAGCGCCATACAAAATAAATGAATTATTATTATTATTATTAAACGAGGGCACCAGATGGGCGTGTCCACAACGAACACGGACAGGGGTTGTTTAAACGAGGGCACCAGATTGGCATGTCCACAACTAACACGGACAGGGGTTGTTTAAACGAGGGCACCAGATGGGCATGTCCACAACGAACACGGACAGGGGTTGTTTAAACGAGGGCACCAGATTGGCATGTCCACAACGAACACGGACAGGGGTTATTTAAACGAGGGCACCAGATGGTCGTGTCCACAACGAACACGGACAGGGGTTGTTTAAACGAGGGCACCAGATTGGCATGTCCACAACGAACACGGACAGGGGTTGTTTAAACGAGGGCACCAGATTGGCATGTCCACAACTAACACGGACAGGGGTTGTTTAAACGAGGGCACCAGATTGGCATGTCCACAACGAACACGGACAGGGGTTGTTTAAACGAGGCACCAGATTGGCATGTCCACAACGAACACGGACATAGGTTGTTTAAACGAGGACACCAGATGGGCGTGTCCACAACTAACACGGACAGAGGTTGTTTAAACGAGGGCACCAGATTGGCATGTCCACAACTAACACGGACAGAGGTTGTTTAAACGAGGGCACCAGATGAGCGTGTCCACAACTAACACGGACAGAGGTTGTTTAAACGAGGGCAATAGATGGGCGTGTCCACAACGAACACGGACAGGGGTTGTTTAAACGAGGGCACCAGATGGGCGTGTCCACAACTAACACGGACAGAGGTTGTTTAAACGAGGGCACCAGATGGACGTGTCCCAACTAACACGGACAGAGGTTGTTTAAACGAGGACACCAGATGGGCGTGTCCACAACTAACACGGACAGAGGTTGTTTAAACGAGGACACCAGATGGGCGTGTCCACAACTAACACGGACAGGGGTTGTTTAAACGAAGGCACAAGATGGGTGTGTCCACAACTTACACGGACAGGGGTTGTTTAAACGAGGACACCAGATGGGCGTGTCCACAACTAACACGGACAGGGGTTGTTTAAACGAGGGCACCAGATGGGCGTGTCCACAACTAACACGGACAGGGGTTGGTTAAACGAGGGCACCAGATTGGCGTGTCCACAACTAACACGGACAGGGGTTGTTTAAATGAGGGCACCAGATGGGGGTGTCCACAACTAACACGGACAGGGGTTGTTTAAACGACGGCACCAGATGGGCGTGTCCACAACTAACACGGACAGAGGATGTTTAAACGAGGACACCAGATGGGCGTGTCCATAACTAACACGGACAGGGGTTGTTTAAACGAGGGCACCAGATTGGCATGTCCACAACGAACACGGACATGGGTTGTTTAAACGAGGGCACCAGATTGGCATGTCCACAACTAACACGGACAGGGGTTGTTTAAACGAGGGCACCAGATTGGCATGTCCACAACGAACACGGACAGGGGTTGTTTAAACGAGGCACCAGATTGGCATGTCCACAACGAACACGGACATAGGTTGTTTAAATGAGGACACCAGATGGGCGTGTCCACAACTAACACGGACAGAGGTTGTTTAAACGAGGGCACCAGATTGGCATGTCCACAACTAACACGGACAGAGGTTGTTTAAACGAGGGCACCAGATGAGCGTGTCCACAACTAACACGGACAGAGGTTGTTTAAACGAGGGCAATAGATGGGCGTGTCCACAACGAACACGGACAGGGGTTGTTTAAACGAGGGCACCAGATGGGCGTGTCCACAACTAACACGGACAGAGGTTGTTTAAACGAGGGCACCAGATGGACGTGTCCCAACTAACACGGACAGAGGTTGTTTAAACGAGGACACCAGATGGGCGTGTCCACAACTAACACGGACAGAGGTTGTTTAAACGAGGACACCAGATGGGCGTGTCCACAACTAACACGGACAGGGGTTGTTTAAACGAAGGCACAAGATGGGTGTGTCCACAACTTACACGGACAGGGGTTGTTTAAACGAGGACACCAGATGGGCGTGTCCACAACTAACACGGACAGGGGTTGTTTAAACGAGGGCACCAGATGGGCGTGTCCACAACTAACACGGACAGGGGTTGTTTAAACGAGGGCACCAGATTGGCGTGTCCACAACTAACACGGACAGGGGTTGTTTAAATGAGGGCACCAGATGGGGGTGTCCACAACTAACACGGACAGGGGTTGTTTAAACGACGGCACCAGATGGGCGTGTCCACAACTAACACGGACAGAGGATGTTTAAACGAGGACACCAGATGGGCGTGTCCATAACTAACACGGACAGAGGTTGTTTAAACGAGGGCACCAGATGGGCGTGTCCACAACTAACACGGACAGAGGTTGTTTAAACGAGGGCACCAGATGGGCGTGTCCACAACTAACACGGACAGAGGTTGTTTAAACGAGGGCACCAGATGGGCGTGTCCACAACTAACACGGACAGAGGTTGTTTAAACGAGGGCACCAGATGGGCATGTCCACAACTAACACGGACAGAGGTTTTTTAAACGAGGGCACCAGATGGGCGTGTCCACAACTAACACGGACAGAGGTTGTTTAAACGAGGACACCAGATGGGCGTGTCCACAACTAACACGGACAGAGGTTGTTTCAACGAGGGCACCAGATGGGCATGTCGACAACTAACACGGACAGAGGTTGTTTAAACGAGGACACCAGATGGGGGCGTCCACAACTAACACGGACAGAGGTTGATTTAACGAGGGCACCAGATGGGCGCGTCCACAACTAACACGGACAGAGGTTATTTAAACGAGGGCACCAGATGGGCGCGTCCACAACTAACACGGACAGAGGTTGTTTAAACGAGGGCACCAGATGGGCATGTCCACAACTAACAAAGACAGGGGTTGTTTAAATGAGGGCACCAGATGGGCGTGTCCACAACGAACACGGACAGAGGTTGTTTAAACGAGGGCACCAGATTGGCACGTCCACAACGAGCACGGACAGAGGTTGTTTAAACGAGGGCACCAGATGGGCGTGTCCACAACTAACACGGACAGGGGTTGTTTAAATGAGGGCACCAGATTGGCATGTCCACAACGAACACGGACAGGGGTTGTTTAAACGAGGGCACCAGATGGGCGTGTCCGCAACTAACACGGACAGAGGTTGTTTAAACGAGGGCACCAGATTGGCATGTCCACAACTAACACGGACAGAGGTTGTTTAAACGAGGGCACCAGATGAGCGTGTCCACAACTAACACGGACAGAGGTTGTTTAAACGAGGGCACTAGATGGGCATGTCCACAACGAACACGGACAGAGGTTGTTTAAACGAGGGCACCAGATGGGCGTGTCCACAACCAACACGGACAGAGGTTGTTTAAACGAGGGCACCAGATGGGCGTGTCCACAACTAACACGGACAGAGGTTGTCCAAACAAGGGCACCAGATGGGCGTGTCCACAACTAACACGGACCGAGGTTGTTTAAACGAGGGCACCAGATGGGCGTGTCCACAACTAACACGGACAGAGGTTGTTTAAACGAGGCACCAGATGGGCATGTCCACAACTAACACGGACAGAGGTTGTTTAAACGAGGGCACCAGATGGGCGTGTCCACAACTAACACGGACAGAGGTTGTTTAAACGAGGGCACCAGATGGGCGTGTCCACAACTAACACGGACAGAGGTTGTTTAAACGAGGGCACCAGATGGGCGTGTCCACAACTAACATGGACAGGGGTTGTTTAAACGACGGCACCAGATGGGCGTGTCCACAACTAACACGGACAGAGGTTGTTTAAATGACGGCACCAGATGGGCGTGTCCACAACTAACACGGACAGAGGTTGTTTAAACGAGGGCACCAGATGGGCGTGTCCACAACTAACACGGACAGAGGTTGTCCAAACAAGGGCACCAGATGGGCGTGTCCACAACTAACACGGACCGAGGTTGTTTAAACGAGGGCACCAGATGGGCGTGTCCACAACTAACACGGACAGAGGTTGTTTAAACGAGGCACCAGATGGGCATGTCCACAACTAACACGGACAGAGGTTGTTTAAACGAGGGCACCAGATGGGCGTGTCCACAACTAACACGGACAGAGGTTGTTTAAACGAGGGCACCAGATGGGCGTGTCCACAACTAACACGGACAGAGGTTGTTTAAACGAGGGCACCAGATGGGCGTGTCCACAACTAACATGGACAGGGGTTGTTTAAACGACGGCACCAGATGGGCGTGTCCACAACTAACACGGACAGAGGTTGTTTAAATGACGGCACCAGATGGGCGTGTCCACAACTAACACGGACAGAGGTTGTTTAAACGAGGACACCAGATGGGCGTGTCCACAACGAACACGGACAGAGGTTGTTTAAACGAGGGCACCAGATTGGCATGTCCACAACTAACACGGACAGAGGTTGTTTAAACGAGGGCACCAGATGAGCGTGTCCACAACTAACACGGACAGAGGTTGTTTAAATGAGGGCAATAGATGGGCGTGTCCACAACGAACACGGACAGGGGTTGTTTAAACGAAGGCACCAGATGGGCGTGTCCACAACTAACACGGACAGGGGTTGTTTAAACGAGGGCACTAGATGGGCGTGTCCACAACTAACACAGACAGAGGTTGTTTAAACGAGGGCACCAGATGGGCGTGTCCACAACTAACACGGACAGAGGTTGTTTAAACGAGGGCACCAGATGGACGTGTCCACAACTAACACGGACAGAGGTTGTTTAAACGAGGACACCAGATGGGCGTGTCCACAACTAACACGGACAGGGGTTGTTTAAACGAAGGCACAAGATGGGCGTGTCCACAACTAACACGGACAAAGGTTGTTTAAACGAGGTCACCAGATGGGCGTGTCCACAACTTACACGGACAGGGGTTGTTTAAACGAGGGCACCAGATGGGCGTGTCCACAACTAACACAGACAGGGGTTGTTTAAACGAGGGCACCAGATTGGCGTGTCCACAACTAACACGGACAGGGGTTGTTTAAATGAGGGCACCAGATGGGCGTGTCCACAACTAACACGGACAGGGGTTGTTTAAACGACGGCACCAGATGGGCGTGTCCACAACTAACACGGACAGAGGTTGTTTAAATGAGGGCAATAGATGGGCGTGTCCACAACGAACACGGACAGGGGTTGTTTAAACGAGGGCACCAGATGGGCGTGTCCACAACTAACACGGACAGGGGTTGTTTAAACGAGGGCACTAGATGGGCGTGTCCACAACTAACACAGACAGAGGTTGTTTAAACGAGGGCACCAGATGGGCGTGTCCACAACTAACACGGACAGAGGTTGTTTAAACGAGGGCACCAGATGGACGTGTCCACAACTAACACGGACAGAGGTTGTTTAAACGAGGACACCAGATGGGCGTGTCCACAACTAACACGGACAGGGGTTGTTTAAACGAAGGCACAAGATGGGCGTGTCCACAACTAACACGGACAAAGGTTGTTTAAACGAGGTCACCAGATGGGCGTGTCCACAACTTACACGGACAGGGGTTGTTTAAACGAGGGCACCAGATGGGCGTGTCCACAACTAACACAGACAGGGGTTGTTTAAACGAGGGCACCAGATTGGCGTGTCCACAACTAACACGGACAGGGGTTGTTTAAATGAGGGCACCAGATGGGCGTGTCCACAACTAACACGGACAGGGGTTGTTTAAACGACGGCACCAGATGGGCGTGTCCACAACTAACACGGACAGAGGTTGTTTAAACGAGGACACCAGATGGGCGTGTCCACAACTAACACGGACAGAGGTTGTTTAAACGAGGGCACCAGATGGGCGTGTCCACAACTAACACGGACAGGGGTTGTTTAAACGAGGGCACCAGATTGGCATGTCCACAACTAACACGGACAGGGGTTGTTTAAACGAGGGCACCAGATGGGCGTGTCCACAACTAACACGGACAGGGGTTGTTTAAACGAGGGCACCAGATGGGCATGTCCACAACTAACACGGACAGAGGTTGTTTAAACGAGGGCACCAGATGGGCGTGTCCACAACTAACACGGACAGAGGTTGTTTAAACGAGGGCACCAGATGGGCGTGTCCACAACTAACACGGACAGAGGTTGTTTAAACGAGGGCACCAGATGGGCGTGTCCACAACTAACACGGACAGAGGTTGTTTAAACGAGGGCACCAGATGGGCGTGTCCACAACTAACACGGACAGAGGTTGTTTAAACGAGGGCACCAGATGGGCATGTCCACAACTAACACGGACAGAGGTTTTTTAAACGAGGGCACCAGATGGGCGTGTCCACAACTAACACGGACAGAGGTTGTTTAAACGAGGACACCAGATGGGCGTGTCCACAACTAACACGGACAGAGGTTGTTTCAACGAGGGCACCAGATGGGCATGTCGACAACTAACACGGACAGAGGTTGTTTAAACGAGGACACCAGATGGGCGCGTCCACAACTAACACGGACAGAGGTTGATTTAACGAGGGCACCAGATGGGCGCGTCCACAACTAACACGGACAGAGGTTATTTAAACGAGGGCACCAGATGGGCGCGTCCACAACTAACACGGACAGAGGTTGTTTAAACGAGGGCACCAGATGGGCATGTCCACAACTAACACAGACAGGGGTTGTTTAAATGAGGGCACCAGATGGGCGTGTCCACAACGAACACGGACAGAGGTTGTTTAAACGAGGGCACCAGATTGGCACGTCCACAACGAGCATGGACAGAGGTTGTTTAAACGAGGGCACCAGATGGGCGTGTCCACAACTAACACGGACAGGGGTTGTTTAAATGAGGGCACCAGATTGGCATGTCCACAACGAACACGGACAGGGGTTGTTTAAACGAGGGCACCAGATGGGCGTGTCCACAACTAACACGGACAGAGGTTGTTTAAACGAGGGCACCAGATGAGCGTGTCCACAACTAACACGGACAGAGGTTGTTTAAACGAGGGCACTAGATGGGCGTGTCCACAACGAACACGGACAGAGGTTGTTTAAACGAGGGCACCAGATGGGCGTGTCCACAACCAACACGGACAGAGGTTGTTTAAACGAGGGCACCAGATGGGCGTGTCCACAACTAACACGGACAGAGGTTGTACAAACAAGGGCACCAGATGGGCGTGTCCACAACTAACACGGACCGAGGTTGTTTAAACGAGGGCACCAGATGGGCGTGTCCACAACTAACACGGACAGAGGTTGTTTAAACGAGGCACCAGATGGGCATGTCCACAACTAACACGGACAGAGGTTGTTTAAACGAGGGCACCAGATGGGCGTGTCCACAACTAACACGGACAGAGGTTGTTTAAACGAGGGCACCAGATGGGCGTGTCCACAACTAACACGGACAGAGGTTGTTTAAATGAGGGCACCAGATGGGCGTGTCCACAACTAACATGGACAGGGGTTGTTTCAACGACGGCACCAGATGGGCGTGTCCACAACTAACACGGACAGAGGTTGTTTAAACGACGGCACCAGATGGGCGTGTCCACAACTAACACGGACAGAGGTTGTTTAAACGAGGACACCAGATGGGCGTGTCCACAACGAACACGGACAGAGGTTGTTTAAACGAGGGCACCAGATTGGCATGTCCACAACTAACACGGACAGAGGTTGTTTAAACGAGGGCACCAGATGAGCGTGTCCACAACTAACACGGACAGAGGTTGTTTAAATGAGGGCAATAGATGGGCGTGTCCACAACGGACACGGACAGGGGTTGTTTAAACGAGGGCACCAGATGGGCGTGTCCACAACTAACACGGACAGGGGTTGTTTAAACGAGGGCACTAGATGGGCGTGTCCACAACTAACACAGACAGAGGTTGTTTAAACGAGGGCACCAGATGGGCGTGTCCACAACTAACACGGACAGAGGTTGTTTAAACGAGGGCACCAGATGGACGTGTCCACAACTAACACGGACAGAGGTTGTTTAAACGAGGACACCAGATGGGCGTGTCCACAACTAACACGGACAGGGGTTGTTTAAACGAAGGCACAAGATGGGCGTGTCCACAACTAACACGGACAAAGGTTGTTTAAACGAGGTCACCAGATGGGCGTGTCCACAACTTACACGGACAGGGGTTGTTTAAACGAGGGCACCAGATGGGCGTGTCCACAACTAACACAGACAGGGGTTGTTTAAACGAGGGCACCAGATTGGCGTGTCCACAACTAACACGGACAGGGGTTGTTTAAATGAGGGCACCAGATGGGCGTGTCCACAACTAACACGGACAGGGGTTGTTTAAACGACGGCACCAGATGGGCGTGTCCACAACTAACACGGACAGAGGTTGTTTAAACGAGGACACCAGATGGGCGTGTCCACAACTAACACGGACAGAGGTTGTTTAAACGAGGGCACCAGATGGGCGTGTCCACAACTAACACGGACAGAGGTTGTTTAAACGAGGGCACCAGATGGGCGTGTCCACACCTAACACGGACAGAGGTTGTTTAAACGAGGGCACCAGATGGGCATGTCCACAACTAACACGGACAGAGGTTTTTTAAACGAGGGCACCAGATGGGCGTGTCCACAACTAACACGGACAGAGGTTGTTTAAACGAGGACACCAGATGGGCGTGTCCACAACTAACACGGACAGAGGTTGTTTCAACGAGGGCACCAGATGGGCATGTCGACAACTAACACGGACAGAGGTTGTTTAAACGAGGACACCAGATGGGCGCGTCCACAACTAACACAGACAGAGGTTGATTTAACGACGGCACCAGATGGGCGCGTCCACAACTAACACGGACAGAGGTTATTTAAACGAGGGCACCAGATGGGCGCGTCCACAACTAACACGGACAGAGGTTGTTTAAACGAGGGCACCAGATGGGCATGTCCACAACTAACACAGACAGGGGTTGTTTAAATGAGGGCACCAGATGGGCGTGTCCACAACGAACACGGACAGAGGTTGTTTAAACGAGGGCACCAGATTGGCATGTCCACAACTAACACGGACAGAGGTTGTTTAAACGAGGACACCAGATGGGCGTGTCCACAACTAACACGGACAGAGCTTGTTTAAACGAGGGCACCAGATTGGAATGTCCACAACTAACACGGACAGAGGTTGTTTAAACGAGGACACCAGATGTGCGTGTCCACAACTAACACGGACAGAGCTTGTTTAAACGAGGACACCAGATGGGCGTGTCCACAACTAACATGGACAGAGCTTGTTTAAACGAGGGCACCAGATTGGCATGTCCACAACTAACACGGACAGAGGTTGTTTAAACGAGGACACCAGATGGGCGTGTCCACAACTAACACGGACAGAGCTTGTTTAAACGAGGGCACCAGATTGGCATGTCCACAACTAACACGGACAGAGGTTGTTTAAACGAGGACACCAGATGGGCGTGTCCACAACTAACACGGGCAGAGGTTGTTTAAACGAGGACACCAGATGGGCGTGTCCACATCTAACACGGACAGAGCTTGTTTAAACGAGGGCACCAGATTGGCATGTCCACAACTAACACGGACAGAGGTTGTTTAAACGAGGACACCAGATGGGCGTGTCCACAACTAACACGGACAGAGCTTGTTTAAACGAGGGCACCAGATTGGCATGTCCACAACTAACACGGACAGAGGTTGTTTAAACGAGGACACCAGATGGGCGTGTCCACAACTAACACGGACAGAGCTTGTTTAAACGAGGGCACCAGATGGGCGTGTCCACAACTAACACGGACAGAGGTTGTTTAAACGAGGACACCAGATGGGCGTGTCCACAACTAACACGGACAGAGCTTGTTTAAACGAGGGCACCAGATTGGCATGTCCACAACTAACACGGACAGAGGTTGTTTAAACGAGGACACCAGATGGGCGTGTCCACAACTAACACGGACAGAGCTTGTTTAAACGAGGGCACCAGATTGGCATGTCCACAACTAACACGGACAGAGGTTGCTTAAACGAGGGCACCAGATGGGCATGTCCACAACGAACATGGACAGAGGTTGTTCAAACGAGGGCACTAGATGGGCATGTCTACAACGAACACGGACAGAGGTTGTTTAAACGAGGGCACCAGATGGGCGAGTCCACAACTAACACGGACAGAGGTTGTTTAAACGAGGGCACCAGATGGGCGTGTCCACAACCAACACGGACAGAGGTTGTTTAAACGAGGGCACCAGATGGGCGTGTCCACAACTAACATGGACAGAGGTTGTTTAAACGAGGGCACCAGATGGGCGAGTCCACAACTAACACGGACAGAGGTTGTTTAAACGAGGGCACCAGATGGGCGTGTCCACAACCAACACGGACAGAGGTTGTTTAAACGAGGGCACCAGATGGGCGTGTCCACAACTAACACGGACAGAGGTTGTCCAATCAAGGGCACCAGATGGGCGTGTCCACAACTAACACGGACAGAGGTTGTTTAAACGAGGGCACCAGATGGGCGTGTCCACAACTAACACGGACAGAGGTTGTTTAAACGAGGGCACCAGATGGGCATGTCCACAACTAACACGGACAGAGGTTGTTTAAACGAGGGCACCAGATGGGCGTGTCCACAACTAACACGGACAGGGGTTGTTTAAACAAGGGCACTAGATGGGCGTGTCCACAACTAACACGGACAGAGGTTGTTTAAACGAGGGCACCAGATTGGCATGTCCACAACTAACACGGACAGAGGTTGTTTAAACGAGGGCACCAGATGGGCGTGTCCACAACTAACACGGACAGGGGTTGTTTAAACGAGGGCACCAGATGGGCGTGTCCACAACTAACACGGACAGAAGTTGTTTAAACGAGGGCACCAGATGGGCGTGTCCACAACTAACACGGACAGGGGTTGTTTAAACGAGGGCACCAGATGGGCATGTCCACAACTAACACAGACAGAGGTTGTTTAAACGAGGGCACCAGATGGGCATGTCCACAACTAACACGGACAGAGGTTGTTTAAACGAGGACACCAGATGGGCATGTCCACAACTAACACGGACAGAGGTTGTTTAAACGAGGGCACCAGATGGGCATGTCCACAACTAACACGGACAGAGGTTGTTCAAACGAGGACACCAGATTGGCGTGTCCACAACTAACACGGACAGAGGTTGTTTAAACGAGGGCACCAGATGAGCGTGTCCACAACTAACACGGACAGAGGTTGTTTAAACGAGGACACCAGATGGGCGTGTCCACAACTAACACGGACAGAGCTTGTATAAACGAGGGCACCAGATGGGCGTGTCCACAACTAACACGGACAGAGCTTGTTTAAACGAGGGCACCAGATTGGCATGTCCACAACTAACACGGACAGAGGTTGCTTAAACGAGGGCACCAGATGGGCATGTCCACAACCAACATGGACAGAGGTTGTTCAAACGAGGGCACTAGATGGGCATGTCCACAACGAATACGGACAGAGGTTGTTTAAACGAGGACACCAGATGGGCGTGTCCACAACTAACACGGACAGAGCTTGTTTAAACGAGGGCACCAGATTGGCATGTCCACAACTAACACGGACAGAGGTTGCTTAAACGAGGGCACCAGATGGGCATGTCCACAACGAACATGGACAGAGGTTGTTCAAACGAGGGCACTAGATGGGCATGTCTACAACGAACACGGACAGAGGTTGTTTAAACGAGGGCACCAGATGGGCGAGTCCACAACTAACACGGACAGAGGTTGTTTAAACGAGGGCACCAGATGGGCGTGTCCACAACCAACACGGACAGAGGTTGTTTAAACGAGGGCACCAGATGGGCGTGTCCACAACTAACATGGACAGAGGTTGTTTAAACGAGGGCACCAGATGGGCGAGTCCACAACTAACACGGACAGAGGTTGTTTAAACGAGGGCACCAGATGGGCGTGTCCACAACCAACACGGACAGAGGTTGTTTAAACGAGGGCACCAGATGGGCGTGTCCACAACTAACACGGACAGAGGTTGTCCAATCAAGGGCACCAGATGGGCGTGTCCACAACTAACACGGACAGAGGTTGTTTAAACGAGGGCACCAGATGGGCGTGTCCACAACTAACACGGACAGAGGTTGTTTAAACGAGGGCACCAGATGGGCATGTCCACAACTAACACGGACAGAGGTTGTTTAAACGAGGGCACCAGATGGGCGTGTCCACAACTAACACGGACAGGGGTTGTTTAAACGAGGGCACTAGATGGGCGTGTCCACAACTAACACGGACAGAGGTTGTTTAAACGAGGGCACCAGATTGGCATGTCCACAACTAACACGGACAGAGGTTGTTTAAACGAGGGCACCAGATGGGCGTGTCCACAACTAACACGGACAGGGGTTGTTTAAACGAGGGCACCAGATGGGCGTGTCCACAACTAACACGGACAGAAGTTGTTTAAACGAGGGCACCAGATGGGCGTGTCCACAACTAACACGGACAGGGGTTGTTTAAACGAGGGCACCAGATGGGCATGTCCACAACTAACACAGACAGAGGTTGTTTAAACGAGGGCACCAGATGGGCATGTCCACAACTAACACGGACAGAGGTTGTTTAAACGAGGACACCAGATGGGCATGTCCACAACTAACACGGACAGAGGTTGTTTAAACGAGGGCACCAGATGGGCATGTCCACAACTAACACGGACAGAGGTTGTTCAAACGAGGACACCAGATTGGCGTGTCCACAACTAACACGGACAGAGGTTGTTTAAACGAGGGCACCAGATGAGCGTGTCCACAACTAACACGGACAGAGGTTGTTTAAACGAGGACACCAGATGGGCGTGTCCACAACTAACACGGACAGAGCTTGTATAAACGAGGGCACCAGATGGGCGTGTCCACAACTAACACGGACAGAGCTTGTTTAAACGAGGGCACCAGATTGGCATGTCCACAACTAACACGGACAGAGGTTGCTTAAACGAGGGCACCAGATGGGCATGTCCACAACGAACATGGACAGAGGTTGTTCAAACGAGGGCACTAGATGGGCATGTCCACAACGAATACGGACAGAGGTTGTTTAAACGAGGGCACCAGATGAGCGTGTCCACAACTAACACGGACAGAGGTTGTTTAAACGAGGGCACCAGATGGGCGTGTCCACAACGAACACGGACAGAGGTTGTTTAAACGAGGGCACCAGATGAGCGTGTCCACAATGAACACGGACATAGGTTGTTTAAACGAGGACACCAGATGGGCGTGTCCACAACTAACACGGACAGAGGTTGTTTAAACGAGGGCACCAGATGGGCGAGTCCACAACCAACACGGACAGAGGTTGTTTAAACGAGGACACCAGATGGGCGTGTCCACAACTAACACGGACAGAGCTTGTATAAACGAGGGCACCAGATGGGCGTGTCCACAACTAACACGGACAGAGCTTGTTTAAACGAGGGCACCAGATTGGCATGTCCACAACTAACACGGACAGAGGTTGCTTAAACGAGGGCACCAGATGGGCATGTCCACAACGAACATGGACAGAGGTTGTTCAAACGAGGGCACTAGATGGGCATGTCCACAACGAATACGGACAGAGGTTGTTTAAACGAGGGCACCACATGAGCGTGTCCACAACTAACACGGACAGAGGTTGTTTAAACGAGGGCACCAGATGGGCGTGTCCACAACGAACACGGACAGAGGTTGTTTAAACGAGGGCACCAGATGAGCGTGTCCACAATGAACACGGACATAGGTTGTTTAAACGAGGACACCAGATGGGCGTGTCCACAACTAACACGGACAGAGGTTGTTTAAACGAGGGCACCAGATGGGCGTGTCCACAACTAACACGGACAGAGGTTGTCCAAACAAGGGCACCAGATGGGCGTGTCCACAACTAACACGGACAGAGGTTGTCCAAACAAGGGCACCAGATGGGCGTGTCCACAACTAACACGGACCGAGGTTGTTTAAACGAGGGCACCAGATGGGCGTGTCCACAACTAACACAGACAGAGGTTGTTTAAACGAGGGCACCAGATGGGCATGTCCACAACTAACACGGACAGAGGTTGTTTAAACGAGGGCACCAGATGAGCGTGTCCACAACTAACACGGACAGAGGTTGTTTAAACGAGGGCACCAGATGGGCGTGTCCACAACGAACACGGACAGAGGTTGTTTAAACGAGGGCACCAGATGAGCGTGTCCACAATGAACATGGATATAGGTTGTTTAAACGAGGACACCAGATGGGCGTGTCCACAACTAACACGGACAGAGGTTGTTTAAACGAGGGCACCAGATGAGCGTGTCCACAACTAACACGAACAGAGGTTGTTTAAACGAGGGCACCAGATGAGCGTGTCCACAACTAACACGGACAGAGGTTGTTTAAACGAGGACACCAGATGGGCGTGTCCACAACTAACACGGACAGAGCTTGTTTAAACGAGGGCACCAGATTGGAATGTCCACAACTAACACGGACAGAGGTTGTTCAAACGAGGACACCAGATTGGCGTGTCCACAACTAACACGGACAGAGGTTGTTTAAACGAGGGCACCAGATGAGCGTGTCCACAACTAACACGGACAGAGGTTGTTTAAACGAGGACACCAGATGGGCGTGTCCACAACTAACACGGACAGAGCTTGTATAAACGAGGGCACCAGATGGGCGTGTCCACAACTAACACGGACAGAGCTTGTTTAAACGAGGGCACCAGATTGGCATGTCCACAACTAACACGGACAGAGGTTGCTTAAACGAGGGCACCAGATGGGCATGTCCACAACCAACATGGACAGAGGTTGTTCAAACGAGGGCACTAGATGGGCATGTCCACAACGAATACGGACAGAGGTTGTTTAAACGAGGACACCAGATGGGCGTGTCCACAACTAACACGGACAGAGCTTGTTTAAACGAGGGCACCAGATTGGCATGTCCACAACTAACACGGACAGAGGTTGCTTAAACGAGGGCACCAGATGGGCATGTCCACAACGAACATGGACAGAGGTTGTTCAAACGAGGGCACTAGATGGGCATGTCTACAACGAACACGGACAGAGGTTGTTTAAACGAGGGCACCAGATGGGCGAGTCCACAACTAACACGGACAGAGGTTGTTTAAACGAGGGCACCAGATGGGCGTGTCCACAACCAACACGGACAGAGGTTGTTTAAACGAGGGCACCAGATGGGCGTGTCCACAACTAACATGGACAGAGGTTGTTTAAACGAGGGCACCAGATGGGCGAGTCCACAACTAACACGGACAGAGGTTGTTTAAACGAGGGCACCAGATGGGCGTGTCCACAACCAACACGGACAGAGGTTGTTTAAACGAGGGCACCAGATGGGCGTGTCCACAACTAACACGGACAGAGGTTGTCCAATCAAGGGCACCAGATGGGCGTGTCCACAACTAACACGGACAGAGGTTGTTTAAACGAGGGCACCAGATGGGCGTGTCCACAACTAACACGGACAGAGGTTGTTTAAACGAGGGCACCAGATGGGCATGTCCACAACTAACACGGACAGAGGTTGTTTAAACGAGGGCACCAGATGGGCGTGTCCACAACTAACACGGACAGGGGTTGTTTAAACGAGGGCACTAGATGGGCGTGTCCACAACTAACACGGACAGAGGTTGTTTAAACGAGGGCACCAGATTGGCATGTCCACAACTAACACGGACAGAGGTTGTTTAAACGAGGGCACCAGATGGGCGTGTCCACAACTAACACGGACAGGGGTTGTTTAAACGAGGGCACCAGATGGGCGTGTCCACAACTAACACGGACAGAAGTTGTTTAAACGAGGGCACCAGATGGGCGTGTCCACAACTAACACGGACAGGGGTTGTTTAAACGAGGGCACCAGATGGGCATGTCCACAACTAACACAGACAGAGGTTGTTTAAACGAGGGCACCAGATGGGCATGTCCACAACTAACACGGACAGAGGTTGTTTAAACGAGGACACCAGATGGGCATGTCCACAACTAACACGGACAGAGGTTGTTTAAACGAGGGCACCAGATGGGCATGTCCACAACTAACACGGACAGAGGTTGTTCAAACGAGGACACCAGATTGGCGTGTCCACAACTAACACGGACAGAGGTTGTTTAAACGAGGGCACCAGATGAGCGTGTCCACAACTAACACGGACAGAGGTTGTTTAAACGAGGACACCAGATGGGCGTGTCCACAACTAACACGGACAGAGCTTGTATAAACGAGGGCACCAGATGGGCGTGTCCACAACTAACACGGACAGAGCTTGTTTAAACGAGGGCACCAGATTGGCATGTCCACAACTAACACGGACAGAGGTTGCTTAAACGAGGGCACCAGATGGGCATGTCCACAACGAACATGGACAGAGGTTGTTCAAACGAGGGCACTAGATGGGCATGTCCACAACGAATACGGACAGAGGTTGTTTAAACGAGGGCACCAGATGAGCGTGTCCACAACTAACACGGACAGAGGTTGTTTAAACGAGGGCACCAGATGGGCGTGTCCACAACGAACACGGACAGAGGTTGTTTAAACGAGGGCACCAGATGAGCGTGTCCACAATGAACACGGACATAGGTTGTTTAAACGAGGACACCAGATGGGCGTGTCCACAACTAACACGGACAGAGGTTGTTTAAACGAGGGCACCAGATGGGCGAGTCCACAACCAACACGGACAGAGGTTGTTTAAACGAGGACACCAGATGGGCGTGTCCACAACTAACACGGACAGAGCTTGTATAAACGAGGGCACCAGATGGGCGTGTCCACAACTAACACGGACAGAGCTTGTTTAAACGAGGGCACCAGATTGGCATGTCCACAACTAACACGGACAGAGGTTGCTTAAACGAGGGCACCAGATGGGCATGTCCACAACGAACATGGACAGAGGTTGTTCAAACGAGGGCACTAGATGGGCATGTCCACAACGAATACGGACAGAGGTTGTTTAAACGAGGGCACCACATGAGCGTGTCCACAACTAACACGGACAGAGGTTGTTTAAACGAGGGCACCAGATGGGCGTGTCCACAACGAACACGGACAGAGGTTGTTTAAACGAGGGCACCAGATGAGCGTGTCCACAATGAACACGGACATAGGTTGTTTAAACGAGGACACCAGATGGGCGTGTCCACAACTAACACGGACAGAGGTTGTTTAAACGAGGGCACCAGATGGGCGTGTCCACAACTAACACGGACAGAGGTTGTCCAAACAAGGGCACCAGATGGGCGTGTCCACAACTAACACGGACAGAGGTTGTCCAAACAAGGGCACCAGATGGGCGTGTCCACAACTAACACGGACCGAGGTTGTTTAAACGAGGGCACCAGATGGGCGTGTCCACAACTAACACAGACAGAGGTTGTTTAAACGAGGGCACCAGATGGGCATGTCCACAACTAACACGGACAGAGGTTGTTTAAACGAGGGCACCAGATGAGCGTGTCCACAACTAACACGGACAGAGGTTGTTTAAACGAGGGCACCAGATGGGCGTGTCCACAACGAACACGGACAGAGGTTGTTTAAACGAGGGCACCAGATGAGCGTGTCCACAATGAACATGGATATAGGTTGTTTAAACGAGGACACCAGATGGGCGTGTCCACAACTAACACGGACAGAGGTTGTTTAAACGAGGGCACCAGATGAGCGTGTCCACAACTAACACGAACAGAGGTTGTTTAAACGAGGGCACCAGATGAGCGTGTCCACAACTAACACGGACAGAGGTTGTTTAAACGAGGACACCAGATGGGCGTGTCCACAACGAACACGGACAGAGGTTGTTTAAACGAGGGCACCAGATGAGCGTGTCCACAATGAACACGGACAGAGGTTGTTTAAACGAGGGCACCAGATGGGCATGTCCACAACTAACACGGACAGAGGTTGTTCAAACGAGGACACCAGATTGGCGTGTCCACAACTAACACGGACAGAGGTTGTTTAAACGAGGGCACCAGATGAGCGTGTCCACAACTAACACGGACAGAGGTTGTTTAAACGAGGACACCAGATGGGCGTGTCCACAACTAACACGGACAGAGCTTGTTTAAACGAGGGCACCAGATGGGCGTGTCCACAACTAACACGGACAGAGCTTGTTTAAACGAGGGCACCAGATTGGCATGTCCACAACTAACACGGACAGAGGTTGCTTAAACGAGGGCACCAGATGGGCATGTCCACAACGAACATGGACAGAGGTTGTTCAAACGAGGGCACTAGATGGGCATGTCCACAACGAATACGGACAGAGGTTGTTTAAACGAGGGCACCAGATGAGCGTGTCCACAACTAACACGGACAGAGGTTGTTTAAACGAGGGCACCAGATGGGCGTGTCCACAACGAACACGGACAGAGGTTGTTTAAATGAGGGCACCAGATGAGCGTGTCCACAATGAACACGGACATAGGTTGTTTAAACGAGGACACCAGATGGGCGTGTCCACAACTTACACGGACAGAGGTTGTTTAAACGAGGGCATCAGATGGGCGAGTCCACAACCAACACGGACAGAGGTTGTTTAAACGAGGGCACCAGATGGGCGTGTCCACAACTAACACGGACAGAGGTTGTCCAAACAAGGGCACCAGATGGGCGTGTCCACAACTAACACGGACCGAGGTTGTTTAAACGAGGGCACCAGATGGGCGTGTCCACAACTAACACAGACAGAGGTTGTTTAAACGAGGGCACCAGATGGGCATGTCCACAACTAACACGGACAGAGGTTGTTTAAACGAGGGCACCAGATGAGCGTGTCCACAACTAACACGGACAGAGGTTGTTTAAACGAGGGCACCAGATGGGCGTGTCCACAACGACCACGGACAGAGGTTGTTTAAACGAGGGCACCAGATGAGCGTGTCCACAATGAACACGGACATAGGTTGTTTAAACGAGGACACCAGATGGGCGTGTCCACAACTAACACGGACAGAGGTTGTTTAAACGAGGGCACCAGATGGGCGAGTCCACAACTAACACGGACAGGGGTTGTTTAAATGAGGGCACCAGATGGGCGTGTCCACAACCAACACGGACAGAGGTTGTTTAAACGAGGGCACCAGATGGGCGTGTCCACAACTAACACGGACAGAGGTTGTCCAAACAAGGGCACCAGATGGGCGTGTCCACAACTAACACGGACCGAGGTTGTTTAAACGAGGGCACCAGATGGGCGTGTCCACAACTAACACAGACAGAGGTTGTTTAAACGAGGGCACCAGATGGGCATGTCCACAACTAACACGGACAGAGGTTGTTTAAACGAGGGCACCAGATGGGCGTGTCCACAACTAACACGGACAGAGGTTGTTTAAACGAGGGCACCAGATGGGTGTGTCCACAACTAACACGGACAGGGGTTGTTTAAACGACGGCACCAGATGGGCGTGTCCACAACTAACACGGACAGAGGTTGTTTAAACGAGGACACCAGATGGGCGTGTCCACAACGAACACGGACAGAGGTTGTTTAAATGAGGGCACCAGATGGGCGTGTCCACAACTAACACGGACAGAGGTTGTTTAAACGAGGACACCAGATGGGCGTGTCCACAACTAACACGGACAGAGCTTGTTTAAACGAGGGCACCAGATTGGAATGTCCACAACTAACACGGACAGAGGTTGTTTAAATGAGGACACCAGATGGGCGTGTCCACAACTAACACGGACAGAGCTTGTTTAAACGAGGACACCAGATGGGCGTGTCCACAACTAACACGGACAGAGCTTGTTTAAACGAGGGCACCAGATTGGCATGTCCACAACTAACACGGACAGAGGTTGTTTAAACGAGGACACCAGATGGGCGTGTCCACAACTAACACGGACAGAGCTTGTTTAAACGAGGGCACCAGATTGGCATGTCCACAACTAACACGGACAGAGGTTGTTTAAACGAGGACACCAGATGGGCGTGTCCACAACTAACACGGACAGAGGTTGTTTAAACGAGGCCACCAGATGGGCGTGTCCACAACTAACACGGACAGAGCTTGTTTAAACGAGGGCACCAGATTGGCATGTCCACAACTAACACGGACAGAGGTTGTTTAAACGAGGACACCAGATGGGCGTGTCCACAACTAACACGGACAGAGCTTGTTTAAACGAGGGCACCAGATTGGCATGTCCACAACTAACACGGACAGAGGTTGTTTAAACGAGGACACCAGATGGGCGTGTCCACAACTAACACGGACAGAGCTTGTTTAAACGAGGGCACCAGATGGGCGTGTCCACAACTAACACGGACAGAGCTTGTTTAAACGAGGGCACCAGATTGGCATGTCAACAACTAACACGGACAGAGGTTGTTTAAACGAGGACACCAGATGGGCGTGTCCACAACTAACACGGACAGAGCTTGTTTAAACGAGGGCACCAGATTGGCATGTCCACAACTAACACGGACAGAGGTTGCTTAAACGAGGGCACCAGATGGGCATGTCCACAACTAACACAGACAGAGGTTGTTTAAACGAGGGCACCAGATGGGCATGTCCACAACTAACACGGACAGAGGTTGTTTAAACGAGGACACCAGATGGGCATGTCCACAACTAACATGGACAGAGGTTGTTTAAACGAGGGCACCAGATGGGCATGTCCACAACTAACACGGACAGAGGTTGTTCAAACGAGGACACCAGATTGGCGTGTCCACAACTAACACGGACAGAGGTTGTTTAAACGAGGGCACCAGATGAGCGTGTCCACAACTAACACGGACAGAGGTTGTTTAAACGAGGACACCAGATGGGCGTGTCCACAACTAACACGGACAGAGCTTGTTTAAACGAGGGCACCAGATGGGCGTGTCCACAACTAACACGGACAGAGCTTGTTTAAACGAGGGCACCAGATGGGCGTGTCCACAACTAACACGGACAGAGGTTGTCCAAACAAGGGCACCAGATGGGCGTGTCCACAACTAACACGGACCGAGGTTGTTTAAACGAGGGCACCAGATGGGCGTGTCCACAACTAACACAGACAGAGGTTGTTTAAACGAGGGCACCAGATGGGCATGTCCACAACTAACACGGACAGAGGTTGTTTAAACGAGGGCACCAGATGGACGTGTCCACAACTAACACGGACAGAGGTTGTTTAAACGAGGGCACCAGATGGGCGTGTCCACAACTAACACGGACAGAGGTTGTTTAAACGAGGGCACCAGATGGGCGTGTCCACAACTAACACGGACAGGGGTTGTTTAAACGACGGCACCAGATGGGCGTGTCCACAACTAACACGGACAGAGGTTGTTTAAACGAGGACCCCAGATGGGCGTGTCCACAACGAACACGGACAGAGGTTGTTTAAACGAGGGCACCAGATGGGCGTGTCCACAACTAACACGGACAGAGGTTGTTTAAACGAGGGCACCAGATGGGCGTGTCCACAACTAACACGGACAGAGATTGTTTAAACGAGGGCACCAGATGGGCGTGTCCACAACTAACACGGACAGAGGTTGTTTAAACGAGGACACCAGATGGGCGTGTCCACAACTAACACGGACAGAGGTTGTTTCAACGAGGGCACCAGATGGGCATGTTGACAACTAACACGGACAGAGGTTGTTTAAACGAGGACACCAGATGGGCGCGTCCACAACTAACACAGACAGAGGTTGATTTAACGAGGGCACCAGATGGGCGCGTCCACAACTAACACGGACAGAGGTTATTTAAACGAGGGCACCAGATGGGCGCGTCCACAACTAACACGGACAGAGGTTGTTTAAACGAGGGCACCAGATGGGCATGTCCACAACTAACACAGACAGGGGTTGTTTAAATGAGGGCACCAGATGGGCGTGTCCACAACGAACACGGACAGAGGTTGTTTAAACGAGGGCACCAGATTGGCATGTCCACAACTAACACGGACAGAGGTTGTTTAAACGAGGACACCAGATGGGCGTGTCCACAACTAACACGGACAGAGCTTGTTTAAACGAGGGCACCAGATTGGAATGTCCACAACTAACACGGACAGAGGTTGTTTAAATGAGGACACCAGATGGGCGTGTCCACAACTAACACGGACAGAGCTTGTTTAAACGAGGACACCAGATGGGCGTGTCCACAACTAACACGGACAGAGCTTGTTTAAACGAGGGCACCAGATTGGCATGTCCACAACTAACACGGACAGAGGTTGTTTAAACGAGGACACCAGATGGGCGTGTCCACAACTAACACGGACAGAGCTTGTTTAAACGAGGGCACCAGATTGGCATGTCCACAACTAACACGGACAGAGGTTGTTTAAACGAGGACACCAGATGGGCGTGTCCACAACTAACACGGACAGAGGTTGTTTAAACGAGGACACCAGATGGGCGTGTCCACAACTAACACGGACAGAGCTTGTTTAAACGAGGGCACCAGATTGGCATGTCCACAACTAACACGGACAGAGGTTGTTTAAACGAGGACACCAGATGGGCGTGTCCACAACTAACACGGACAGAGCTTGTTTAAACGAGGGCACCAGATTGGCATGTCCACAACTAACACGGACAGAGGTTGTTTAAACGAGGACACCAGATGGGCGTGTCCACAACTAACACGGACAGAGCTTGTTTAAACGAGGGCACCAGATGGGCGTGTCCACAACTAACACGGACAGAGGTTGTTTAAACGAGGACACCAGATGGGCGTGTCCACAACTAACACGGACAGAGCTTGTTTAAACGAGGGCACCAGATTGGCATGTCCACAACTAACACGGACAGAGGTTGTTTAAACGAGGACACCAGATGGGCGTGTCCACAACTAACACGGACAGAGCTTGTTTAAACGAGGGCACCAGATTGGCATGTCCACAACTAACACGGACAGAGGTTGCTTAAACGAGGGCACCAGATGGGCATGTCCACAACGAACATGGACAGAGGTTGTTCAAACGAGGGCACTAGATGGGCATGTCTACAACGAACACGGACAGAGGTTGTTTAAACGAGGGCACCAGATGAGCGTGTCCACAACTAACACGGACAGAGGTTGTTTAAACGAGGGCACCAGATGGGCGTGTCCACAACGAACACGGACAGAGGTTGTTTAAACGAGGGCACCAGATGAGCGTGGCCACAATGAACACGGACATAGGTTGTTTAAACGAGGACACCAGATGGGCGTGTCCACAACTAACATGGACAGAGGTTGTTTAAACGAGGGCACCAGATGGGCGAGTCCACAACTAACACGGACAGAGGTTGTTTAAACGAGGGCACCAGATGGGCGTGTCCACAACCAACACGGACAGAGGTTGTTTAAACGAGGGCACCAGATGGGCGTGTCCACAACTAACACGGACAGAGGTTGTCCAATCAAGGGCACCAGATGGGCGTGTCCACAACCAACACGGACAGAGGTTGTTTAAACGAGGGCACCAGATGGGCGTGTCCACAACTAACACGGACAGAGGTTGTTTAAACGAGGGCACCAGATGGGCATGTCCACAACTAACACGGACAGAGGTTGTTTAAACGAGGGCACCAGATGGGCGTGTCCACAACTAACACGGACAGGGGTTGTTTAAACGAGGGCACTAGATGGGCGTGTCCACAACTAACACGGACAGAGGTTGTTTAAACGAGGGCAGCAGATGGGCATGTCCACAACTAACACGGACAGAGGTTGTTTAAACGAGGGCACCAGATGGGCATGTCCACAACTAACACGGACAGAGGTTGTTTAAACGAGGGCACCAGATTGGCATGTCCACAACTAACACGGACAGAGGTTGTTTAAACGAGGGCACCAGATGGGCGTGTCCACAACTAACACGGACAGGGGTTGTTTAAACGAGGGCACCAGATGGGCGTGTCCACAACTAACACGGACAGAAGTTGTTTAAACGAGGGCACCAGATGGGCGTGTCCACAACTAACACGGACAGGGGTTGTTTAAACGAGGGCACCAGATGGGCATGTCCACAACTAACACAGACAGAGGTTGTTTAAACGAGGGCACCAGATGGGCATGTCCACAACTAACACGGACAGAGGTTGTTTAAACGAGGACACCAGATGGGCATGTCCACAACTAACACGGACAGAGGTTGTTTAAACGAGGGCACCAGATGGGCATGTCCACAACTAACACGGACAGAGGTTGTTCAAACGAGGACACCAGATTGGCGTGTCCACAACTAACACGGACAGAGGTTGTTTAAACGAGGGCACCAGATGAGCGTGTCCACAACGAACACGGACAGAGGTTGTTTAAACGAGGGCACCAGATGGGCGTGTCCACAACTAACACGGACAGAGATTGTTTAAACGAGGGCACCAGATGGGCGTGTCCACAACTAACACGGACAGAGGTTGTTTAAACGAGGACACCAGGTGGGCGTGTCCACAACTAACACGGACAGAGGTTGTTTCAACGAGGGCACCAGATGGGCATGTTGACAACTAACACGGACAGAGGTTGTTTAAACGAGGACACCAGATGGGCGCGTCCACAACTAACACAGACAGAGGTTGATTTAACGAGGGCACCAGATGGGCGCGTCCACAACTAACACGGACAGAGGTTATTTAAACGAGGGCACCAGGTGGGCGCGTCCACAACTAACACGGACAGAGGTTGTTTAAACGAGGGCACCAGATGGGCATGTCCACAACTAACACGGACAGAGGTTGTTTAAACGAGGGCACCAGGTGGGCGCGTCCACAACTAACACAGACAGGGGTTGTTTAAATGAGGGCACCAGATGGGCGTGTCCACAACTAACACGGACAGAGGTTGTTTAAACGAGGACACCAGATGGGCGTGTCCACAACTAACACGGACAGAGCTTGTTTAAACGAGGGCACCAGATTGGAATGTCCACAACTAACACGGACAGAGGTTGTTTAAATGAGGACACCAGATGGGCGTGTCCACAACTAACACGGACAGAGCTTGTTTAAACGAGGACACCAGATGGGCGTGTCCACAACTAACACGGACAGAGCTTGTTTAAACGAGGGCACCAGATTGGCATGTCCACAACTAACACGGACAGAGGTTGTTTAAACGAGGACACCAGATGGGCGTGTCCACAACTAACACGGACAGAGCTTGTTTAAACGAGGGCACCAGATTGGCATGTCCACAACTAACACGGACAGAGGTTGTTTAAACGAGGACACCAGATGGGCGTGTCCACAACTAACACGGACAGAGGTTGTTTAAACGAGGACACCAGATGGGCGTGTCCACAACTAACACGGACAGAGCTTGTTTAAACGAGGGCACCAGATTGGCATGTCCACAACTAACACGGACAGAGGTTGTTTAAACGAGGACACCAGATGGGCGTGTCCACAACTAACACGGACAGAGCTTGTTTAAACGAGGGCACCAGATTGGCATGTCCACAACTAACACGGACAGAGGTTGTTTAAACGAGGACACCAGATGGGCGTGTCCACAACTAACACGGACAGAGCTTGTTTAAACGAGGGCACCAGATGGGCGTGTCCACAACTAACACGGACAGAGGTTGTTTAAACGAGGACACCAGATGGGCGTGTCCACAACTAACACGGACAGAGGTTGTCCAATCAAGGGCACCAGATGGGCGTGTCCACAACTAACACGGACAGAGGTTGTTTAAACGAGGGCACCAGATGGGCGTGTCCACAACTAACACGGACAGAGGTTGTTTAAACGAGGGCACCAGATTGGCATGTCCACAACTAACACGGACAGAGGTTGTTTAAACGAGGACACCAGATGGGCGTGTCCACAACTAACACGGACAGAGCTTGTTTAAACGAGGGCACCAGATTGGCATGTCCACAACTAACACGGACAGAGGTTGCTTAAACGAGGGCACCAGATGGGCATGTCCACAACGAACATGGACAGAGGTTGTTCAAACGAGGGCACTAGATGGGCATGTCTACAACGAACACGGACAGAGGTTGTTTAAACGAGGGCACCAGATGAGCGTGTCCACAACTAACACGGACAGAGGTTGTTTAAACGAGGGCACCAGATGGGCGTGTCCACAACGAACACGGACAGAGGTTGTTTAAACGAGGGCACCAGATGAGCGTGGCCACAATGAACACGGACAGGGGTTGTTTAAACGAGGGCACTAGATGGGCGTGTCCACAACTAACACGGACAGAGGTTGTTTAAACGAGGGCAGCAGATGGGCATGTCCACAACTAACACGGACAGAGGTTGTTTAAACGAGGGCACCAGATGGGCATGTCCACAACTAACACGGACAGAGGTTGTTTAAACGAGGGCACCAGATTGGCATGTCCACAACTAACACGGACAGAGGTTGTTTAAACGAGGGCACCAGATGGGCGTGTCCACAACTAACACGGACAGGGGTTGTTTAAACGAGGGCACCAGATGGGCGTGTCCACAACTAACACGGACAGAAGTTGTTTAAACGAGGGCACCAGATGGGCGTGTCCACAACTAACACGGACAGGGGTTGTTTAAACGAGGGCACCAGATGGGCATGTCCACAACTAACACAGACAGAGGTTGTTTAAACGAGGGCACCAGATGGGCATGTCCACAACTAACACGGACAGAGGTTGTTTAAACGAGGACACCAGATGGGCATGTCCACAACTAACACGGACAGAGGTTGTTTAAACGAGGGCACCAGATGGGCATGTCCACAACTAACACGGACAGAGGTTGTTCAAACGAGGACACCAGATTGGCGTGTCCACAACTAACACGGACAGAGGTTGTTTAAACGAGGGCACCAGATGAGCGTGTCCACAACGAACACGGACAGAGGTTGTTTAAACGAGGGCACCAGATGGGCGTGTCCACAACTAACACGGACAGAGATTGTTTAAACGAGGGCACCAGATGGGCGTGTCCACAACTAACACGGACAGAGGTTGTTTAAACGAGGACACCAGATGGGCGTGTCCACAACTAACACGGACAGAGGTTGTTTCAACGAGGGCACCAGATGGGCATGTTGACAACTAACACGGACAGAGGTTGTTTAAACGAGGACACCAGATGGGCGCGTCCACAACTAACACAGACAGAGGTTGATTTAACGAGGGCACCAGATGGGCGCGTCCACAACTAACACGGACAGAGGTTATTTAAACGAGGGCACCAGGTGGGCGCGTCCACAACTAACACGGACAGAGGTTGTTTAAACGAGGGCACCAGATGGGCATGTCCACAACTAACACGGACAGAGGTTGTTTAAACGAGGGCACCAGGTGGGCGCGTCCACAACTAACACAGACAGGGGTTGTTTAAATGAGGGCACCAGATGGGCGTGTCCACAACTAACACGGACAGAGGTTGTTTAAACGAGGACACCAGATGGGCGTGTCCACAACTAACACGGACAGAGCTTGTTTAAACGAGGGCACCAGATTGGAATGTCCACAACTAACACGGACAGAGGTTGTTTAAATGAGGACACCAGATGGGCGTGTCCACAACTAACACGGACAGAGCTTGTTTAAACGAGGACACCAGATGGGCGTGTCCACAACTAACACGGACAGAGCTTGTTTAAACGAGGGCACCAGATTGGCATGTCCACAACTAACACGGACAGAGGTTGTTTAAACGAGGACACCAGATGGGCGTGTCCACAACTAACACGGACAGAGCTTGTTTAAACGAGGGCACCAGATTGGCATGTCCACAACTAACACGGACAGAGGTTGTTTAAACGAGGACACCAGATGGGCGTGTCCACAACTAACACGGACAGAGGTTGTTTAAACGAGGACACCAGATGGGCGTGTCCACAACTAACACGGACAGAGCTTGTTTAAACGAGGGCACCAGATTGGCATGTCCACAACTAACACGGACAGAGGTTGTTTAAACGAGGACACCAGATGGGCGTGTCCACAACTAACACGGACAGAGCTTGTTTAAACGAGGGCACCAGATTGGCATGTCCACAACTAACACGGACAGAGGTTGTTTAAACGAGGACACCAGATGGGCGTGTCCACAACTAACACGGACAGAGCTTGTTTAAACGAGGGCACCAGATGGGCGTGTCCACAACTAACACGGACAGAGGTTGTTTAAACGAGGACACCAGATGGGCGTGTCCACAACTAACACGGACAGAGGTTGTCCAATCAAGGGCACCAGATGGGCGTGTCCACAACTAACACGGACAGAGGTTGTTTAAACGAGGGCACCAGATGGGCGTGTCCACAACTAACACGGACAGAGGTTGTTTAAACGAGGGCACCAGATTGGCATGTCCACAACTAACACGGACAGAGGTTGTTTAAACGAGGACACCAGATGGGCGTGTCCACAACTAACACGGACAGAGCTTGTTTAAACGAGGGCACCAGATTGGCATGTCCACAACTAACACGGACAGAGGTTGCTTAAACGAGGGCACCAGATGGGCATGTCCACAACGAACATGGACAGAGGTTGTTCAAACGAGGGCACTAGATGGGCATGTCTACAACGAACACGGACAGAGGTTGTTTAAACGAGGGCACCAGATGAGCGTGTCCACAACTAACACGGACAGAGGTTGTTTAAACGAGGGCACCAGATGGGCGTGTCCACAACGAACACGGACAGAGGTTGTTTAAACGAGGGCACCAGATGAGCGTGGCCACAATGAACACGGACATAGGTTGTTTAAACGAGGACACCAGATGGGAGTGTCCACAACTAACATGGACAGAGGTTGTTTAAACGAGGGCACCAGATGGGCGAGTCCACAACTAACACGGACAGAGGTTGTTTAAACGAGGGCACCAGATGGGCGTGTCCACAACTAACACGGACAGAGGTTGTCCAATCAAGGGCACCAGATGGGCGTGTCCACAACTAACACGGACAGAGGTTGTTTAAACGAGGGCACCAGATGTGCGTGTCCACAACTAACACGGACAGAGGTTGTTTAAACGAGGGCACCAGATTGGCATGTCCACAACTAACACGGACAGAGGTTGTTTAAACGAGGACACCAGATGGGCGTGTCCACAACTAACACGGACAGAGCTTGTTTAAACGAGGGCACCAGATTGGCATGTCCACAACTAACACGGACAGAGGTTGCTTAAACGAGGGCACCAGATGGGCATGTCCACAACGAACATGGACAGAGGTTGTTCAAACGAGGGCACTAGATGGGCATGTCTACAACGAACACGGACAGAGGTTGTTTAAACGAGGGCACCAGATGAGCGTGTCCACAACTAACACGGACAGAGGTTGTTTAAACGAGGGCACCAGATGGGCGTGTCCACAACGAACACGGACAGAGGTTGTTTAAACGAGGGCACCAGATGAGCGTGGCCACAATGAACACGGACATAGGTTGTTTAAACGAGGACACCAGATGGGAGTGTCCACAACTAACATGGACAGAGGTTGTTTAAACGAGGGCACCAGATGGGCGAGTCCACAACTAACACGGACAGAGGTTGTTTAAACGAGGGCACCAGATGGGCGTGTCCACAACTAACACGGACAGAGGTTGTCCAATCAAGGGCACCAGATGGGCGTGTCCACAACTAACACGGACAGAGGTTGTTTAAACGAGGGCACCAGATGGGCGTGTCCACAACTAACACGGACAGAGGTTGTTTAAACGAGGACACCAGATGGGCATGTCCACAACTAACACGGACAGAGGTTGTTTAAACGAGGGCACCAGATGGGCATGTCCACAACTAACACGGACAGAGGTTGTTCAAACGAGGGCACTAGATGGGCATGTCTACAACGAACACGGACAGAGGTTGTTTAAACGAGGGCACCAGATGGGCGTGTCCACAACTAACACGGACAGAGGTTGTTTAAACGAGGACACCAGATGGGCATGTCCACAACTAACACGGACAGAGGTTGTTTAAACGAGGGCACCAGATGGGCATGTCCACAACTAACACGGACAGAGGTTGTTTAAACGAGGGCACCAGATGGGCATGTCCACAACGAACATGGACAGAGGTTGTTCAAACGAGGGCACTAGATGGGCATGTCTACAACGAACACGGACAGAGGTTGTTTAAACGAGGGCACCAGATGAGCGTGTCCACAACTAACACGGACAGAGGTTGTTTAAACGAGGGCACCAGATGGGCGTGTCCACAACGAACACGGACAGAGGTTGTTTAAACGAGGACACCAGATGGGCATGTCCACAACTAACACGGACAGAGGTTGTTTAAACGAGGGCACCAGATTGGCATGTCCACAACTAACACGGACAGAGGTTGTTTAAACGAGGACACCAGATGGGCATGTCCACAACTAACACGGACAGAGGTTGCTTAAACGAGGGCACCAGATGGGCATGTCCACAACGAACATGGACAGAGGTTGTTCAAACGAGGGCACTAGATGGGCATGTCCACAACGAATACGGACAGAGGTTGTTTAAACGAGGGCACCAGATGAGCGTGTCCACAACTAACACGGACAGAGCTTGTTTAAACGAGGGCACCAGATTGGCATGTCCACAACTAACACGGACAGAGGTGTTTAAACGAGGACACCAGATGGGCGTGTCCACAACTAACACGGACAGAGCTTGTTTAAACGAGGGCACCAGATGGGCGTGTCCACAACTAACACGGACAGAGGTTGTTTAAACGAGGACACCAGATGGGCGTGTCCACAACTAACACGGACAGAGCTTGTTTAAACGAGGGCACCAGATTGGCATGTCCACAACTAACACGGACAGAGGTTGTTTAAACGAGGACACCAGATGGGCGCGTCCACAACTAACACGGACAGAGGTTGTTTAAACGAGGGCACCAGATGGGCATGTCCACAACTAACACAGACAGGGGTTGTTTAAATGAGGGCACCAGATGGGCGTGTCCACAACGAACACGGACAGAGGTTGTTTAAACGAGGGCACCAGATTGGCATGTCCACAACTAACACGGACAGAGGTTGTTTAAACGAGGACACCAGATGGGCGTGTCCACAACTAACACGGACAGAGCTTGTTTAAACGAGGGCACCAGATTGGAATGTCCACAACTAACACGGACAGAGGTTGTTTAAATGAGGACACCAGATGGGCGTGTCCACAACTAACACGGACAGAGCTTGTTTAAACGAGGACACCAGATGGGCGTGTCCACAACTAACACGGACAGAGCTTGTTTAAACGAGGGCACCAGATTGGCATGTCCACAACTAACACGGACAGAGGTTGTTTAAACGAGGACACCAGATGGGCGTGTCCACAACTAACACGGACAGAGCTTGTTTAAACGAGGGCACCAGATTGGCATGTCCACAACTAACACGGACAGAGGTTGTTTAAACGAGGACACCAGATGGGCGTGTCCACAACTAACACGGACAGAGGTTGTTTAAACGAGGACACCAGATGGGCGTGTCCACAACTAACACGGACAGAGCTTGTTTAAACGAGGGCACCAGATGGGCGTGTCCACAACTAACACGGACAGAGGTTGTTTAAACGAGGGCACCAGATGGGCATGTCCACAACTAACACGGACAGAGCTTGTTTAAACGAGGGCACCAGATGGGCGTGTCCACAACTAACACGGACAGAGGTTGTTTAAACGAGGACACCAGATGGGCGTGTCCACAACTAACACGGACAGAGCTTGTTTAAACGAGGGCACCAGATTGGCATGTCCACAACTAACACGGACAGAGGTTGTTTAAACGAGGGCACCAGATGGGCGTGTCCACAACTAACACGGACAGAGGTTGTCCAATCAAGGGCACCAGATGGGCGTGTCCACAACTAACACGGACAGAGGTTGTTTAAACGAGGGCACCAGATGGGCGTGTCCACAACTAACACGGACAGAGGTTGTTTAAACGAGGGCACCAGATGGGCATGTCCACAACTAACACGGACAGAGGTTGCTTAAACGAGGGCACCAGATGGGCGTGTCCACAACTAACACGGACAGAGGTTGTTTAAACGAGGACACCAGATGGGCGTGTCCACAACTAACACGGACAGAGCTTGTTTAAACGAGGGCACCAGATTGGCATGTCCACAACTAACACGGACAGAGGTTGTTTAAACGAGGGCACCAGATGGGCGTGTCCACAACTAACACGGACAGAGGTTGTCCAATCAAGGGCACCAGATGGGCGTGTCCACAACTAACACGGACAGAGGTTGTTTAAACGAGGGCACCAGATGGGCGTGTCCACAACTAACACGGACAGAGGTTGTCCAATCAAGGGCACCAGATGGGCGTGTCCACAACTAACACGGACAGAGGTTGTTTAAACGAGGGCACCAGATGGGCGTGTCCACAACTAACACGGACAGAGGTTGTTTAAACGAGGGCACCAGATGGGCATGTCCACAACTAACACGGACAGAGGTTGCTTAAACGAGGGCACCAGATGGGCATGTCCACAACGAACATGGACAGAGGTTGTTCAAACGAGGGCACCAGATGGGCATGTCGCCAACTAACACAGACAGAGGTTGTTTAAACGAGTACACCAGATGGGCGCGTCCACAACTAACACGGACAGAGGTTGTTTAAACGAGGGCACCAGATGGGCGCGTCCACAACTAACACGGACAGAGGTTGTTTAAACCAGGGCACCAGATTGGCATGTCCACAACTAACACGGACAGAGGTTGCTTAAACGAGGGCACCAGATGGGCATGTCCACAACGAACATGGACAGAGGTTGTTCAAACGAGGGCACTAGATGGGCATGTCCACAACTAACACGGACAGAGGTTGCTTAAACGAGGGCACCAGATGGGCATGTCCACAACGAACATGGACAGAGGTTGTTCAAACGAGGGCACTAGATGGGCATGTCTACAACGAACACGGACAGAGGTTGTTCAAACGAGGGCACCAGATGGGCATGTCGCCAACTAACACAGACAGAGGTTGTTTAAACGAGTACACCAGATGGGCGCGTCCACAACTAACACGGACAGAGGTTGTTTAAACGAGGGCACCAGATGGGCGTGTCCACAACTAACACGGACAGAGGTTGTCCAATCAAGGGCACCAGATGGGCGTGTCCACAACTAACACGGACAGAGCTTGTTTAAACGAGGGCACCAGATGGGCGTGTCCACAACTAACACGGACAGAGGTTGTTTAAACGAGGGCACCAGATGGGCATGTCCACAACTAACACGGACAGAGGTTGCTTAAACGAGGGCACCAGATGGGCATGTCCACAACGAACATGGACAGAGGTTGTTCAAACGAGGGCACTAGATGGGCATGTCTACAACGAACACGGACAGAGGTTGTTTAAACGAGGGCACCAGATGAGCGTGTCCACAACTAACACGGACAGAGGTTGTTTAAACGAGGGCACCAGATGGGCGTGTCCACAACGAACACGGACAGAGCTTGTTTAAACGAGGGCACCAGATGGGCGTGTCCACAACTAACACGGACAGAGGTTGTTTAAACGAGGGCACCAGATGGGCGTGTCCACAACTAACACGGACAGAGCTTGTTTAAACGAGGACACCAGATGGGCATGTCCACAACTAACACGGACAGAGCTTGTTTAAACGAGGGCACCAGATTGGCATGTCCACAACTAACACGGACAGAGGTTGTTTAAACGAGGGCACCAGATGGGCGTGTCCACAACTAACACGGACAGAGGTTGTCCAATCAAGGGCACCAGATGGGCGTGTCCACAACTAACACGGACAGAGGTTGTTTAAACGAGGGCACCAGATGGGCGTGTCCACAACTAACACGGACAGAGGTTGTTTAAACGAGGGCACCAGATGGGCATGTCCACAACTAACACGGACAGAGGTTGCTTAAACGAGGGCACCAGATGGGCATGTCCACAACGAACATGGACAGAGGTTGTTCAAACGAGGGCACTAGATGGGCATGTCTACAACGAACACGGACAGAGGTTGTTTAAACGAGGGCACCAGATGAGCGTGTCCACAACTAACACGGACAGAGGTTGTTTAAACGAGGGCACCAGATGGGCGTGTCCACAACGAACACGGACAGAGGTTGTTTAAACGAGGGCACCAGATGAGCGTGGCCACAATGAACACGGACATAGGTTGTTTAAACGAGGACACCAGATGGGAGTGTCCACAACTAACATGGACAGAGGTTGTTTAAACGAGGGCACCAGATGGGCGAGTCCACAACTAACACGGACAGAGGTTGTTTAAACGAGGGCACCAGATGGGCGTGTCCACAACTAACACGGACAGAGGTTGTCCAATCAAGGGCACCAGATGGGCGTGTCCACAACTAACACGGACAGAGGTTGTTTAAACGAGGGCACCAGATGAGCGTGTCCACAACTAACACGGACAGAGGTTGTTTAAACGAGGGCACCAGATGGGCGTGTCCACAACGAACACGGACAGAGGTTGTTTAAACGAGGGCACCAGATGAGCGTGTCCACAATGAACACGGACATAGGTTGTTTAAACGAGGACACCAGATGGGCGTGTCCACAACTAACACGGACAGAGGTTGTTTAAAAGAGGGCACCAGATGGGCGAGTCCACAACTAACACGGACAGAGGTTGTTTAAATGAGGGCACCAGATGGGCGTGTCCACAACCAACACGGACAGAGGTTGTTTAAACGAGGGCACAAGATGGGCGTGTCCACAACTAACACGGACAGAGGTTGTCCAAACAAGGGCACCAGATGGGCGTGTCCACAACTAACACGGACCGAGGTTGTTTAAACGAGGGCACCAGATGGGCGTGTCCACAACTAACACAGACAGAGGTTGTTTAAACGAGGGCACCAGATGGGCATGTCCACAACTAACACGGACAGAGGTTGTTTAAACGAGGGCACCAGATGGGCGTGTCCACAACTAACACGGACAGAGGTTGTTTAAACGAGGGCACCAGATGGGCGTGTCCACAACTAACACGGACAGAGGTTGTTGAAACGAGGGCACCAGATGGGCGTGTCCACAACTAACACGGACAGAGGTTGTTTAAACGACGGCACCAGATGGGCGTGTCCACAACTAACACGGACAGAGGTTGTTTAAACGAGGACACCAGATGGGCGTGTCCACAACGAACACGGACAGAGGTTGTTTAAACGAGGGCACCAGATGGGCGTGTCCACAACTAACACGGACAGAGGTTGTTTAAACGAGGGCACCAGATGGGCGTGTCCACAACTAACACGGACAGAGGTTGTTTAAACGAGGGCACCAGATGGGCGTGTCCACAACTAACACGGACAGAGATTGTTTAAACGAGGGCACCAGATGGGCGTGTCCACAACTAACACGGACAGAGGTTGTTTAAACGAGGACACCAGATGGGTGTGTCCACAACTAACACGGACAGAGGTTGTTTAAACGAGGGCACCAGATGGGCATGTCGCCAACTAACACAGACAGAGGTTGTTTAAACGAGTACACCAGATGGGCGCGTCCACAACTAACACGGACAGAGGTTGTTTAAACGAGGGCACCAGATGGGCGCGTCCACAACTAACACGGACAGAGGTTGTTTAAACGAGGGCACCAGATTGGCATGTCCACAACTAACACGGACAGAGGTTGCTTAAACGAGGGCACCAGATGGGCATGTCCACAACGAACATGGACAGAGGTTGTTCAAACGAGGGCACTAGATGGGCATGTCCACAACGAATACGGACAGAGGTTGTTTAAACGAGGGCACCAGATGAGCGTGTCCACAACTAACACGGACAGAGCTTGTTTAAACGAGGGCACCAGATTGGCATGTCCACAACTAACACGGACAGAGGTTGTTTAAACGAGGACACCAGATGGGCGTGTCCACAACTAACACGGACAGAGCTTGTTTAAACGAGGGCACCAGATGGGCGTGTCCACAACTAACACGGACAGAGGTTGTTTAAACGAGGACACCAGATGGGCGTGTCCACAACTAACACGGACAGAGCTTGTTTAAACGAGGGCACCAGATTGGCATGTCCACAACTAACACGGACAGAGGTTGTTTAAACGAGGACACCAGATGGGCGCGTCCACAACTAACACGGACAGAGGTTGTTTAAACGAGGGCACCAGATGGGCATGTCCACAACTAACACAGACAGGGGTTGTTTAAATGAGGGCACCAGATGGGCGTGTCCACAACGAACACGGACAGAGGTTGTTTAAACGAGGGCACCAGATTGGCATGTCCACAACTAACACGGACAGAGGTTGTTTAAACGAGGACACCAGATGGGCGTGTCCACAACTAACACGGACAGAGCTTGTTTAAACGAGGGCACCAGATTGGAATGTCCACAACTAACACGGACAGAGGTTGTTTAAATGAGGACACCAGATGGGCGTGTCCACAACTAACACGGACAGAGCTTGTTTAAACGAGGACACCAGATGGGCGTGTCCACAACTAACACGGACAGAGCTTGTTTAAACGAGGGCACCAGATTGGCATGTCCACAACTAACACGGACAGAGGTTGTTTAAACGAGGACACCAGATGGGCGTGTCCACAACTAACACGGACAGAGCTTGTTTAAACGAGGGCACCAGATTGGCATGTCCACAACTAACACGGACAGAGGTTGTTTAAACGAGGACACCAGATGGGCGTGTCCACAACTAACACGGACAGAGGTTGTTTAAACGAGGACACCAGATGGGCGTGTCCACAACTAACACGGACAGAGCTTGTTTAAACGAGGGCACCAGATGGGCGTGTCCACAACTAACACGGACAGAGGTTGTTTAAACGAGGGCACCAGATGGGCATGTCCACAACTAACACGGACAGAGCTTGTTTAAACGAGGGCACCAGATGGGCGTGTCCACAACTAACACGGACAGAGGTTGTTTAAACGAGGACACCAGATGGGCGTGTCCACAACTAACACGGACAGAGCTTGTTTAAACGAGGGCACCAGATTGGCATGTCCACAACTAACACGGACAGAGGTTGTTTAAACGAGGGCACCAGATGGGCGTGTCCACAACTAACACGGACAGAGGTTGTCCAATCAAGGGCACCAGATGGGCGTGTCCACAACTAACACGGACAGAGGTTGTTTAAACGAGGGCACCAGATGGGCGTGTCCACAACTAACACGGACAGAGGTTGTTTAAACGAGGGCACCAGATGGGCATGTCCACAACTAACACGGACAGAGGTTGCTTAAACGAGGGCACCAGATGGGCATGTCCACAACGAACATGGACAGAGGTTGTTCAAACGAGGGCACTAGATGGGCATGTCTACAACGAACACGGACAGAGGTTGTTTAAACGAGGGCACCAGATGAGCGTGTCCACAACTAACACGGACAGAGGTTGTTTAAACGAGGGCACCAGATGGGCGTGTCCACAACGAACACGGACAGAGCTTGTTTAAACGAGGGCACCAGATGGGCGTGTCCACAACTAACACGGACAGAGGTTGTTTAAACGAGGACACCAGATGGGCGTGTCCACAACTAACACGGACAGAGCTTGTTTAAACGAGGGCACCAGATTGGCATGTCCACAACTAACACGGACAGAGGTTGTTTAAACGAGGGCACCAGATGGGCGTGTCCACAACTAACACGGACAGAGGTTGTCCAATCAAGGGCACCAGATGGGCGTGTCCACAACTAACACGGACAGAGGTTGTTTAAACGAGGGCACCAGATGGGCGTGTCCACAACTAACACGGACAGAGGTTGTTTAAACGAGGGCACCAGATGGGCATGTCCACAACTAACACGGACAGAGGTTGCTTAAACGAGGGCACCAGATGGGCATGTCCACAACGAACATGGACAGAGGTTGTTCAAACGAGGGCACTAGATGGGCATGTCTACAACGAACACGGACAGAGGTTGTTTAAACGAGGGCACCAGATGAGCGTGTCCACAACTAACACGGACAGAGGTTGTTTAAACGAGGGCACCAGATGGGCGTGTCCACAACGAACACGGACAGAGGTTGTTTAAACGAGGGCACCAGATGAGCGTGGCCACAATGAACACGGACATAGGTTGTTTAAACGAGGACACCAGATGGGAGTGTCCACAACTAACATGGACAGAGGTTGTTTAAACGAGGGCACCAGATGGGCGAGTCCACAACTAACACGGACAGAGGTTGTTTAAACGAGGGCACCAGATGGGCGTGTCCACAACTAACACGGACAGAGGTTGTCCAATCAAGGGCACCAGATGGGCGTGTCCACAACTAACACGGACAGAGGTTGTTTAAACGAGGGCACCAGATGGGCGTGTCCACAACTAACACGGACAGAGGTTGTTTAAACGAGGGCACCAGATTGGCATGTCCACAACTAACACGGACAGAGGTTGTTTAAACGAGGACACCAGATGGGCGTGTCCACAACTAACACGGACAGAGCTTGTTTAAACGAGGGCACCAGATTGGCATGTCCACAACTAACACGGACAGAGGTTGCTTAAACGAGGGCACCAGATGGGCATGTCCACAACGAACATGGACAGAGGTTGTTCAAACGAGGGCACTAGATGGGCATGTCTACAACGAACACGGACAGAGGTTGTTTAAACGAGGGCACCAGATGAGCGTGTCCACAACTAACACGGACAGAGGTTGTTTAAACGAGGGCACCAGATGGGCGTGTCCACAACGAACACGGACAGAGGTTGTTTAAACGAGGGCACCAGATGAGCGTGGCCACAATGAACACGGACATAGGTTGTTTAAACGAGGACACCAGATGGGAGTGTCCACAACTAACATGGACAGAGGTTGTTTAAACGAGGGCACCAGATGGGCGAGTCCACAACTAACACGGACAGAGGTTGTTTAAACGAGGGCACCAGATGGGCGTGTCCACAACTAACACGGACAGAGGTTGTCCAATCAAGGGCACCAGATGGGCGTGTCCACAACTAACACGGACAGAGGTTGTTTAAACGAGGGCACCAGATGGGCGTGTCCACAACTAACACGGACAGAGGTTGTTTAAACGAGGGCACCAGATTGGCATGTCCACAACTAACACGGACAGAGGTTGTTTAAACGAGGACACCAGATGGGCGTGTCCACAACTAACACGGACAGAGCTTGTTTAAACGAGGGCACCAGATTGGCATGTCCACAACTAACACGGACAGAGGTTGCTTAAACGAGGGCACCAGATGGGCATGTCCACAACGAACATGGACAGAGGTTGTTCAAACAAGGGCACTAGATGGGCATGTCTACAACGAACACGGACAGAGGTTGTTTAAACGAGGGCACCAGATGAGCGTGTCCACAACTAACACGGACAGAGGTTGTTTAAACGAGGGCACCAGATGGGCGTGTCCACAACGAACACGGACAGAGGTTGTTTAAACGAGGGCACCAGATGAGCGTGGCCACAATGAACACGGACATAGGTTGTTTAAACGAGGACACCAGATGGGAGTGTCCACAACTAACATGGACAGAGGTTGTTTAAACGAGGGCACCAGATGGGCGAGTCCACAACTAACACGGACAGAGGTTGTTTAAACGAGGGCACCAGATGGGCGTGTCCACAACCAACACGGACAGAGGTTGTTTAAACGAGGGCACCAGATGGGCGTGTCCACAACTAACACGGACAGAGGTTGTCCAATCAAGGGCACCAGATGGGCGTGTCCACAACTAACACGGACAGAGGTTGTTTAAACGAGGGCACCAGATGGGCGTGTCCACAACTAACACGGACAGAGGTTGTTTAAACGAGGGCACCAGATGGGCATGTCCACAACTAACACGGACAGAGGTTGTTTAAACGAGGGCACCAGATGGGCGTGTCCACAACTAACACGGATAGGGGTTGTTTAAACGAGGGCACTAGATGGGCGTGTCCACAACTAACACGGACAGAGGTTGTTTAAACGAGGGCAGCAGATGGGCATGTCCACAACTAACACGGACAGAGGTTGTTTAAACGAGGGCACCAGATGGGCATGTCCACAACTAACACGGACAGAGGTTGTTTAAACGAGGGCACCAGATTGGCATGTCCACAACTAACATGGACAGAGGTTGTTTAAACGAGGGCACCAGATGGGCGTGTCCACAACTAACACGGACAGGGGTTGTTTAAACGAGGGCACCAGATGGGCGTGTCCACAACTAACACGGACAGGGGTTGTTTAAACGAGGGCACCAGATGGGCATGTCCACAACTAACACAGACAGAGGTTGTTTAAACGAGGGCACCAGATGGGCATGTCCACAACTAACACGGACAGAGGTTGTTTAAACGAGGACACCAGATGGGCATGTCCACAACTAACACGGACAGAGGTTGTTTAAACGAGGGCACCAGATGGGCATGTCCACAACTAACACGGACAGAGGTTGTTCAAACGAGGACACCAGATTGGCGTGTCCACAACTAACACGGACAGAGGTTGTTTAAACGAGGGCACCAGATGAGCGTGTCCACAACTAACACGGACAGAGGTTGTTTAAACGAGGACACCAGATGGGCGTGTCCACAACTAACACGGACAGAGCTTGTTTAAACGAGGGCACCAGATGGGCGTGTCCACAACTAACACGGACAGAGCTTGTTTAAACGAGGGCACCAGATTGGCATGTCCACAACTAACACGGACAGAGGTTGCTTAAACGAGGGCACCAGATGGGCATGTCCACAACGAACACGGACAGAGGTTGTTTAAACGAGGGCACCAGATGAGCGTGTCCACAACTAACACGGACAGAGGTTGTTTAAACGAGGGCACCAGATGGGCGTGTCCACAACGAACACGGACAGAGGTTGTTTAAACGAGGGCACCAGATGAGCATGTCCACAATGAACACGGACATAGGTTGTTTAAACGAGGACACCAGATGGGCGTGTCCACAACTAACACGGACAGAGGTTGTTTAAACGAGGGCACCAGATGGGCGAGTCCACAACTAACACGGACAGAGGTTGTTTAAATGAGGGCACCAGATGGGCGTGTCCACAACCAACACGGACAGAGGTTGTTTAAACGAGGG
The DNA here is from genome assembly GCF_964187855.1 of Myxine glutinosa. Taxonomy (NCBI): domain Eukaryota; kingdom Metazoa; phylum Chordata; class Myxini; order Myxiniformes; family Myxinidae; genus Myxine; species Myxine glutinosa. Next base: position 150,864,927 of record NC_136269.1, read on the forward strand.
CACCAGATGGGCGTGTCCACAACTAACACGGACAGAGGTTGTCCAAACAAGGGCACCAGATGGGCGTGTCCACAACTAACACGGACCGAGGTTGTTTAAACGAGGGCACCAGATGAGCGTGTCCACAACTAACACGGACAGAGGTTGTTTAAACGAGGGCACCAGATGGGCGTGTCCACAACGAACACGGACAGAGGTTGTTTAAACGAGGGCACCAGATGAGCGTGTCCACAATGAACACGGACATAGGTTGTTTAAACGAGGACACCAGATGGGCGTGTCCACAACTAACACGGACAGAGGTTGTTTAAAAGAGGGCACCAGATGGGCGAGTCCACAACTAACACGGACAGAGGTTGTTTAAATGAGGGCACCAGATGGGCGTGTCCACAACCAACACGGACAGAGGTTGTTTAAACGAGGGCACAAGATGGGCGTGTCCACAACTAACACGGACAGAGGTTGTCCAAACAAGGGCACCAGATGGGCGTGTCCACAACTAACACGGACCGAGGTTGTTTAAACGAGGGCACCAGATGGGCGTGTCCACAACTAACACAGACAGAGGTTGTTTAAACGAGGGCACCAGATGGGCATGTCCACAACTAACACGGACAGAGGTTGTTTAAACGAGGGCACCAGATGGGCGTGTCCACAACTAACACGGACAGAGGTTGTTTAAACGAGGGCACCAGATGGGCGTGTCCACAACTAACACGGACAGAGGTTGTTGAAACGAGGGCACCAGATGGGCGTGTCCACAACTAACACGGACAGGGGTTGTTTAAACGACGGCACCAGATGGGCGTGTCCACAACTAACACGGACAGAGGTTGTTTAAACGAGGACACCAGATGGGCGTGTCCACAACGAACACGGACAGAGGTTGTTTAAACGAGGGCACCAGATGGGCGTGTCCACAACTAACACGGACAGAGGTTGTTTAAACGAGGGCACCAGATGGGCGTGTCCACAACTAACACGGACAGAGGTTGTTTAAACGAGGGCACCAGATGGGCGTGTCCACAACTAACACGGACAGAGATTGTTTAAACGAGGGCACCAGATGGGCGTGTCCACAACTAACACGGACAGAGGTTGTTTAAACGAGGACACCAGATGGGTGTGTCCACAACTAACACGGACAGAGGTTGTTTAAACGAGGGCACCAGATGGGCATGTCGCCAACTAACACAGACAGAGGTTGTTTAAACGAGTACACCAGATGGGCGCGTCCACAACTAACACGGACAGAGGTTGTTTAAACGAGGGCACCAGATGGGCGCGTCCACAACTAACACGGACAGAGGTTGTTTAAACGAGGGCACCAGATTGGCATGTCCACAACTAACACGGACAGAGGTTGCTTAAACGAGGGCACCAGATGGGCATGTCCACAACGAACATGGACAGAGGTTGTTCAAACGAGGGCACTAGATGGGCATGTCCACAACGAATACGGACAGAGGTTGTTTAAACGAGGGCACCAGATGAGCGTGTCCACAACTAACACGGACAGAGCTTGTTTAAACGAGGGCACCAGATTGGCATGTCCACAACTAACACGGACAGAGGTTGTTTAAACGAGGACACCAGATGGGCGTGTCCACAACTAACACGGACAGAGCTTGTTTAAACGAGGGCACCAGATGGGCGTGTCCACAACTAACACGGACAGAGGTTGTTTAAACGAGGACACCAGATGGGCGTGTCCACAACTAACACGGACAGAGCTTGTTTAAACGAGGGCACCAGATTGGCATGTCCACAACTAACACGGACAGAGGTTGTTTAAACGAGGACACCAGATGGGCGCGTCCACAACTAACACGGACAGAGGTTGTTTAAACGAGGGCACCAGATGGGCATGTCCACAACTAACACAGACAGGGGTTGTTTAAATGAGGGCACCAGATGGGCGTGTCCACAACGAACACGGACAGAGGTTGTTTAAACGAGGGCACCAGATTGGCATGTCCACAACTAACACGGACAGAGGTTGTTTAAACGAGGACACCAGATGGGCGTGTCCACAACTAACACGGACAGAGCTTGTTTAAACGAGGGCACCAGATTGGAATGTCCACAACTAACACGGACAGAGGTTGTTTAAATGAGGACACCAGATGGGCGTGTCCACAACTAACACGGACAGAGCTTGTTTAAACGAGGACACCAGATGGGCGTGTCCACAACTAACACGGACAGAGCTTGTTTAAACGAGGGCACCAGATTGGCATGTCCACAACTAACACGGACAGAGGTTGTTTAAACGAGGACACCAGATGGGCGTGTCCACAACTAACACGGACAGAGCTTGTTTAAACGAGGGCACCAGATTGGCATGTCCACAACTAACACGGACAGAGGTTGTTTAAACGAGGACACCAGATGGGCGTGTCCACAACTAACACGGACAGAGGTTGTTTAAACGAGGACACCAGATGGGCGTGTCCACAACTAACACGGACAGAGCTTGTTTAAACGAGGGCACCAGATTGGCATGTCCACAACTAACACGGACAGAGGTTGTTTAAACGGGGACACCAGATGGGCGTGTCCACAACTAACACGGACAGAGCTTGTTAAAACGAGGGCACCAGATTGGCATGTCCACAACTAACACGGACAGAGGTTGTTTAAACGAGGACACCAGATGGGCGTGTCCACAACTAACACGGACAGAGGTTGTTTAAACGAGGACACCAGATGGGCGTGTCCACAACTAACACGGACAGAGCTTGTTTAAACGAGGGCACCAGATTGGCATGTCCACAACTAACACGGACAGAGGTTGTTTAAACGAGGACACCAGATGGGCGTGTCCACAACTAACACGGACAGAGCTTGTTTAAACGAGGACACCAGATGGGCGTGTCCACAACTAACACGGACAGAGCTTGTTTAAACGAGGGCACCAGATTGGCATGTCCACAACTAACACGGACAGAGGTTGTTTAAACGAGGACACCAGATGGGCGTGTCCACAACTAACACGGACAGAGCTTGTTTAAACGAGGGCACCAGATTGGCATGTCCACAACTAACACGGACAGAGGTTGTTTAAACGAGGACACCAGATGGGCGTGTCCACAACTAACACGGACAGAGGTTGTTTAAACGAGGACACCAGATGGGCGTGTCCACAACTAACACGGACAGAGCTTGTTTAAACGAGGGCACCAGATTGGCATGTCCACAACTAACACGGACAGAGGTTGTTTAAACGAGGACACCAGATGGGCGTGTCCACAACTAACACGGACAGAGCTTGTTTAAACGAGGGCACCAGATTGGCATGTCCACAACTAACACGGACAGAGGTTGTTTAAACGAGGACACCAGATGGGCGTGTCCACAACTAACACGGACAGAGCTTGTTTAAACGAGGGCACCAGATGGGCGTGTCCACAACTAACACGGACAGAGGTTGTTTAAACGAGGACACCAGATGGGCGTGTCCACAACTAACACGGACAGAGGTTGTTTAAACGAGGACACCAGATGGGCGTGTCCACAACTAACACGGACAGAGCTTGTTTAAACGAGGGCACCAGATGGGCGTGTCCACAACTAACACGGACAGAGGTTGTTTAAACGAGGACACCAGATGGGCGTGTCCACAACTAACACGGACAGAGCTTGTTTAAACGAGGGCACCAGATTGGCATGTCCACAACTAACACGGACAGAGGTTGTTTAAACGAGGACACCAGATGGGCGTGTCCACAACTAACACGGACAGAGCTTGTTTAAACGAGGGCACCAGATTGGCATGTCCACAACTAACACGGACAGAGGTTGCTTAAGCGAGGGCACCAGATGGGCATGTCCACAACGAACATGGACAGAGGTTGTTCAAACGAGGGCACTAGATGGGCATGTCTACAACGAACACGGACAGAGGTTGTTTAAACGAGGGCACCAGATGAGCGTGTCCACAACTAACACGGACAGAGGTTGTTTAAACGAGGGCACCAGATGGGCGTGTCCACAACGAACACGGACAGAGGTTGTTTAAACGAGGGCACCAGATGAGCGTGGCCACAATGAACACGGACATAGGTTGTTTAAACGAGGACACCAGATGGGCGTGTCCACAACTAACATGGACAGAGGTTGTTTAAACGAGGGCACCAGATGGGCGAGTCCAGAACTAACACGGACAGAGGTTGTTTAAACGAGGGCACCAGATGGGCGTGTCCACAACCAACACGGACAGAGGTTGTTTAAACGAGGGCACCAGATGGGCGTGTCCACAACTAACACGGACAGAGGTTGTCCAATCAAGGGCACCAGATGGGCGTGTCCACAACTAACACGGACAGAGGTTGTTTAAACGAGGGCACCAGATGGGGGTGTCCACAACTAACACGGACAGAGGTTGTTTAAACGAGGGCACCAGATGGGCATGTCCACAACTAACACGGACAGAGGTTGTTTAAACGAGGGCACCAGATGGGCGTGTCCACAACTAACACGGACAGGGGTTGTTTAAACGAGGGCACTAGATGGGCGTGTCCACAACTAACACGGACAGAGGTTGTTTAAACGAGGGCAGCAGATGGGCATGTCCACAACTAACACGGACAGAGGTTGTTTAAACGAGGGCACCAGATGGGCATGTCCACAACTAACACGGACAGAGGTTGTTTAAACGAGGGCACCAGATTGGCATGTCCACAACTAACACGGACAGAGGTTGTTTAAACGAGGGCACCAGATGGGCGTGTCCACAACTAACACGGACAGGGGTTGTTTAAACGAGGGCACCAGATGGGCGTGTCCACAACTAACACGGACAGAAGTTGTTTAAACGAGGGCACCAGATGGGCGTGTCCACAACTAACACGGACAGGGGTTGTTTAAACGAGGGCACCAGATGGGCATGTCCACAACTAACACAGACAGAGGTTGTTTAAACGAGGGCACCAGATGGGCATGTCCACAACTAACACGGACAGAGGTTGTTTAAACGAGGACACCAGATGGGCATGTCCACAACTAACACGGACAGAGGTTGTTTAAACGAGGGCACCAGATGGGCATGTCCACAACTAACACGGACAGAGGTTGTTCAAACGAGGACACCAGATTGGCGTGTCCACAACTAACACGGACAGAGGTTGTTTAAACGAGGGCACCAGATGAGCGTGTCCACAACGAACACGGACAGAGGTTGTTTAAACGAGGGCACCAGATGGGCGTGTCCACAACTAACACGGACAGAGATTGTTTAAACGAGGGCACCAGATGGGCGTGTCCACAACTAACACGGACAGAGGTTGTTTAAACGAGGACACCAGATGGGCGTGTCCACAACTAACACGGACAGAGGTTGTTTCAACGAGGGCACCAGATGGGCATGTTGACAACTCACACGGACAGAGGTTGTTTAAACGAGGACACCAGATGGGCGCGTCCACAACTAACACAGACAGAGGTTGATTTAACGAGGGCACCAGATGGGCGCGTCCACAACTAACACGGACAGAGGTTATTTCAACGAGGGCACCAGGTGGGTGCGTCCACAACTAACACGGACAGAGGTTGTTTAAACGAGGGCACCAGATGGGCATGTCCACAACTAACACGGACAGAGGTTGTTTAAACGAGGGCACCAGGTGGGCGCGTCCACAACTAACACAGACAGGGGTTGTTTAAATGAGGGCACCAGATGGGCGTGTCCACAACTAACACGGACAGAGGTTGTTTAAACGAGGACACCAGATGGGCGTGTCCACAACTAACACGGACAGAGCTTGTTTAAACGAGGGCACCAGATTGGAATGTCCACAACTAACACGGACAGAGGTTGTTTAAATGAGGACACCAGATGGGCGTGTCCACAACTAACACGGACAGAGCTTGTTTAAACGAGGACACCAGATGGGCGTGTCCACAACTAACACGGACAGAGCTTGTTTAAACGAGGGCACCAGATTGGCATGTCCACAACTAACACGGACAGAGGTTGTTTAAACGAGGACACCAGATGGGCGCGTCCACAACTAACACAGACAGAGGTTGATTTAACGAGGGCACCAGATGGGCGCGTCCACAACTAACACGGACAGAGGTTATTTCAACGAGGGCACCAGGTGGGCGCGTCCACAACTAACACGGACAGAGGTTGTTTAAACGAGGGCACCAGATGGGCATGTCCACAACTAACACGGACAGAGGTTGTTTAAACGAGGGCACCAGATTGGCATGTCCACAACTAACACGGACAGAGGTTGTTTAAACGAGGGCACCAGATGGGCATGTCCACAACTAACACGGACAGAGGTTGTTTAAACGAGGACACCAGATGGGCAAGTCCACAACTAACACGGACAGAGGTTGTTTAAACGAGGGCACCAGATGGGCGTGTCCACAACTAATACGGACAGAGGTTGTTCAAACGAGGACACCAGATTGGCGTGTCCACAACTAACACGGACAGAGGTTGTTTAAACGAGGGCACCAGATGAGCGTGTCCACAACGAACACGGACAGAGGTTGTTTAAACGAGGGCACCAGATGGGCGTGTCCACAACTAACACGGACAGAGATTGTTTAAACGAGGGCACCAGATGGGCGTGTCCACAACTAACACGGACAGAGGTTGTTTAAACGAGGACACCAGATGGGCGTGTCCACAACTAACACGGACAGAGGTTGTTTCAACGAGGGCACCAGATGGGCATGTTGACAACTAACACGGACAGAGGTTGTTTAAACGAGGACACCAGATGGGCGCGTCCACAACTAACACAGACAGAGGTTGATTTAACGAGGGCACCAGATGGGCGCGTCCACAACTAACACGGACAGAGGTTATTTAAACGAGGGCACCAGGTGGGCGCGTCCACAACTAACACGGACAGAGGTTGTTTAAACGAGGGCACCAGATGGGCATGTCCACAACTAACACGGACAGAGGTTGTTTAAACGAGGGCACCAGGTGGGCGCGTCCACAACTAACACAGACAGGGGTTGTTTAAATGAGGGCACCAGATGGGCGTGTCCACAACTAACACGGACAGAGGTTGTTTAAACGAGGACACCAGATGGGCGTGTCCACAACTAACACGGACAGAGCTTGTTTAAACGAGGGCACCAGATTGGAATGTCCACAACTAACACGGACAGAGGTTGTTTAAATGAGGACACCAGATGGGCGTGTCCACAACTAACACGGACAGAGCTTGTTTAAACGAGGACACCAGATGGGCGTGTCCACAACGAACACGGACAGAGCTTGTTTAAACGAGGGCACCAGATTGGCATGTCCACAACTAACGCGGACAGAGGTTGTTTAAACGAGGACACCAGATGGGCGTGTTCACAACTAACACGGACAGAGCTTGTTTAAACGAGGGCACCAGATTGGCATGTCCACAACTAACACGGACAGAGCTTGTTTAAACGAGGGCACCAGATTGGCATGTCCACAACTAACACGGACAGAGGTTGTTTAAACGAGGACACCAGATGGGCGTGTCCACAACTAACACGGACAGAGCTTGTTTAAACGAGGGCACCAGATTGGCATGTCCACAACTAACACGGACAGAGGTTGTTTAAACGAGGACACCAGATGGGCGTGTCCACAACTAACACGGACAGAGCTTGTTTAAACGAGGGCACCAGATTGGCATGTCCACAACTAACACGGACAGAGGTTGTTTAAACGAGGACACCAGATGGGCGTGTCCACAACTAACACGGACAGAGCTTGTTTAAACGAGGGCACCAGATGGGCGTGTCCACAACTAACACGGACAGAGGTTGTTTAAACGAGGACACCAGATGGGCGTGTCCACAACTAACACGGACAGAGCTTGTTTAAACGAGGGCACCAGATTGGCATGTCCACAACTAACACGGACAGAGGTTGTTTAAACGAGGACACCAGATGGGCGTGTCCACAACTAACACGGACAGAGCTTGTTTAAACGAGGGCACCAGATTGGCATGTCCACAACTAACACGGACAGAGGTTGCTTAAACGAGGGCACCAGATGGGCATGTCCACAACGAACATGGACAGAGGTTGTTCAAACGAGGGCACTAGATGGGCATGTCTACAACGAACACGGACAGAGGTTGTTTAAACGAGGGCACCAGATGAGCGTGTCCACAACTAACACGGACAGAGGTTGTTTAAACGAGGGCACCAGATGGGCGTGTCCACAACGAACACGGACAGAGGTTGTTTAAACGAGGGCACCAGATGAGCGTGGCCACAATGAACACGGACATAGGTTGTTTAAACGAGGACACCAGATGGGAGTGTCCACAACTAACATGGACAGAGGTTGTTTAAACGAGGGCACCAGATGGGCGAGTCCACAACTAACACGGACAGAGGTTGTTTAAACGAGGGCACCAGATGGGCGTGTCCACAACCAACACGGACAGAGGTTGTTTAAACGAGGGCACCAGATGGGCGTGTCCACAACTAACACGGACAGAGGTTGTCCAATCAAGGGCACCAGATGGGCGTGTCCACAACTAACACGGACAGAGGTTGTTTAAACGAGGGCACCAGATGGGCGTGTCCACAACTAACACGGACAGAGGTTGTTTAAACGAGGGCACCAGATGGGCATGTCCACAACTAACACGGACAGAGGTTGTTTAAACGAGGGCACCAGATGGGCGTGTCCACAACTAACACGGACAGGGGTTGTTTAAACGAGGGCACTAGATGGGCGTGTCCACAACTAACACGGACAGAGGTTGTTTAAACGAGGGCAGCAGATGGGCATGTCCACAACTAACACGGACAGAGGTTGTTTAAACGAGGGCACCAGATGGGCATGTCCACAACTAACACGGACAGAGGTTGTTTAAACGAGGGCACCAGATTGGCATGTCCACAACTAACACGGACAGAGGTTGTTTAAACGAGGGCACCAGATGGGCGTGTCCACAACTAACACGGACAGGGGTTGTTTAAACGAGGGCACCAGATGGGCATGTCCACAACTAACACGGACAGAAGTTGTTTAAACGAGGGCACCAGATGGGCGTGTCCACAACTAACACGGACAGGGGTTGTTTAAACGAGGGCACCAGATGGGCATGTCCACAACTAACACAGACAGAGGTTGTTTAAACGAGGGCACCAGATGGGCATGTCCACAACTAACACGGACAGAGGTTGTTTAAACGAGGACACCAGATGGGCATGTCCACAACTAACACGGACAGAGGTTGTTTAAACGAGGGCACCAGATGGGCATGTCCACAACTAACACGGACAGAGGTTGTTCAAACGAGGACACCAGATTGGCGTGTCCACAACTAACACGGACAGAGGTTGTTTAAACGAGGGCACCAGATGAGCGTGTCCACAACTAACACGGACAGAGGTTGTTTAAACGAGGACACCAGATGGGCGTGTCCACAACTAACACGGACAGAGCTTGTTTAAACGAGGGCACCAGATGGGCGTGTCCACAACTAACACGGACAGAGCTTGTTTAAACGAGGGCACCAGATTGGCATGTCCACAACTAACACGGACAGAGGTTGCTTAAACGAGGGCACCAGATGGGCATGTCCACAACGAACATGGACAGAGGTTGTTCAAACGAGGGCACTAGATGGGCATGTCCACAACGAATACGGACAGAGGTTGTTTAAACGAGGGCACCAGATGAGCGTGTCCACAACTAACACGGACAGAGGTTGTTTAAACGAGGGCACCAGATGGGCGTGTCCACAACGAACACGGACAGAGGTTGTTTAAACGAGGGCACCAGATGAGCGTGTCCACAATGAACACGGACATAGGTTGTTTAAACGAGGACACCAGATGGGCGTGTCCACAACTAACACGGACAGAGGTTGTTTAAACGAGGGCACCAGATGGGCGAGTCCACAACTAACACGGACAGAGGTTGTTTAAATGAGGGCACCAGATGGGCGTGTCCACAACCAACACGGACAGAGGTTGCTTAAACGAGGGCACCAGATGGGCGTGTCCACAACTAACACGGACAGAGGTTGTCCAAACAAGGGCACCAGATGGGCGTGTCCACAACTAACACGGACCGAGGTTGTTTAAACGAGGGCACCAGATGGGCGTGTCCACAACTAACACAGACAGAGGTTGTTTAAACGAGGGCACCAGATGGGCATGTCCACAACTAACACGGACAGAGGTTGTTTAAACGAGGGCACCAGATGAGCGTGTCCACAACTAACACGGACAGAGGTTGTTTAAACGAGGGCACCAGATGGGCGTGTCCACAACGAACACGGACAGAGGTTGTTTAAACGAGGGCACCAGATGAGCGTGTCCACAATGAACACGGACATAGGTTGTTTAAACGAGGACACCAGATGGGCGTGTCCACAACTAACACGGACAGAGGTTGTTTAAAAGAGGGCACCAGATGGGCGAGTCCACAACTAACACGGACAGAGGTTGTTTAAATGAGGGCACCAGATGGGCGTGTCCACAACCAACACGGACAGAGGTTGTTTAAACGAGGGCACAAGATGGGCGTGTCCACAACTAACACGGACAGAGGTTGTCCAAACAAGGGCACCAGATGGGCGTGTCCACAACTAACACGGACCGAGGTTGTTTAAACGAGGGCACCAGATGGGCGTGTCCACAACTAACACAGACAGAGGTTGTTTAAACGAGGGCACCAGATGGGCATGTCCACAACTAACACGGACAGAGGTTGTTTAAACGAGGGCACCAGATGGGCGTGTCCACAACTAACACGGATAGAGGTTGTTTAAACGAGGGCACCAGATGGGCGTGTCCACAACTAACACGGACAGAGGTTGTTGAAACGAGGGCACCAGATGGGCGTGTCCACAACTAACACGGACAGGGGTTGTTTAAACGACGGCACCAGATGGGCGTGTCCACAACTAACACGGACAGAGGTTGTTTAAACGAGGACACCAGATGGGCGTGTCCACAACGAACACGGACAGAGGTTGTTTAAACGAGGGCACCAGATGGGCGTGTCCACAACTAACACGGACAGAGGTTGTTTAAACGAGGGCACCAGATGGGCGTGTCCACAACTAACACGGACAGAGGTTGTTTAAACGAGGGCACCAGATGGGCGTGTCCACAACTAACACGGACAGAGATTGTTTAAACGAGGGCACCAGATGGGCGTGTCCACAACTAACACGGACAGAGGTTGTTTAAACGAGGACACCAGATGGGTGTGTCCACAACTGACACGGACAGAGGTTGTTTAAACGAGGGCACCAGATGGGCATGTCGACAACTAACACAGACAGAGGTTGTTTAAACGAGGACACCAGATGGGCGCGTCCACAACTAACACGGACAGAGGTTGTTTAAACGAGGGCACCAGATGGGCGCGTCCACAACTAACACGGACAGAGGTTGTTTAAACGAGGGCACCAGATTGGCATGTCCACAACTAACACGGACAGAGGTTGCTTAAACGAGGGCACCAGATGGGCATGTCCACAACGAACATGGACAGAGGTTGTTCAAACGAGGGCACTAGATGGGCATGTCCACAACGAATACGGATAGAGGTTGTTTAAACGAGGGCACCAGATGAGCGTGTCCACAACTAACACGGACAGAGCTTGTTTAAACGAGGGCACCAGATGGGCGTGTCCACAACGAACACGGACAGAGGTTGTTTAAACGAGGGCACCAGATGGGCATGTCCACAACGAACATGGACAGAGGTTGTTCAAACGAGGGCACTAGATGGGCATGTCCACAACTAACACGGACAGAGGTTGTTTAAACGAGGGCACCAGATGAGCGTGTCCACAACTAACACGGACAGAGGTTGTTTAAACGAGGGCACCAGATGGGCGTGTCCACAACGAACACGGACAGAGGTTGTTTAAACGAGGGCACCAGATGAGCGTGTCCACAATGAACACGGACATAGGTTGTTTAAACGAGGACACCAGATGGGCGTGTCCACAACTAACACGGACAGAGGTTGTTTAAAAGAGGGCACCAGATGGGCGAGTCCACAACTAACACGGACAGAGGTTGTTTAAATGAGGGCACCAGATGGGCGTGTCCACAACCAACACGGACAGAGGTTGTTTAAACGAGGGCACAAGATGGGCGTGTCCACAACTAACACGGACAGAGGTTGTCCAAACAAGGGCACCAGATGGGCGTGTCCACAACTAACACGGACCGAGGTTGTTTAAACGAGGGCACCAGATGGGCGTGTCCACAACTAACACAGACAGAGGTTGTTTAAACGAGGGCACCAGATGGGCATGTCCACAACTAACACGGACAGAGGTTGTTTAAACGAGGGCACCAGATGGGCGTGTCCACAACTAACACGGATAGAGGTTGTTTAAACGAGGGCACCAGATGGGCGTGTCCACAACTAACACGGACAGAGGTTGTTGAAACGAGGGCACCAGATGGGCGTGTCCACAACTAACACGGACAGGGGTTGTTTAAACGACGGCACCAGATGGGCGTGTCCACAACTAACACGGACAGAGGTTGTTTAAACGAGGACACCAGATGGGCGTGTCCACAACGAACACGGACAGAGGTTGTTTAAACGAGGGCACCAGATGGGCGTGTCCACAACTAACACGGACAGAGGTTGTTTAAACGAGGGCACCAGATGGGCGTGTCCACAACTAACACGGACAGAGGTTGTTTAAACGAGGGCACCAGATGGGCGTGTCCACAACTAACACGGACAGAGATTGTTTAAACGAGGGCACCAGATGGGCGTGTCCACAACTAACACGGACAGAGGTTGTTTAAACGAGGACACCAGATGGGTGTGTCCACAACTAACACGGACAGAGGTTGTTTAAACGAGGGCACCAGATGGGCATGTCGACAACTAACACAGACAGAGGTTGTTTAAACGAGGACACCAGATGGGCGCGTCCACAACTAACACGGACAGAGGTTGTTTAAACGAGGGCACCAGATGGGCGCGTCCACAACTAACACGGACAGAGGTTGTTTAAACGAGGGCACCAGATTGGCATGTCCACAACTAACACGGACAGAGGTTGCTTAAACGAGGGCACCAGATGGGCATGTCCACAACGAACATGGACAGAGGTTGTTCAAACGAGGGCACTAGATGGGCATGTCCACAACGAATACGGATAGAGGTTGTTTAAACGAGGGCACCAGATGAGCGTGTCCACAACTAACACGGACAGAGCTTGTTTAAACGAGGGCACCAGATTGGCATGTCCACAACCAACACGGACAGAGGTTGTTTAAACGAGGACACCAGATGGGCGTGTCCACAACTAACACGGACAGAGCTTGTTTAAACGAGGGCACCAGATGGGCGTGTCCACAACTAACACGGACAGAGGTTGTTTAAACGAGGACACCAGATGGGCGTGTCCACAACTAACACGGACAGAGCTTGTTTAAACGAGGGCACCAGATTGGCATGTCCACAACTAAAACGGACAGAGGTTGTTTAAACGAGGACACCAGATGGGCGCGTCCACAACTAACACGGACAGAGGTTGTTTAAACGAGGGCACCAGATGGGCATGTCCACAACTAACACGGACAGAGGTTGTTTAAACGAGGGCACCAGATTGGCATGTCCACAACTAACACGGACAGAGGTTGTTTAAACGAGGACACCAGATGGGCGTGTCCACAACTAACACGGACAGAGCTTGTTTAAACGAGGGCACCAGATTGGAATGTCCACAACTAACACGGACAGAGGTTGTTTAAATGAGGACACCAGATGGGCGTGTCCACAACTAACACGGACAGAGCTTGTTTAAACGAGGACACCAGATGGGCGTGTCCACAACTAACACGGACAGAGCTTGTTTAAACGAGGGCACCAGATTGGCATGTCCACAACTAACACGGACAGAGGTTGTTTAAACGAGGACACCAGATGGGCGTGTCCACAACTAACACGGACAGAGCTTGTTTAAACGAGGGCACCAGATTGGCATGTCCACAACTAACACGGACAGAGGTTGTTTAAACGAGGACACCAGATGGGCGTGTCCACAACTAACACGGACAGAGGTTGTTTAAACGAGGACACCAGATGGGCGTGTCCACAACTAACACGGACAGAGCTTGTTTAAACGAGGGCACCAGATTGGCATGTCCACAACTAACACGGACAGAGGTTGTTTAAACGAGGACACCAGATGGGCGTGTCCACAACTAACACGGACAGAGCTTGTTTAAACGAGGGCACCAGATTGGCATGTCCACAACTAACACGGACAGAGGTTGTTTAAACGAGGACACCAGATGGGCGTGTCCACAACTAACACGGACAGAGGTTGTTTAAACGAGGACACCAGATGGGCGTGTCCACAACTAACACGGACAGAGCTTGTTTAAACGAGGGCACCAGATTGGCATGTCCACAACTAACACGGACAGAGGTTGTTTAAACGAGGACACCAGATGGGCGTGTCCACAACTAACACGGACAGAGCTTGTTTAAACGAGGACACCAGATGGGCGTGTCCACAACTAACACGGACAGAGCTTGTTTAAACGAGGGCACCAGATTGGCATGTCCACAACTAACACGGACAGAGGTTGTTTAAACGAGGACACCAGATGGGCGTGTCCACAACTAACACGGACAGAGCTTGTTTAAACGAGGGCACCAGATTGGCATGTCCACAACTAACACGGACAGAGGTTGTTTAAACGAGGACACCAGATGGGCGTGTCCACAACTAACACGGACAGAGGTTGTTTAAACGAGGCACCAGATGGGCGTGTCCACAACTAACACGGACAGAGCTTGTTTAAACGAGGGCACCAGATTGGCATGTCCACAACTAACACGGACAGAGGTTGTTTAAACGAGGACACCAGATGGGCGTGTCCACAACTAACACGGACAGAGCTTGTTTAAACGAGGGCACCAGATTGGCATGTCCACAACTAACACGGACAGAGGTTGTTTAAACGAGGACACCAGATGGGCGTGTCCACAACTAACACGGACAGAGCTTGTTTAAACGAGGGCACCAGATGGGCGTGTCCACAACTAACACGGACAGAGGTTGTTTAAACGAGGACACCAGATGGGCGTGTCCACAACTAACACGGACAGAGCTTGTTTAAACGAGGGCACCAGATTGGCATGTCCACAACTAACACGGACAGAGGTTGTTTAAACGAGGACACCAGATGGGCGTGTCCACAACTAACACGGACAGAGCTTGTTTAAACGAGGGCACCAGATTGGCATGTCCACAACTAACACGGACAGAGGTTGCTTAAACGAGGGCACCAGATGGGCATGTCCACAACGAACATGGACAGAGGTTGTTCAAACGAGGGCACTAGATGGGCATGTCTACAACGAACACGGACAGAGGTTGTTTAAACGAGGGCACCAGATGAGCGTGTCCACAACTAACACGGACAGAGGTTGTTTAAACGAGGGCACCAGATGGGCGTGTCCACAACGAACACGGACAGAGGTTGTTTAAACGAGGGCACCAGATGAGCGTGGCCACAATGAACACGGACATAGGTTGTTTAAACGAGGACACCAGATGGGCGTGTCCACAACTAACATGGACAGAGGTTGTTTAAACGAGGGCACCAGATGGGCGAGTCCACAACTAACACGGACAGAGGTTGTTTAAACGAGGGCACCAGATGGGCGTGTCCACAACCAACACGGACAGAGGTTGTTTAAACGAGGGCACCAGATGGGCGTGTCCACAACTAACACGGACAGAGGTTGTCCAATCAAGGGCACCAGATGGGCGTGTCCACAACTAACACGGACAGAGGTTGTTTAAACGAGGGCACCAGATGGGCGTGTCCACAACTAACACGGACAGAGGTTGTTTAAACGAGGGCACCAGATGGGCATGTCCACAACTAACACGGACAGAGGTTGTTTAAACGAGGGCACCAGATGGGCGTGTCCACAACTAACACGGACAGGGGTTGTTTAAACGAGGGCACTAGATGGGCGTGTCCACAACTAACACGGACAGAGGTTGTTTAAACGAGGGCAGCAGATGGGCATGTCCACAACTAACACGGACAGAGGTTGTTTAAACGAGGGCACCAGATGGGCATGTCCACAACTAACACGGACAGAGGTTGTTTAAACGAGGGCACCAGATTGGCATGTCCACAACTAACACGGACAGAGGTTGTTTAAACGAGGGCACCAGATGGGCGTGTCCACAACTAACACGGACAGGGGTTGTTTAAACGAGGGCACCAGATGGGCGTGTCCACAACTAACACGGACAGAAGTTGTTTAAACGACGGCACCAGATGGGCGTGTCCACAACTAACACGGACAGGGGTTGTTTAAACGAGGGCACCAGATGGGCATGTCCACAACTAACACAGACAGAGGTTGTTTAAACGAGGGCACCAGATGGGCATGTCCACAAATAACACGGACAGAGGTTGTTTAAACGAGGGCACCAGATGGGCGTGTCCACAACTAACACGGACAGAGGTTGTTTAAACGAGGACACCAGATGGGCGCGTCCACAACTAACACAGACAGAGGTTGATTTAACGAGGGCACCAGATGGGCGCGTCCACAACTAACACGGACAGAGGTTATTTCAACGAGGGCACCAGGTGGGCGCGTCCACAACTAACACGGACAGAGGTTGTTTAAACGAGGGCACCAGATGGGCATGTCCACAACTAACACGGACAGAGGTTGTTTAAACGAGGGCACCAGGTGGGCGCGTCCACAACTAACACAGACAGGGGTTGTTTAAATGAGGGCACCAGATGGGCGTGTCCACAACTAACACGGACAGAGGTTGTTTAAACGAGGACACCAGATGGGCGTGTCCACAACTAACACGGACAGAGCTTGTTTAAACGAGGGCACCAGATTGGAATGTCCACAACTAACACGGACAGAGGTTGTTTAAATGAGGACACCAGATGGGCGTGTCCACAACTAACACGGACAGAGCTTGTTTAAACGAGGACACCAGATGGGCGTGTCCACAACTAACACGGACAGAGCTTGTTTAAACGAGGGCACCAGATTGGCATGTCTACAACTAACACGGACAGAGGTTGTTTAAACGAGGACACCAGATGGGCGTGTCCACAACTAACACGGACAGAGCTTGTTTAAACGAGGGCACCAGATGGGCGTGTCCACAACTAACACGGACAGAGGTTGTTTAAACGAGGACACCAGATGGGCGTGTCCACAACTAACACGGACAGAGCTTGTTTAAACGAGGGCACCAGATTGGCATGTCCACAACTAAAACGGACAGAGGTTGTTTAAACGAGGACACCAGATGGGCGCGTCCACAACTAACACGGACAGAGGTTGTTTAAACGAGGGCACCAGATGGGCATGTCCACAACTAACACGGACAGAGGTTGTTTAAACGAGGGCACCAGATTGGCATGTCCACAACTAACACGGACAGAGGTTGTTTAAACGAGGACACCAGATGGGCGTGTCCACAACTAACACGGACAGAGCTTGTTTAAACGAGGGCACCAGATTGGAATGTCCACAACTAACACGGACAGAGGTTGTTTAAATGAGGACACCAGATGGGCGTGTCCACAACTAACACGGACAGAGCTTGTTTAAACGAGGACACCAGATGGGCGTGTCCACAACTAACACGGACAGAGCTTGTTTAAACGAGGGCACCAGATTGGCATGTCCACAACTAACACGGACAGAGGTTGTTTAAACGAGGACACCAGATGGGCGTGTCCACAACTAACACGGACAGAGCTTGTTTAAACGAGGGCACCAGATTGGCATGTCCACAACTAACACGGACAGAGGTTGTTTAAACGAGGACACCAGATGGGCGTGTCCACAACTAACACGGACAGAGGTTGTTTAAACGAGGACACCAGATGGGCGTGTCCACAACTAACACGGACAGAGCTTGTTTAAACGAGGGCACCAGATTGGCATGTCCACAACTAACACGGACAGAGGTTGTTTAAACGAGGACACCAGATGGGCGTGTCCACAACTAACACGGACAGAGCTTGTTTAAACGAGGGCACCAGATTGGCATGTCCACAACTAACACGGACAGAGGTTGTTTAAACGAGGACACCAGATGGGCGTGTCCACAACTAACACGGACAGAGGTTGTTTAAACGAGGACACCAGATGGGCGTGTCCACAACTAACACGGACAGAGCTTGTTTAAACGAGGGCACCAGATTGGCATGTCCACAACTAACACGGACAGAGGTTGTTTAAACGAGGACACCAGATGGGCGTGTCCACAACTAACACGGACAGAGCTTGTTTAAACGAGGACACCAGATGGGCGTGTCCACAACTAACACGGACAGAGCTTGTTTAAACGAGGGCACCAGATTGGCATGTCCACAACTAACACGGACAGAGGTTGTTTAAACGAGGACACCAGATGGGCGTGTCCACAACTAACACGGACAGAGCTTGTTTAAACGAGGGCACCAGATTGGCATGTCCACAACTAACACGGACAGAGGTTGTTTAAACGAGGACACCAGATGGGCGTGTCCACAACTAACACGGACAGAGGTTGTTTAAACGAGGCACCAGATGGGCGTGTCCACAACTAACACGGACAGAGCTTGTTTAAACGAGGGCACCAGATTGGCATGTCCACAACTAACACGGACAGAGGTTGTTTAAACGAGGACACCAGATGGGCGTGTCCACAACTAACACGGACAGAGCTTGTTTAAACGAGGGCACCAGATTGGCATGTCCACAACTAACACGGACAGAGGTTGTTTAAACGAGGACACCAGATGGGCGTGTCCACAACTAACACGGACAGAGCTTGTTTAAACGAGGGCACCAGATGGGCGTGTCCACAACTAACACGGACAGAGGTTGTTTAAACGAGGACACCAGATGGGCGTGTCCACAACTAACACGGACAGAGCTTGTTTAAACGAGGGCACCAGATTGGCATGTCCACAACTAACACGGACAGAGGTTGTTTAAACGAGGACACCAGATGGGCGTGTCCACAACTAACACGGACAGAGCTTGTTTAAACGAGGGCACCAGATTGGCATGTCCACAACTAACACGGACAGAGGTTGCTTAAACGAGGGCACCAGATGGGCATGTCCACAACGAACATGGACAGAGGTTGTTCAAACGAGGGCACTAGATGGGCATGTCTACAACGAACACGGACAGAGGTTGTTTAAACGAGGGCACCAGATGAGCGTGTCCACAACTAACACGGACAGAGGTTGTTTAAACGAGGGCACCAGATGGGCGTGTCCACAACGAACACGGACAGAGGTTGTTTAAACGAGGGCACCAGATGAGCGTGGCCACAATGAACACGGACATAGGTTGTTTAAACGAGGACACCAGATGGGCGTGTCCACAACTAACATGGACAGAGGTTGTTTAAACGAGGGCACCAGATGGGCGAGTCCACAACTAACACGGACAGAGGTTGTTTAAACGAGGGCACCAGATGGGCGTGTCCACAACCAACACGGACAGAGGTTGTTTAAACGAGGGCACCAGATGGGCGTGTCCACAACTAACACGGACAGAGGTTGTCCAATCAAGGGCACCAGATGGGCGTGTCCACAACTAACACGGACAGAGGTTGTTTAAACGAGGGCACCAGATGGGCGTGTCCACAACTAACACGGACAGAGGTTGTTTAAACGAGGGCACCAGATGGGCATGTCCACAACTAACACGGACAGAGGTTGTTTAAACGAGGGCACCAGATGGGCGTGTCCACAACTAACACGGACAGGGGTTGTTTAAACGAGGGCACTAGATGGGCGTGTCCACAACTAACACGGACAGAGGTTGTTTAAACGAGGGCAGCAGATGGGCATGTCCACAACTAACACGGACAGAGGTTGTTTAAACGAGGGCACCAGATGGGCATGTCCACAACTAACACGGACAGAGGTTGTTTAAACGAGGGCACCAGATTGGCATGTCCACAACTAACACGGACAGAGGTTGTTTAAACGAGGGCACCAGATGGGCGTGTCCACAACTAACACGGACAGGGGTTGTTTAAACGAGGGCACCAGATGGGCGTGTCCACAACTAACACGGACAGAAGTTGTTTAAACGACGGCACCAGATGGGCGTGTCCACAACTAACACGGACAGGGGTTGTTTAAACGAGGGCACCAGATGGGCATGTCCACAACTAACACAGACAGAGGTTGTTTAAACGAGGGCACCAGATGGGCATGTCCACAAATAACACGGACAGAGGTTGTTTAAACGAGGGCACCAGATGGGCGTGTCCACAACTAACACGGACAGAGGTTGTTTAAACGAGGACACCAGATGGGCGCGTCCACAACTAACACAGACAGAGGTTGATTTAACGAGGGCACCAGATGGGCGCGTCCACAACTAACACGGACAGAGGTTATTTCAACGAGGGCACCAGGTGGGCGCGTCCACAACTAACACGGACAGAGGTTGTTTAAACGAGGGCACCAGATGGGCATGTCCACAACTAACACGGACAGAGGTTGTTTAAACGAGGGCACCAGGTGGGCGCGTCCACAACTAACACAGACAGGGGTTGTTTAAATGAGGGCACCAGATGGGCGTGTCCACAACTAACACGGACAGAGGTTGTTTAAACGAGGACACCAGATGGGCGTGTCCACAACTAACACGGACAGAGCTTGTTTAAACGAGGGCACCAGATTGGAATGTCCACAACTAACACGGACAGAGGTTGTTTAAATGAGGACACCAGATGGGCGTGTCCACAACTAACACGGACAGAGCTTGTTTAAACGAGGACACCAGATGGGCGTGTCCACAACTAACACGGACAGAGCTTGTTTAAACGAGGGCACCAGATTGGCATGTCTACAACTAACACGGACAGAGGTTGTTTAAACGAGGACACCAGATGGGCGTGTCCACAACTAACACGGACAGAGCTTGTTTAAACGAGGGCACCAGATTGGCATGTCTACAACTAACACGGACAGAGGTTGTTTAAACGAGGACACCAGATGGGCGTGTCCACAACTAACACGGACAGAGGTTGTTTAAACGAGGACACCAGATGGGCGTGTCCACAACTAACACGGACAGAGGTTGTTTAAACGAGGACACCAGATGGGCGTGTCCACAACTAACACGGACAGAGGTTGTTTAAACGAGGACACCAGATGGGCGTGTCCACAACTAACACGGACAGAGCTTGTTTAAACGAGGGCACCAGATTGGCATGTCCACAACTAACACGGACAGAGGTTGTTTAAACGAGGACACCAGATGGGCGTGTCCACAACTAACACGGACAGAGCTTGTTTAAACGAGGGCACCAGATTGGCATGTCCACAACTAACACGGACAGAGGTTGTTTAAACGAGGACACCAGATGGGCGTGTCCACAACTAACACGGACAGAGCTTGTTTAAACGAGGGCACCAGATGGGCGTGTCCACAACTAACACGGACAGAGCTTGTTTAAACGAGGGCACCAGATGGGCATGTCCACAACTAACATGGACAGAGGTTGTTTAAACGAGGGCAGCAGATGGGCATGTCCACAACTAACACGGACAGAGGTTGTTTAAACGAGGGCACCAGATGGGCATGTCCACAACTAACACGGACAGAGGTTGTTTAAACGAGGGCACCAGATTGGCATGTCCACAACTAACACGGACAGAGGTTGTTTAAACGAGGGCACCAGATGGGCGTGTCCACAACTAACACAGACAGGGGTTGTTTAAACGAGGGCACCAGATGGGCGTGTCCACAACTAACACGGACAGAAGTTGTTTAAACGAGGGCACCAGATGGGCGTGTCCACAACTAACACGGACAGGGGTTGTTTAAACGAGGGCACCAGATGGGCATGTCCACAACTAACACAGACAGAGGTTGTTTAAACGAGGGCACCAGATGGGCATGTCCACAACTAACACGGACAGAGGTTGTTTAAACGAGGACACCAGATGGGCATGTCCACAACTAACACGGACAGAGGTTGTTTAAACGAGGGCACCAGATGGGCATGTCCACAACTAACACGGACAGAGGTTGTTCAAACGAGGACACCAGATTGGCGTGTCCACAACTAACACGGACAGAGGTTGTTTAAACGAGGGCACCAGATGAGCGTGTCCACAACGAACACGGACAGAGGTTGTTTAAACGAGGGCACCAGATGGGCGTGTCCACAACTAACACGGACAGAGATTGTTTAAACGAGGGCACCAGATGGGCGTGTCCACAACTAACACGGACAGAGGTTGTTTAAACAAGGACACCAGATGGGCGTGTCCACAACTAACACGGACAGAGGTTGTTTCAACGAGGGCACCAGATGGGCATGTTGACAACTAACACGGACAGAGGTTGTTTAAACGAGGACACCAGATGGGCGCGTCCACAACGAACACAGACAGAGGTTGATTTAACGAGGGCACCAGATGGGCGCGTCCACAACTAACACGGACAGAGGTTATTTCAACGAGGGCACCAGGTGGGCGCGTCCACAACTAACACGGACAGAGGTTGTTTAAACGAGGGCACCAGATGGGCATGTCCACAACTAACACGGACAGAGGTTGTTTAAACGAGGGCACCAGGTGGGCGCGTCCACAACTAACACAGACAGGGGTTGTTTAAATGAGGGCACCAGATGGGCGTGTCCACAACTAACACGGACAGAGGTTGTTTAAACGAGGACACCAGATGGGCGTGTCCACAACTAACACGGACAGAGCTTGTTTAAACGAGGGCACCAGATTGGAATGTCCACAACTAACACGGACAGAGGTTGTTTAAATGAGGACACCAGATGGGCGTGTCCACAACTAACACGGACAGAGCTTGTTTAAACGAGGACACCAGATGGGCGTGTCCACAACTAACACGGACAGAGCTTGTTTAAACGAGGGCACCAGATTGGCATGTCCACAACTAACACGGACAGAGGTTGTTTAAACGAGGACACCAGATGGGCGTGTCCACAACTAACACGGACAGAGCTTGTTTAAACGAGGGCACCAGATTGGCATGTCCACAACTAACACGGACAGAGGTTGTTTAAACGAGGACACCAGATGGGCGTGTCCACAACTAACACGGACAGAGGTTGTTTAAACGAGGACACCAGATGGGCGTGTCCACAACTAACACGGACAGAGCTTGTTTAAACGAGGGCACCAGATTGGCATGTCCACAACTAACACGGACAGAGGTTGTTTAAACGAGGACACCAGATGGGCGTGTCCACAACTAACACGGACAGAGCTTGTTTAAACGAGGGCACCAGATTGGCATGTCCACAACTAACACGGACAGAGCTTGTTTAAACGAGGACACCAGATGGGCGTGTCCACAACTAACACGGACAGAGCTTGTTTAAACGAGGGCACCAGATGGGCGTGTCCACAACTAACACGGACAGAGGTTGTTTAAACGAGGACACCAGATGGGCGTGTCCACAACTAACACGGACAGAGCTTGTTTAAACGAGGGCACCAGATTGGCATGTCCACAACTAACACGGACAGAGGTTGTTTAAACGAGGACACCAGATGGGCGTGTCCACAACTAACACGGACAGAGCTTGTTTAAACGAGGGCACCAGATTGGCATGTCCACAACTAACACGGACAGAGGTTGCTTAAACGAGGGCACCAGATGGGCATGTCCACAACGAACATGGACAGAGGTTGTTCAAACGAGGGCACTAGATGGGCATGTCTACAACGAACACGGACAGAGGTTGTTTAAACGAGGGCACCAGATGAGCGTGTCCACAACTAACACGGACAGAGGTTGTTTAAACGAGGGCACCAGATGGGCGTGTCCACAACGAACACGGACAGAGGTTGTTTAAACGAGGGCACCAGATGAGCGTGGCCACAATGAACACGGACATAGGTTGTTTAAACGAGGACACCAGATGGGCGTGTCCACAACTAACATGGACAGAGGTTGTTTAAACGAGGGCACCAGATGGGCGAGTCCACAACTAACACGGACAGAGGTTGTTTAAACGAGGGCACCAGATGGGCGTGTCCACAACCAACACGGACAGAGGTTGTTTAAACGAGGGCACCAGATGGGCGTGTCCACAACTAACACGGACAGAGGTTGTCCAATCAAGGGCACCAAATGGGCGAGTCCACAACTAACACGGACAGAGGTTGTTTAAACGAGGGCACCAGATGGGCGTGTCCACAACTAACACGGACAGAGGTTGTTTAAACGAGGGCAGCAGATGGGCATGTCCACAACTAACACGGACAGAGGTTGTTTAAACGAGGGCACCAGATGGGCATGTCCACAACTAACACGGACAGAGGTTGTTTAAATGAGGGCACCAGATTGGCATGTCCACAACTAACACGGACAGAGGTTGTTTAAACGAGGGCACCAGATGGGCGTGTCCACAACTAACACGGACAGGGGTTGTTTAAACGAGGGCACCAGATGGGCGTGTCCACAACTAACACGGACAGAAGTTGTTTAAACGAGGGCACCAGATGGGCGTGTCCACAACTAACACGGACAGGGGTTGTTTAAACGAGGGCACCAGATGGGCATGTCCACAACTAACACAGACAGAGGTTGTTTAAACGAGGGCACCAGATGGGCATGTCCACAACTAACACGGACAGAGGTTGTTTAAACGAGGACACCAGATGGGCATGTCCACAACTAACACGGACAGAGGTTGTTTAAACGAGGGCACCAGATGGGCATGTCCACAACTAACACGGACAGAGGTTGTTCAAACGAGGACACCAGATTGGCGTGTCCACAACTAACACGGACAGAGGTTGTTTAAACGAGGGCACCAGATGAGCGTGTCCACAACTAACACGGACAGAGGTTGTTTAAACGAGGACACCAGATGGGCGTGTCCACAACTAACACGGACAGAGCTTGTTTAAACGAGGGCACCAGATGGGCGTGTCCACAACTAACACGGACAGAGCTTGTTTAAACGAGGGCACCAGATTGGCATGTCCACAACTAACACGGACAGAGGTTGCTTAAACGAGGGCACCAGATGGGCATGTCCACAACGAACATGGACAGAGGTTGTTCAAAAGAGGGCACTAGATGGGCATGTCCACAACGAATACGGACAGAGGTTGTTTAAACGAGGACACCAGATGAGCGTGTCCACAACTAACACGGACAGAGGTTGTTTAAACGAGGGCACCAGATGGGCGTGTCCACAACGAACACGGACATAGGTTGTTTAAACGAGGGCACCAGATGAGCGTGTCCACAATGAACACGGACATAGGTTGTTTAAACGAGGACACCAGATGGGCGTGTCCACAACTAACACGGACAGAGGTTGTTTAAACGAGGGCACCAGATGGGCGAGTCCACAACTTACACGGACAGAGGTTGTTTAAATGAGGGCACCAGATGGGCGTGTCCACAACCAACACGGACAGAGGTTGTTTAAACGAGGGCACCAGATGGGCGTGTCCACAACTAACACGGACAGAGGTTGTCCAAACAAGGGCACCAGATGGGCGTGTCCACAACTAACACGGACCGAGGTTGTTTAAACGAGGGCACCAGATGGGCGTGTCCACAACTAACACAGACAGAGGTTGTTTAAACGAGGGCACCAGATGGGCATGTCCACAACTAACACGGACAGAGGTTGTTTAAACGAGGGCACCAGATGAGCGTGTCCACAACTAACACGGACAGAGGTTGTTTAAACGAGGGCACCAGATGGGCGTGTCCACAACGAACACGGACAGAGGTTGTTTAAACGAGGGCACCAGATGAGCGTGTCCACAATGAACACGGACATAGGTTGTTTAAACGAGGACACCAGATGGGCGTGTCCACAACTAACACGGACAGAGGTTGTTTAAACGAGGGCACCAGATGGGCGAGTCCACAACTAACACGGACAGAGGTTGTTTAAATGAGGGCACCAGATGGGCGTGTCCACAACCAACACGGACAGAGGTTGTTTAAACGAGGGCACAAGATGGGCGTGTCCACAACTAACACGGACAGAGGTTGTCCAAACAAGGGCACCAGATGGGCGTGTCCACAACTAACACGGACCGAGGTTGTTTAAACGAGGGCACCAGATGGGCGTGTCCACAACTAACACAGACAGAGGTTGTTTAAACGAGGGCACCAGATGGGCATGTCCACAACTAACACGGACAGAGGTTGTTTAAACGAGGGCACCAGATGGGCGTGTCCACAACTAACACGGACAGAGGTTGTTTAAACGAGGGCACCAGATGGGCGTGTCCACAACTAACACGGACAGAGGTTGTTTAAACGAGGGCACCAGATGGGCGTGTCCACAACTAACACGGACAGGGGTTGTTTAAACGACGCCACCAGATGGGCGTGTCCACAACTAACACGGACAGAGGTTGTTTAAACGAGGACACCAGATGGGCGTGTCCACAACGAACACGGACAGAGGTTGTTTAAACGAGGGCACCAGATGGGCGTGTCCACAACTAACACGGACAGAGGTTGTTTAAACGAGGGCACCAGATGGGCGTGTCCACAACTAACACGGACAGAGGTTGTTTAAACGAGGGCACCAGATGGGCGTGTCCACAACTAACACGGACAGAGATTGTTTAAACGAGGGCACCAGATGGGCGTGTCCACAACTAACACGGACAAAGGTTGTTTAAACGAGGACACCAGATGGGTGTGTCCACAACTAACACGGACAGAGGTTGTTTAAACGAGGGCACCAGATGGGCATGTCGACAACTAACACAGACAGAGGTTGTTTAAACGAGGACACCAGATGGGCGCGTCCACAACTAACACGGACAGAGGTTGTTTAAACGAGGGCACCAGATGGGCGCGTCCACAACTAACACGGACAGAGGTTGTTTAAACGAGGGCACCAGATTGGCATGTCCACAACTAACACGGACAGAGGTTGCTTAAACGAGGGCACCAGATGGGCATGTCCACAACGAACATGGACAGAGGTTGTTCAAACGAGGGCACTAGATGGGCATGTCCACAACGAATACGGACAGAGGTTGTTTAAACGAGGGCACCAGATGAGCGTGTCCACAACTAACACGGACAGAGGTTGTTTAAACGAGGGCACCAGATGGGCGTGTCCACAACGAACACGGACAGAGGTTGTTTAAACGAGGGCACCAGATGAGCGTGTCCACAATGAACACGGACATAGGTTGTTTAAACGAGGACACCAGATGGGCGTGTCCACAACTAACACGGACAGAGGTTGTTTAAACGAGGGCACCAGATGGGCGAGTCCACAACTAACACGGACAGAGGTTGTTTAAATGAGGGCACCAGATGGGCGTGTCCACAACCAACACGGACAGAGGTTGTTTAAACGAGGGCACCAGATGGGCGTGTCCACAACTAACACGGACAGAGGTTGTCCAAACAAGGGCACCAGATGGGCGTGTCCACAACTAACACGGACCGAGGTTGTTTAAACGAGGGCACCAGATGGGCGTGTCCACAACTAACACAGACAGAGGTTGTTTAAACGAGGGCACCAGATGGGCATGTCCACAACTAACACGGACAGAGGTTGTTTAAACGAGGGCACCAGATGGGCGTGTCCACAACTAACACGGACAGAGGTTGTTTAAACGAGGGCACCAGATGGGCATGTCGACAACTAACACAGACAGAGGTTGTTTAAACGAGGACACCAGATGGGCGCGTCCGCAACTAACACGGACAGAGGTTGTTTAAACGAGGGCACCAGATGGGCGCGTCCACAACTAACACGGACAGAGGTTGTTTAAACGAGGGCACCAGATGGGCGCGTCCACAACTAACACGGACAGAGGTTGTTTAAACGAGGGCACCAGATGGGCATGTCCACAACTAACATGGACAGAGGTTGTTTAAACGAGGGCACCAGATGAGCGTGTCCACAACTAACACGGACAGAGGTTGTTTAAACGAGGGCACCAGATGGGCATGTCCACAACTAACATGGACAGAGGTTGTTTAAACGAGGGCACCAGATGAGCGTGTCCACAACTAACACGGACAGAGGTTGTTTAAATGAGGGCACCAGATGGGCGTGTCCACAACCAACACGGACAGAGGTTGTTTAAACGAGGGCACCAGATGGGCGTGTCCACAACTAACACGGACAGAGGTTGTCCAAACAAGGGCACCAGATGGGCGTGTCCACAACTAACACGGACCGAGGTTGTTTAAATGAGGGCACCAGATGGGCGTGTCCACAACTAACACAGACAGAGGTTGTTTAAACGAGGGCACCAGATGGGCATGTCCACAACTAACACGGACAGAGGTTGTTTAAACGAGGGCACCAGATGAGCGTGTCCACAACTAACACGGACAGAGGTTGTTTAAACGAGGGCACCAGATGGGCGTGTCCACAACGAACACGGACAGAGGTTGTTTAAACGAGGGCACCAGATGAGCGTGTCCACAATGAACACGGACATAGGTTGTTTAAACGAGGACACCAGATGGGCGTGTCCACAACTAACACGGACAGAGGTTGTTTAAACGAGGGCACCAGATGGGCGAGTCCACAACTAACACGGACAGAGGTTGTTTAAATGAGGGCACCAGATGGGCGTGTCCACAACCAACACGGACAGAGGTTGTTTAAACGAGGGCACAAGATGGGCGTGTCCACAACTAACACGGACAGAGGTTGTCCAAACAAGGGCACCAGATGGGCGTGTCCACAACTAACACGGACCGAGGTTGTTTAAACGAATGCACAAGATGGGCGTGTCCACAACTAACACAGACAGAGGTTGTTTAAACGAGGGCACCAGATGGGCATGTCCACAACTAACACGGACAGAGGTTGTTTAAACGAGGGCACCAGATGGGCGTGTCCACAACTAACACGGACAGAGGTTGTTTAAACGAGGGCACCAGATGGGCGTGTCCACAACTAACACGGACAGAAGTTGTTTAAACGAGGGCACCAGATGGGCGTGTCCACAACTAACACGGACAGGGGTTGTTTAAACGAGGGCACCAGATGGGCATGTCCACAACTAACACAGACAGAGGTTGTTTAAACGAGGGCACCAGATGGGCATGTCCACAACTAACACGGACAGAGGTTGTTTAAACGAGGACACCAGATGGGCATGTCCACAACTAACACGGACAGAGGTTGTTTAAACGAGGGCACCAGATGGGCATGTCCACAACTAACACGGACAGAGGTTGTTCAAACGAGGACACCAGATTGGCGTGTCCACAACTAACACGGACAGAGGTTGTTTAAACGAGGGCACCAGATGAGCGTGTCCACAACTAACACGGACAGAGGTTGTTTAAACGAGGACACCAGATGGGCGTGTCCACAACTAACACGGACAGAGCTTGTTTAAACGAGGGCACCAGATGGGCGTGTCCACAACTAACACGGACAGAGCTTGTTTAAACGAGGGCACCAGATTGGCATGTCCACAACTAACACGGACAGAGGTTGCTTAAACGAGGGCACCAGATGGGCATGTCCACAACGAACATGGACAGAGGTTGTTCAAAAGAGGGCACTAGATGGGCATGTCCACAACGAATACGGACAGAGGTTGTTTAAACGAGGACACCAGATGAGCGTGTCCACAACTAACACGGACAGAGGTTGTTTAAACGAGGGCACCAGATGGGCGTGTCCACAACGAACACGGACATAGGTTGTTTAAACGAGGGCACCAGATGAGCGTGTCCACAATGAACACGGACATAGGTTGTTTAAACGAGGACACCAGATGGGCGTGTCCACAACTAACACGGACAGAGGTTGTTTAAACGAGGGCACCAGATGGGCGAGTCCACAACTTACACGGACAGAGGTTGTTTAAATGAGGGCACCAGATGGGCGTGTCCACAACCAACACGGACAGAGGTTGTTTAAACGAGGGCACCAGATGGGCGTGTCCACAACTAACACGGACAGAGGTTGTCCAAACAAGGGCACCAGATGGGCGTGTCCACAACTAACACGGACCGAGGTTGTTTAAACGAGGGCACCAGATGGGCGTGTCCACAACTAACACAGACAGAGGTTGTTTAAACGAGGGCACCAGATGGGCATGTCCACAACTAACACGGACAGAGGTTGTTTAAACGAGGGCACCAGATGAGCGTGTCCACAACTAACACGGACAGAGGTTGTTTAAACGAGGGCACCAGATGGGCGTGTCCACAACGAACACGGACAGAGGTTGTTTAAACGAGGGCACCAGATGAGCGTGTCCACAATGAACACGGACATAGGTTGTTTAAACGAGGACACCAGATGGGCGTGTCCACAACTAACACGGACAGAGGTTGTTTAAACGAGGGCACCAGATGGGCGAGTCCACAACTAACACGGACAGAGGTTGTTTAAATGAGGGCACCAGATGGGCGTGTCCACAACCAACACGGACAGAGGTTGTTTAAACGAGGGCACAAGATGGGCGTGTCCACAACTAACACGGACAGAGGTTGTCCAAACAAGGGCACCAGATGGGCGTGTCCACAACTAACACGGACCGAGGTTGTTTAAACGAGGGCACCAGATGGGCGTGTCCACAACTAACACAGACAGAGGTTGTTTAAACGAGGGCACCAGATGGGCATGTCCACAACTAACACGGACAGAGGTTGTTTAAACGAGGGCACCAGATGGGCGTGTCCACAACTAACACGGACAGAGGTTGTTTAAACGAGGGCACCAGATGGGCGTGTCCACAACTAACACGGACAGAGGTTGTTTAAACGAGGGCACCAGATGGGCGTGTCCACAACTAACACGGACAGGGGTTGTTTAAACGACGCCACCAGATGGGCGTGTCCACAACTAACACGGACAGAGGTTGTTTAAACGAGGACACCAGATGGGCGTGTCCACAACGAACACGGACAGAGGTTGTTTAAACGAGGGCACCAGATGGGCGTGTCCACAACTAACACGGACAGAGGTTGTTTAAACGAGGGCACCAGATGGGCGTGTCCACAACTAACACGGACAGAGGTTGTTTAAACGAGGGCACCAGATGGGCGTGTCCACAACTAACACGGACAGAGATTGTTTAAACGAGGGCACCAGATTGGCATGTCCACAACTAACACGGACAGAGGTTGTTTAAACGAGGACACCAGATGGGCGTGTCCACAACTAACACGGACAGAGCTTGTTTAAACGAGGGCACCAGATTGGCATGTCCACAACTAACACGGACAGAGGTTGCTTAAACGAGGGCACCAGATGGGCATGTCCACAACGAACATGGACAGAGGTTGTTCAAACGAGGGCACTAGATGGGCATGTCTACAACGAACACGGACAGAGGTTGTTTAAACGAGGGCACCAGATGAGCGTGTCCACAACTAACACGGACAGAGGTTGTTTAAACGAGGGCACCAGATGGGCGTGTCCACAACGAACACGGACAGAGGTTGTTTAAACGAGGGCACCAGATGAGCGTGGCCACAATGAACACGGACATAGGTTGTTTAAACGAGGACACCAGATGGGCGTGTCCACAACTAACATGGACAGAGGTTGTTTAAACGAGGGCACCAGATGGGCGAGTCCACAACTAACACGGACAGAGGTTGTTTAAACGAGGGCACCAGATGGGCGTGTCCACAACCAACACGGACAGAGGTTGTTTAAACGAGGGCACCAGATGGGCGTGTCCACAACTAACACGGACAGAGGTTGTCCAATCAAGGGCACCAAATGGGCGAGTCCACAACTAACACGGACAGAGGTTGTTTAAACGAGGGCACCAGATGGGCGTGTCCACAACTAACACGGACAGAGGTTGTTTAAACGAGGGCAGCAGATGGGCATGTCCACAACTAACACGGACAGAGGTTGTTTAAACGAGGGCACCAGATGGGCATGTCCACAACTAACACGGACAGAGGTTGTTTAAATGAGGGCACCAGATTGGCATGTCCACAACTAACACGGACAGAGGTTGTTTAAACGAGGGCACCAGATGGGCGTGTCCACAACTAACACGGACAGGGGTTGTTTAAACGAGGGCACCAGATGGGCGTGTCCACAACTAACACGGACAGAAGTTGTTTAAACGAGGGCACCAGATGGGCGTGTCCACAACTAACACGGACAGGGGTTGTTTAAACGAGGGCACCAGATGGGCATGTCCACAACTAACACAGACAGAGGTTGTTTAAACGAGGGCACCAGATGGGCATGTCCACAACTAACACGGACAGAGGTTGTTTAAACGAGGACACCAGATGGGCATGTCCACAACTAACACGGACAGAGGTTGTTTAAACGAGGGCACCAGATGGGCATGTCCACAACTAACACGGACAGAGGTTGTTCAAACGAGGACACCAGATTGGCGTGTCCACAACTAACACGGACAGAGGTTGTTTAAACGAGGGCACCAGATGAGCGTGTCCACAACTAACACGGACAGAGGTTGTTTAAACGAGGACACCAGATGGGCGTGTCCACAACTAACACGGACAGAGCTTGTTTAAACGAGGGCACCAGATGGGCGTGTCCACAACTAACACGGACAGAGCTTGTTTAAACGAGGGCACCAGATTGGCATGTCCACAACTAACACGGACAGAGGTTGCTTAAACGAGGGCACCAGATGGGCATGTCCACAACGAACATGGACAGAGGTTGTTCAAAAGAGGGCACTAGATGGGCATGTCCACAACGAATACGGACAGAGGTTGTTTAAACGAGGACACCAGATGAGCGTGTCCACAACTAACACGGACAGAGGTTGTTTAAACGAGGGCACCAGATGGGCGTGTCCACAACGAACACGGACATAGGTTGTTTAAACGAGGGCACCAGATGAGCGTGTCCACAATGAACACGGACATAGGTTGTTTAAACGAGGACACCAGATGGGCGTGTCCACAACTAACACGGACAGAGGTTGTTTAAACGAGGGCACCAGATGGGCGAGTCCACAACTTACACGGACAGAGGTTGTTTAAATGAGGGCACCAGATGGGCGTGTCCACAACCAACACGGACAGAGGTTGTTTAAACGAGGGCACCAGATGGGCGTGTCCACAACTAACACGGACAGAGGTTGTCCAAACAAGGGCACCAGATGGGCGTGTCCACAACTAACACGGACCGAGGTTGTTTAAACGAGGGCACCAGATGGGCGTGTCCACAACTAACACAGACAGAGGTTGTTTAAACGAGGGCACCAGATGGGCATGTCCACAACTAACACGGACAGAGGTTGTTTAAACGAGGGCACCAGATGAGCGTGTCCACAACTAACACGGACAGAGGTTGTTTAAACGAGGGCACCAGATGGGCGTGTCCACAACGAACACGGACAGAGGTTGTTTAAACGAGGGCACCAGATGAGCGTGTCCACAATGAACACGGACATAGGTTGTTTAAACGAGGACACCAGATGGGCGTGTCCACAACTAACACGGACAGAGGTTGTTTAAACGAGGGCACCAGATGGGCGAGTCCACAACTAACACGGACAGAGGTTGTTTAAATGAGGGCACCAGATGGGCGTGTCCACAACCAACACGGACAGAGGTTGTTTAAACGAGGGCACAAGATGGGCGTGTCCACAACTAACACGGACAGAGGTTGTCCAAACAAGGGCACCAGATGGGCGTGTCCACAACTAACACGGACCGAGGTTGTTTAAACGAGGGCACCAGATGGGCGTGTCCACAACTAACACAGACAGAGGTTGTTTAAACGAGGGCACCAGATGGGCATGTCCACAACTAACACGGACAGAGGTTGTTTAAACGAGGGCACCAGATGGGCGTGTCCACAACTAACACGGACAGAGGTTGTTTAAACGAGGGCACCAGATGGGCGTGTCCACAACTAACACGGACAGAGGTTGTTTAAACGAGGGCACCAGATGGGC
Organism: Myxine glutinosa; assembly: GCF_964187855.1. Classification (NCBI taxonomy): domain Eukaryota; kingdom Metazoa; phylum Chordata; class Myxini; order Myxiniformes; family Myxinidae; genus Myxine; species Myxine glutinosa. The sequence goes on from NC_136269.1 coordinate 150,898,804, forward strand.
GTGTCCACAACTAACACGGACAGGGGTTGTTTAAACGACGCCACCAGATGGGCGTGTCCACAACTAACACGGACAGAGGTTGTTTAAACGAGGACACCAGATGGGCGTGTCCACAACGAACACGGACAGAGGTTGTTTAAACGAGGGCACCAGATGGGCGTGTCCACAACTAACACGGACAGAGGTTGTTTAAACGAGGGCACCAGATGGGCGTGTCCACAACTAACACGGACAGAGGTTGTTTAAACGAGGGCACCAGATGGGCGTGTCCACAACTAACACGGACAGAGATTGTTTAAACGAGGGCACCAGATGGGCGTGTCCACAACTAACACGGACAAAGGTTGTTTAAACGAGGACACCAGATGGGTGTGTCCACAACTAACACGGACAGAGGTTGTTTAAACGAGGGCACCAGATGGGCATGTCGACAACTAACACAGACAGAGGTTGTTTAAACGAGGACACCAGATGGGCGCGTCCACAACTAACACGGACAGAGGTTGTTTAAACGAGGGCACCAGATGGGCGCGTCCACAACTAACACGGACAGAGGTTGTTTAAACGAGGGCACCAGATTGGCATGTCCACAACTAACACGGACAGAGGTTGCTTAAACGAGGGCACCAGATGGGCATGTCCACAACGAACATGGACAGAGGTTGTTCAAACGAGGGCACTAGATGGGCATGTCCACAACGAATACGGACAGAGGTTGTTTAAACGAGGGCACCAGATGAGCGTGTCCACAACTAACACGGACAGAGGTTGTTTAAACGAGGGCACCAGATGGGCGTGTCCACAACGAACACGGACAGAGGTTGTTTAAACGAGGGCACCAGATGAGCGTGTCCACAATGAACACGGACAGAGGTTGTTTAAACGAGGGCACCAGATGGGCGTGTCCACAACTAACACGGACAGGGGTTGTTTAAACGAGGGCACCAGATGGGCGTGTCCACAACTAACACAGACAGAGGTTGTTTAAACGAGGGCACCAGATGGGCATGTCCACAACTAACACGGACAGAGGTTGTTTAAACGAGGACACCAGATGGGCATGTCCACAACTAACACGGACAGAGGTTGTTTAAACGAGGGCACCAGATGGGCATGTCCACAACTAACACGGACAGAAGTTGTTTAAACGAGGGCACCAGATGGGCGTGTCCACAACTAACACGGACAGAGGTTGTTTAAACGAGGACACCAGATGGGCATGTCCACAACTAACACGGACAGAGGTTGTTTAAACGAGGGCACCAGATGGGCATGTCCACAACTAACACGGACAGAGGTTGTTTAAACGAGGACACCAGATGGGCATGTCCACAACTAACACGGACAGAGGTTGTTTAAACGAGGGCACCAGATGGGCATGTCCACAACTAACACGGACAGAGGTTGTTCAAACGAGGACACCAGATTGGCGTGTCCACAACTAACACGGACAGAGGTTGTTTAAACGAGGGCACCAGATGAGCGTGTCCACAACTAACACGGACAGAGGTTGTTTAAACGAGGACACCAGATGGGCGTGTCCACAACTAACACGGACAGAGCTTGTTTAAACGAGGGCACCAGATGGGCGTGTCCACAACTAACACGGACAGAGCTTGTTTAAACGAGGGCACCAGATTGGCATGTCCACAACTAACACGGACAGAGGTTGCTTAAACGAGGGCACCAGATGGGCATGTCCACAACGAACATGGACAGAGGTTGTTCAAAAGAGGGCACTAGATGGGCATGTCCACAACGAATACGGACAGAGGTTGTTTAAACGAGGACACCAGATGAGCGTGTCCACAACTAACACGGACAGAGGTTGTTTAAACGAGGGCACCAGATGGGCGTGTCCACAACGAACACGGACATAGGTTGTTTAAACGAGGGCACCAGATGAGCGTGTCCACAATGAACACGGACATAGGTTGTTTAAACGAGGACACCAGATGGGCGTGTCCACAACTAACACGGACAGAGGTTGTTTAAACGAGGGCACCAGATGGGCGAGTCCACAACTTACACGGACAGAGGTTGTTTAAATGAGGGCACCAGATGGGCGTGTCCACAACCAACACGGACAGAGGTTGTTTAAACGAGGGCACCAGATGGGCGTGTCCACAACTAACACGGACAGAGGTTGTCCAAACAAGGGCACCAGATGGGCGTGTCCACAACTAACACGGACCGAGGTTGTTTAAACGAGGGCACCAGATGGGCGTGTCCACAACTAACACAGACAGAGGTTGTTTAAACGAGGGCACCAGATGGGCATGTCCACAACTAACACGGACAGAGGTTGTTTAAACGAGGGCACCAGATGAGCGTGTCCACAACTAACACGGACAGAGGTTGTTTAAACGAGGGCACCAGATGGGCGTGTCCACAACGAACACGGACAGAGGTTGTTTAAACGAGGGCACCAGATGAGCGTGTCCACAATGAACACGGACATAGGTTGTTTAAACGAGGACACCAGATGGGCGTGTCCACAACTAACACGGACAGAGGTTGTTTAAACGAGGGCACCAGATGGGCGAGTCCACAACTAACACGGACAGAGGTTGTTTAAATGAGGGCACCAGATGGGCGTGTCCACAACCAACACGGACAGAGGTTGTTTAAACGAGGGCACAAGATGGGCGTGTCCACAACTAACACGGACAGAGGTTGTCCAAACAAGGGCACCAGATGGGCGTGTCCACAACTAACACGGACCGAGGTTGTTTAAACGAGGGCACCAGATGGGCGTGTCCACAACTAACACAGACAGAGGTTGTTTAAACGAGGGCACCAGATGGGCATGTCCACAACTAACACGGACAGAGGTTGTTTAAACGAGGGCACCAGATGGGCGTGTCCACAACTAACACGGACAGAGGTTGTTTAAACGAGGGCACCAGATGGGCGTGTCCACAACTAACACGGACAGAGGTTGTTTAAACGAGGGCACCAGATGGGCGTGTCCACAACTAACACGGACAGGGGTTGTTTAAACGACGCCACCAGATGGGCGTGTCCACAACTAACACGGACAGAGGTTGTTTAAACGAGGACACCAGATGGGCGTGTCCACAACGAACACGGACAGAGGTTGTTTAAACGAGGGCACCAGATGGGCGTGTCCACAACTAACACGGACAGAGGTTGTTTAAACGAGGGCACCAGATGGGCGTGTCCACAACTAACACGGACAGAGGTTGTTTAAACGAGGGCACCAGATGGGCGTGTCCACAACTAACACGGACAGAGATTGTTTAAACGAGGGCACCAGATGGGCGTGTCCACAACTAACACGGACAAAGGTTGTTTAAACGAGGACACCAGATGGGTGTGTCCACAACTAACACGGACAGAGGTTGTTTAAACGAGGGCACCAGATGGGCATGTCGACAACTAACACAGACAGAGGTTGTTTAAACGAGGACACCAGATGGGCGCGTCCACAACTAACACGGACAGAGGTTGTTTAAACGAGGGCACCAGATGGGCGCGTCCACAACTAACACGGACAGAGGTTGTTTAAACGAGGGCACCAGATTGGCATGTCCACAACTAACACGGACAGAGGTTGCTTAAACGAGGGCACCAGATGGGCATGTCCACAACGAACATGGACAGAGGTTGTTCAAACGAGGGCACTAGATGGGCATGTCCACAACGAATACGGACAGAGGTTGTTTAAACGAGGGCACCAGATGAGCGTGTCCACAACTAACACGGACAGAGGTTGTTTAAACGAGGGCACCAGATGGGCGTGTCCACAACGAACACGGACAGAGGTTGTTTAAACGAGGGCACCAGATGAGCGTGTCCACAATGAACACGGACATAGGTTGTTTAAACGAGGACACCAGATGGGCGTGTCCACAACTAACACGGACAGAGGTTGTTTAAACGAGGGCACCAGATGGGCGAGTCCACAACTAACACGGACAGAGGTTGTTTAAATGAGGGCACCAGATGGGCGTGTCCACAACCAACACGGACAGAGGTTGTTTAAACGAGGGCACCAGATGGGCGTGTCCACAACTAACACGGACAGAGGTTGTCCAAACAAGGGCACCAGATGGGCGTGTCCACAACTAACACGGACCGAGGTTGTTTAAACGAGGGCACCAGATGGGCGTGTCCACAACTAACACAGACAGAGGTTGTTTAAACGAGGGCACCAGATGGGCATGTCCACAACTAACACGGACAGAGGTTGTTTAAACGAGGGCACCAGATGGGCGTGTCCACAACTAACACGGACAGAGGTTGTTTAAACGAGGGCACCAGATGGGCATGTCGACAACTAACACAGACAGAGGTTGTTTAAACGAGGACACCAGATGGGCGCGTCCGCAACTAACACGGACAGAGGTTGTTTAAACGAGGGCACCAGATGGGCGCGTCCACAACTAACACGGACAGAGGTTGTTTAAACGAGGGCACCAGATGGGCGCGTCCACAACTAACACGGACAGAGGTTGTTTAAACGAGGGCACCAGATGGGCATGTCCACAACTAACATGGACAGAGGTTGTTTAAACGAGGGCACCAGATGAGCGTGTCCACAACTAACACGGACAGAGGTTGTTTAAACGAGGGCACCAGATGGGCATGTCCACAACTAACATGGACAGAGGTTGTTTAAACGAGGGCACCAGATGAGCGTGTCCACAACTAACACGGACAGAGGTTGTTTAAATGAGGGCACCAGATGGGCGTGTCCACAACCAACACGGACAGAGGTTGTTTAAACGAGGGCACCAGATGGGCGTGTCCACAACTAACACGGACAGAGGTTGTCCAAACAAGGGCACCAGATGGGCGTGTCCACAACTAACACGGACCGAGGTTGTTTAAATGAGGGCACCAGATGGGCGTGTCCACAACTAACACAGACAGAGGTTGTTTAAACGAGGGCACCAGATGGGCATGTCCACAACTAACACGGACAGAGGTTGTTTAAACGAGGGCACCAGATGAGCGTGTCCACAACTAACACGGACAGAGGTTGTTTAAACGAGGGCACCAGATGGGCGTGTCCACAACGAACACGGACAGAGGTTGTTTAAACGAGGGCACCAGATGAGCGTGTCCACAATGAACACGGACATAGGTTGTTTAAACGAGGACACCAGATGGGCGTGTCCACAACTAACACGGACAGAGGTTGTTTAAACGAGGGCACCAGATGGGCGAGTCCACAACTAACACGGACAGAGGTTGTTTAAATGAGGGCACCAGATGGGCGTGTCCACAACCAACACGGACAGAGGTTGTTTAAACGAGGGCACAAGATGGGCGTGTCCACAACTAACACGGACAGAGGTTGTCCAAACAAGGGCACCAGATGGGCGTGTCCACAACTAACACGGACCGAGGTTGTTTAAACGAATGCACAAGATGGGCGTGTCCACAACTAACACAGACAGAGGTTGTTTAAACGAGGGCACCAGATGGGCATGTCCACAACTAACACGGACAGAGGTTGTTTAAACGAGGGCACCAGATGGGCGTGTCCACAACTAACACGGACAGAGGTTGTTTAAACGAGGGCACCAGATGGGCGTGTCCACAACTAACACGGACAGAAGTTGTTTAAACGAGGGCACCAGATGGGCGTGTCCACAACTAACACGGACAGGGGTTGTTTAAACGAGGGCACCAGATGGGCATGTCCACAACTAACACAGACAGAGGTTGTTTAAACGAGGGCACCAGATGGGCATGTCCACAACTAACACGGACAGAGGTTGTTTAAACGAGGACACCAGATGGGCATGTCCACAACTAACACGGACAGAGGTTGTTTAAACGAGGGCACCAGATGGGCATGTCCACAACTAACACGGACAGAGGTTGTTCAAACGAGGACACCAGATTGGCGTGTCCACAACTAACACGGACAGAGGTTGTTTAAACGAGGGCACCAGATGAGCGTGTCCACAACTAACACGGACAGAGGTTGTTTAAACGAGGACACCAGATGGGCGTGTCCACAACTAACACGGACAGAGCTTGTTTAAACGAGGGCACCAGATGGGCGTGTCCACAACTAACACGGACAGAGCTTGTTTAAACGAGGGCACCAGATTGGCATGTCCACAACTAACACGGACAGAGGTTGCTTAAACGAGGGCACCAGATGGGCATGTCCACAACGAACATGGACAGAGGTTGTTCAAAAGAGGGCACTAGATGGGCATGTCCACAACGAATACGGACAGAGGTTGTTTAAACGAGGACACCAGATGAGCGTGTCCACAACTAACACGGACAGAGGTTGTTTAAACGAGGGCACCAGATGGGCGTGTCCACAACGAACACGGACATAGGTTGTTTAAACGAGGGCACCAGATGAGCGTGTCCACAATGAACACGGACATAGGTTGTTTAAACGAGGACACCAGATGGGCGTGTCCACAACTAACACGGACAGAGGTTGTTTAAACGAGGGCACCAGATGGGCGAGTCCACAACTTACACGGACAGAGGTTGTTTAAATGAGGGCACCAGATGGGCGTGTCCACAACCAACACGGACAGAGGTTGTTTAAACGAGGGCACCAGATGGGCGTGTCCACAACTAACACGGACAGAGGTTGTCCAAACAAGGGCACCAGATGGGCGTGTCCACAACTAACACGGACCGAGGTTGTTTAAACGAGGGCACCAGATGGGCGTGTCCACAACTAACACAGACAGAGGTTGTTTAAACGAGGGCACCAGATGGGCATGTCCACAACTAACACGGACAGAGGTTGTTTAAACGAGGGCACCAGATGAGCGTGTCCACAACTAACACGGACAGAGGTTGTTTAAACGAGGGCACCAGATGGGCGTGTCCACAACGAACACGGACAGAGGTTGTTTAAACGAGGGCACCAGATGAGCGTGTCCACAATGAACACGGACATAGGTTGTTTAAACGAGGACACCAGATGGGCGTGTCCACAACTAACACGGACAGAGGTTGTTTAAACGAGGGCACCAGATGGGCGAGTCCACAACTAACACGGACAGAGGTTGTTTAAATGAGGGCACCAGATGGGCGTGTCCACAACCAACACGGACAGAGGTTGTTTAAACGAGGGCACAAGATGGGCGTGTCCACAACTAACACGGACAGAGGTTGTCCAAACAAGGGCACCAGATGGGCGTGTCCACAACTAACACGGACCGAGGTTGTTTAAACGAGGGCACCAGATGGGCGTGTCCACAACTAACACAGACAGAGGTTGTTTAAACGAGGGCACCAGATGGGCATGTCCACAACTAACACGGACAGAGGTTGTTTAAACGAGGGCACCAGATGGGCGTGTCCACAACTAACACGGACAGAGGTTGTTTAAACGAGGGCACCAGATGGGCGTGTCCACAACTAACACGGACAGAGGTTGTTTAAACGAGGGCACCAGATGGGCGTGTCCACAACTAACACGGACAGGGGTTGTTTAAACGACGCCACCAGATGGGCGTGTCCACAACTAACACGGACAGAGGTTGTTTAAACGAGGACACCAGATGGGCGTGTCCACAACGAACACGGACAGAGGTTGTTTAAACGAGGGCACCAGATGGGCGTGTCCACAACTAACACGGACAGAGGTTGTTTAAACGAGGGCACCAGATGGGCGTGTCCACAACTAACACGGACAGAGGTTGTTTAAACGAGGGCACCAGATGGGCGTGTCCACAACTAACACGGACAGAGATTGTTTAAACGAGGGCACCAGATTGGCATGTCCACAACTAACACGGACAGAGGTTGTTTAAACGAGGACACCAGATGGGCGTGTCCACAACTAACACGGACAGAGCTTGTTTAAACGAGGGCACCAGATTGGCATGTCCACAACTAACACGGACAGAGGTTGCTTAAACGAGGGCACCAGATGGGCATGTCCACAACGAACATGGACAGAGGTTGTTCAAACGAGGGCACTAGATGGGCATGTCTACAACGAACACGGACAGAGGTTGTTTAAACGAGGGCACCAGATGAGCGTGTCCACAACTAACACGGACAGAGGTTGTTTAAACGAGGGCACCAGATGGGCGTGTCCACAACGAACACGGACAGAGGTTGTTTAAACGAGGGCACCAGATGAGCGTGGCCACAATGAACACGGACATAGGTTGTTTAAACGAGGACACCAGATGGGCGTGTCCACAACTAACATGGACAGAGGTTGTTTAAACGAGGGCACCAGATGGGCGAGTCCACAACTAACACGGACAGAGGTTGTTTAAACGAGGGCACCAGATGGGCGTGTCCACAACCAACACGGACAGAGGTTGTTTAAACGAGGGCACCAGATGGGCGTGTCCACAACTAACACGGACAGAGGTTGTCCAATCAAGGGCACCAAATGGGCGAGTCCACAACTAACACGGACAGAGGTTGTTTAAACGAGGGCACCAGATGGGCGTGTCCACAACTAACACGGACAGAGGTTGTTTAAACGAGGGCAGCAGATGGGCATGTCCACAACTAACACGGACAGAGGTTGTTTAAACGAGGGCACCAGATGGGCATGTCCACAACTAACACGGACAGAGGTTGTTTAAATGAGGGCACCAGATTGGCATGTCCACAACTAACACGGACAGAGGTTGTTTAAACGAGGGCACCAGATGGGCGTGTCCACAACTAACACGGACAGGGGTTGTTTAAACGAGGGCACCAGATGGGCGTGTCCACAACTAACACGGACAGAAGTTGTTTAAACGAGGGCACCAGATGGGCGTGTCCACAACTAACACGGACAGGGGTTGTTTAAACGAGGGCACCAGATGGGCATGTCCACAACTAACACAGACAGAGGTTGTTTAAACGAGGGCACCAGATGGGCATGTCCACAACTAACACGGACAGAGGTTGTTTAAACGAGGACACCAGATGGGCATGTCCACAACTAACACGGACAGAGGTTGTTTAAACGAGGGCACCAGATGGGCATGTCCACAACTAACACGGACAGAGGTTGTTCAAACGAGGACACCAGATTGGCGTGTCCACAACTAACACGGACAGAGGTTGTTTAAACGAGGGCACCAGATGAGCGTGTCCACAACTAACACGGACAGAGGTTGTTTAAACGAGGACACCAGATGGGCGTGTCCACAACTAACACGGACAGAGCTTGTTTAAACGAGGGCACCAGATGGGCGTGTCCACAACTAACACGGACAGAGCTTGTTTAAACGAGGGCACCAGATTGGCATGTCCACAACTAACACGGACAGAGGTTGCTTAAACGAGGGCACCAGATGGGCATGTCCACAACGAACATGGACAGAGGTTGTTCAAAAGAGGGCACTAGATGGGCATGTCCACAACGAATACGGACAGAGGTTGTTTAAACGAGGACACCAGATGAGCGTGTCCACAACTAACACGGACAGAGGTTGTTTAAACGAGGGCACCAGATGGGCGTGTCCACAACGAACACGGACATAGGTTGTTTAAACGAGGGCACCAGATGAGCGTGTCCACAATGAACACGGACATAGGTTGTTTAAACGAGGACACCAGATGGGCGTGTCCACAACTAACACGGACAGAGGTTGTTTAAACGAGGGCACCAGATGGGCGAGTCCACAACTTACACGGACAGAGGTTGTTTAAATGAGGGCACCAGATGGGCGTGTCCACAACCAACACGGACAGAGGTTGTTTAAACGAGGGCACCAGATGGGCGTGTCCACAACTAACACGGACAGAGGTTGTCCAAACAAGGGCACCAGATGGGCGTGTCCACAACTAACACGGACCGAGGTTGTTTAAACGAGGGCACCAGATGGGCGTGTCCACAACTAACACAGACAGAGGTTGTTTAAACGAGGGCACCAGATGGGCATGTCCACAACTAACACGGACAGAGGTTGTTTAAACGAGGGCACCAGATGAGCGTGTCCACAACTAACACGGACAGAGGTTGTTTAAACGAGGGCACCAGATGGGCGTGTCCACAACGAACACGGACAGAGGTTGTTTAAACGAGGGCACCAGATGAGCGTGTCCACAATGAACACGGACATAGGTTGTTTAAACGAGGACACCAGATGGGCGTGTCCACAACTAACACGGACAGAGGTTGTTTAAACGAGGGCACCAGATGGGCGAGTCCACAACTAACACGGACAGAGGTTGTTTAAATGAGGGCACCAGATGGGCGTGTCCACAACCAACACGGACAGAGGTTGTTTAAACGAGGGCACAAGATGGGCGTGTCCACAACTAACACGGACAGAGGTTGTCCAAACAAGGGCACCAGATGGGCGTGTCCACAACTAACACGGACCGAGGTTGTTTAAACGAGGGCACCAGATGGGCGTGTCCACAACTAACACAGACAGAGGTTGTTTAAACGAGGGCACCAGATGGGCATGTCCACAACTAACACGGACAGAGGTTGTTTAAACGAGGGCACCAGATGGGCGTGTCCACAACTAACACGGACAGAGGTTGTTTAAACGAGGGCACCAGATGGGCGTGTCCACAACTAACACGGACAGAGGTTGTTTAAACGAGGGCACCAGATGGGCGTGTCCACAACTAACACGGACAGGGGTTGTTTAAACGACGCCACCAGATGGGCGTGTCCACAACTAACACGGACAGAGGTTGTTTAAACGAGGACACCAGATGGGCGTGTCCACAACGAACACGGACAGAGGTTGTTTAAACGAGGGCACCAGATGGGCGTGTCCACAACTAACACGGACAGAGGTTGTTTAAACGAGGGCACCAGATGGGCGTGTCCACAACTAACACGGACAGAGGTTGTTTAAACGAGGGCACCAGATGGGCGTGTCCACAACTAACACGGACAGAGATTGTTTAAACGAGGGCACCAGATGGGCGTGTCCACAACTAACACGGACAAAGGTTGTTTAAACGAGGACACCAGATGGGTGTGTCCACAACTAACACGGACAGAGGTTGTTTAAACGAGGGCACCAGATGGGCATGTCGACAACTAACACAGACAGAGGTTGTTTAAACGAGGACACCAGATGGGCGCGTCCACAACTAACACGGACAGAGGTTGTTTAAACGAGGGCACCAGATGGGCGCGTCCACAACTAACACGGACAGAGGTTGTTTAAACGAGGGCACCAGATTGGCATGTCCACAACTAACACGGACAGAGGTTGCTTAAACGAGGGCACCAGATGGGCATGTCCACAACGAACATGGACAGAGGTTGTTCAAACGAGGGCACTAGATGGGCATGTCCACAACGAATACGGACAGAGGTTGTTTAAACGAGGGCACCAGATGAGCGTGTCCACAACTAACACGGACAGAGGTTGTTTAAACGAGGGCACCAGATGGGCGTGTCCACAACGAACACGGACAGAGGTTGTTTAAACGAGGGCACCAGATGAGCGTGTCCACAATGAACACGGACATAGGTTGTTTAAACGAGGACACCAGATGGGCGTGTCCACAACTAACACGGACAGAGGTTGTTTAAACGAGGGCACCAGATGGGCGAGTCCACAACTAACACGGACAGAGGTTGTTTAAATGAGGGCACCAGATGGGCGTGTCCACAACCAACACGGACAGAGGTTGTTTAAACGAGGGCACCAGATGGGCGTGTCCACAACTAACACGGACAGAGGTTGTCCAAACAAGGGCACCAGATGGGCGTGTCCACAACTAACACGGACCGAGGTTGTTTAAACGAGGGCACCAGATGGGCGTGTCCACAACTAACACAGACAGAGGTTGTTTAAACGAGGGCACCAGATGGGCATGTCCACAACTAACACGGACAGAGGTTGTTTAAACGAGGGCACCAGATGGGCGTGTCCACAACTAACACGGACAGAGGTTGTTTAAACGAGGGCACCAGATGGGCATGTCGACAACTAACACAGACAGAGGTTGTTTAAACGAGGACACCAGATGGGCGCGTCCGCAACTAACACGGACAGAGGTTGTTTAAACGAGGGCACCAGATGGGCGCGTCCACAACTAACACGGACAGAGGTTGTTTAAACGAGGGCACCAGATGGGCGCGTCCACAACTAACACGGACAGAGGTTGTTTAAACGAGGGCACCAGATGGGCATGTCCACAACTAACATGGACAGAGGTTGTTTAAACGAGGGCACCAGATGAGCGTGTCCACAACTAACACGGACAGAGGTTGTTTAAACGAGGGCACCAGATGGGCATGTCCACAACTAACATGGACAGAGGTTGTTTAAACGAGGGCACCAGATGAGCGTGTCCACAACTAACACGGACAGAGGTTGTTTAAATGAGGGCACCAGATGGGCGTGTCCACAACCAACACGGACAGAGGTTGTTTAAACGAGGGCACCAGATGGGCGTGTCCACAACTAACACGGACAGAGGTTGTCCAAACAAGGGCACCAGATGGGCGTGTCCACAACTAACACGGACCGAGGTTGTTTAAATGAGGGCACCAGATGGGCGTGTCCACAACTAACACAGACAGAGGTTGTTTAAACGAGGGCACCAGATGGGCATGTCCACAACTAACACGGACAGAGGTTGTTTAAACGAGGGCACCAGATGAGCGTGTCCACAACTAACACGGACAGAGGTTGTTTAAACGAGGGCACCAGATGGGCGTGTCCACAACGAACACGGACAGAGGTTGTTTAAACGAGGGCACCAGATGAGCGTGTCCACAATGAACACGGACATAGGTTGTTTAAACGAGGACACCAGATGGGCGTGTCCACAACTAACACGGACAGAGGTTGTTTAAACGAGGGCACCAGATGGGCGAGTCCACAACTAACACGGACAGAGGTTGTTTAAATGAGGGCACCAGATGGGCGTGTCCACAACCAACACGGACAGAGGTTGTTTAAACGAGGGCACAAGATGGGCGTGTCCACAACTAACACGGACAGAGGTTGTCCAAACAAGGGCACCAGATGGGCGTGTCCACAACTAACACGGACCGAGGTTGTTTAAACGAATGCACAAGATGGGCGTGTCCACAACTAACACAGACAGAGGTTGTTTAAACGAGGGCACCAGATGGGCATGTCCACAACTAACACGGACAGAGGTTGTTTAAACGAGGGCACCAGATGGGCGTGTCCACAACTAACACGGACAGAGGTTGTTTAAACGAGGGCACCAGATGGGCGTGTCCACAACTAACACGGACAGAAGTTGTTTAAACGAGGGCACCAGATGGGCGTGTCCACAACTAACACGGACAGGGGTTGTTTAAACGAGGGCACCAGATGGGCATGTCCACAACTAACACAGACAGAGGTTGTTTAAACGAGGGCACCAGATGGGCATGTCCACAACTAACACGGACAGAGGTTGTTTAAACGAGGACACCAGATGGGCATGTCCACAACTAACACGGACAGAGGTTGTTTAAACGAGGGCACCAGATGGGCATGTCCACAACTAACACGGACAGAGGTTGTTCAAACGAGGACACCAGATTGGCGTGTCCACAACTAACACGGACAGAGGTTGTTTAAACGAGGGCACCAGATGAGCGTGTCCACAACTAACACGGACAGAGGTTGTTTAAACGAGGACACCAGATGGGCGTGTCCACAACTAACACGGACAGAGCTTGTTTAAACGAGGGCACCAGATGGGCGTGTCCACAACTAACACGGACAGAGCTTGTTTAAACGAGGGCACCAGATTGGCATGTCCACAACTAACACGGACAGAGGTTGCTTAAACGAGGGCACCAGATGGGCATGTCCACAACGAACATGGACAGAGGTTGTTCAAAAGAGGGCACTAGATGGGCATGTCCACAACGAATACGGACAGAGGTTGTTTAAACGAGGACACCAGATGAGCGTGTCCACAACTAACACGGACAGAGGTTGTTTAAACGAGGGCACCAGATGGGCGTGTCCACAACGAACACGGACATAGGTTGTTTAAACGAGGGCACCAGATGAGCGTGTCCACAATGAACACGGACATAGGTTGTTTAAACGAGGACACCAGATGGGCGTGTCCACAACTAACACGGACAGAGGTTGTTTAAACGAGGGCACCAGATGGGCGAGTCCACAACTTACACGGACAGAGGTTGTTTAAATGAGGGCACCAGATGGGCGTGTCCACAACCAACACGGACAGAGGTTGTTTAAACGAGGGCACCAGATGGGCGTGTCCACAACTAACACGGACAGAGGTTGTCCAAACAAGGGCACCAGATGGGCGTGTCCACAACTAACACGGACCGAGGTTGTTTAAACGAGGGCACCAGATGGGCGTGTCCACAACTAACACAGACAGAGGTTGTTTAAACGAGGGCACCAGATGGGCATGTCCACAACTAACACGGACAGAGGTTGTTTAAACGAGGGCACCAGATGAGCGTGTCCACAACTAACACGGACAGAGGTTGTTTAAACGAGGGCACCAGATGGGCGTGTCCACAACGAACACGGACAGAGGTTGTTTAAACGAGGGCACCAGATGAGCGTGTCCACAATGAACACGGACATAGGTTGTTTAAACGAGGACACCAGATGGGCGTGTCCACAACTAACACGGACAGAGGTTGTTTAAACGAGGGCACCAGATGGGCGAGTCCACAACTAACACGGACAGAGGTTGTTTAAATGAGGGCACCAGATGGGCGTGTCCACAACCAACACGGACAGAGGTTGTTTAAACGAGGGCACAAGATGGGCGTGTCCACAACTAACACGGACAGAGGTTGTCCAAACAAGGGCACCAGATGGGCGTGTCCACAACTAACACGGACCGAGGTTGTTTAAACGAGGGCACCAGATGGGCGTGTCCACAACTAACACAGACAGAGGTTGTTTAAACGAGGGCACCAGATGGGCATGTCCACAACTAACACGGACAGAGGTTGTTTAAACGAGGGCACCAGATGGGCGTGTCCACAACTAACACGGACAGAGGTTGTTTAAACGAGGGCACCAGATGGGCGTGTCCACAACTAACACGGACAGAGGTTGTTTAAACGAGGGCACCAGATGGGCGTGTCCACAACTAACACGGACAGGGGTTGTTTAAACGACGCCACCAGATGGGCGTGTCCACAACTAACACGGACAGAGGTTGTTTAAACGAGGACACCAGATGGGCGTGTCCACAACGAACACGGACAGAGGTTGTTTAAACGAGGGCACCAGATGGGCGTGTCCACAACTAACACGGACAGAGGTTGTTTAAACGAGGGCACCAGATGGGCGTGTCCACAACTAACACGGACAGAGGTTGTTTAAACGAGGGCACCAGATGGGCGTGTCCACAACTAACACGGACAGAGATTGTTTAAACGAGGGCACCAGATGGGCGTGTCCACAACTAACACGGACAAAGGTTGTTTAAACGAGGACACCAGATGGGTGTGTCCACAACTAACACGGACAGAGGTTGTTTAAACGAGGGCACCAGATGGGCATGTCGACAACTAACACAGACAGAGGTTGTTTAAACGAGGACACCAGATGGGCGCGTCCACAACTAACACGGACAGAGGTTGTTTAAACGAGGGCACCAGATGGGCGCGTCCACAACTAACACGGACAGAGGTTGTTTAAACGAGGGCACCAGATTGGCATGTCCACAACTAACACGGACAGAGGTTGCTTAAACGAGGGCACCAGATGGGCATGTCCACAACGAACATGGACAGAGGTTGTTCAAACGAGGGCACTAGATGGGCATGTCCACAACGAATACGGACAGAGGTTGTTTAAACGAGGGCACCAGATGAGCGTGTCCACAACTAACACGGACAGAGGTTGTTTAAACGAGGGCACCAGATGGGCGTGTCCACAACGAACACGGACAGAGGTTGTTTAAACGAGGGCACCAGATGAGCGTGTCCACAATGAACACGGACATAGGTTGTTTAAACGAGGACACCAGATGGGCGTGTCCACAACTAACACGGACAGAGGTTGTTTAAACGAGGGCACCAGATGGGCGAGTCCACAACTAACACGGACAGAGGTTGTTTAAATGAGGGCACCAGATGGGCGTGTCCACAACCAACACGGACAGAGGTTGTTTAAACGAGGGCACCAGATGGGCGTGTCCACAACTAACACGGACAGAGGTTGTCCAAACAAGGGCACCAGATGGGCGTGTCCACAACTAACACGGACCGAGGTTGTTTAAACGAGGGCACCAGATGGGCGTGTCCACAACTAACACAGACAGAGGTTGTTTAAACGAGGGCACCAGATGGGCATGTCCACAACTAACACGGACAGAGGTTGTTTAAACGAGGGCACCAGATGGGCGTGTCCACAACTAACACGGACAGAGGTTGTTTAAACGAGGGCACCAGATGGGCATGTCGACAACTAACACAGACAGAGGTTGTTTAAACGAGGACACCAGATGGGCGCGTCCGCAACTAACACGGACAGAGGTTGTTTAAACGAGGGCACCAGATGGGCGCGTCCACAACTAACACAGACAGAGGTTGTTTAAACGAGGGCACCAGATGGGCGCGTCCACAACTAACACGGACAGAGGTTGTTTAAACGAGGGCACCAGATGGGCATGTCCACAACTAACATGGACAGAGGTTGTTTAAACGAGGGCACCAGATGAGCGTGTCCACAACTAACACGGACAGAGGTTGTTTAAACGAGGGCACCAGATGGGCATGTCCACAACTAACATGGACAGAGGTTGTTTAAACGAGGGCACCAGATGAGCGTGTCCACAACTAACACGGACAGAGGTTGTTTAAATGAGGGCACCAGATGGGCGTGTCCACAACCAACACGGACAGAGGTTGTTTAAACGAGGGCACCAGATGGGCGTGTCCACAACTAACACGGACAGAGGTTGTCCAAACAAGGGCACCAGATGGGCGTGTCCACAACTAACACGGACCGAGGTTGTTTAAATGAGGGCACCAGATGGGCGTGTCCACAACTAACACAGACAGAGGTTGTTTAAACGAGGGCACCAGATGGGCATGTCCACAACTAACACGGACAGAGGTTGTTTAAACGAGGGCACCAGATGAGCGTGTCCACAACTAACACGGACAGAGGTTGTTTAAACGAGGGCACCAGATGGGCGTGTCCACAACGAACACGGACAGAGGTTGTTTAAACGAGGGCACCAGATGAGCGTGTCCACAATGAACACGGACATAGGTTGTTTAAACGAGGACACCAGATGGGCGTGTCCACAACTAACACGGACAGAGGTTGTTTAAACGAGGGCACCAGATGGGCGAGTCCACAACTAACACGGACAGAGGTTGTTTAAATGAGGGCACCAGATGGGCGTGTCCACAACCAACACGGACAGAGGTTGTTTAAACGAGGGCACAAGATGGGCGTGTCCACAACTAACACGGACAGAGGTTGTCCAAACAAGGGCACCAGATGGGCGTGTCCACAACTAACACGGACCGAGGTTGTTTAAACGAATGCACAAGATGGGCGTGTCCACAACTAACACAGACAGAGGTTGTTTAAACGAGGGCACCAGATGGGCATGTCCACAACTAACACGGACAGAGGTTGTTTAAACGAGGGCACCAGATGGGCGTGTCCACAACTAACACGGACAGAGGTTGTTTAAACGAGGGCACCAGATGGGCGTGTCCACAACTAACACGGACAGAGGTTGTTTAAACGAGGGCACCAGATGGGCGTGTCCACAACGAACACGGACAGAGGTTGTTTAAGCGAGGGCACCAGATGAGCGTGTCCACAATGAACACGGACATAGGTTGTTTAAACGACGGCACCAGATGGGCGTGTCCACAACTAACACGGACAGAGGTTGTTTAAACGAGGACACCAGATGGGCGCGTCCACAACTAACACAGACAGAGGTTGATTTAACGAGGGCACCAGATGGGCGCGTCCACAACTAACACGGACAGAGGTTATTTCAACGAGGGCACCAGGTGGGCGCGTCCACAACTAACACGGACAGAGGTTGTTTAAACGAGGGCACCAGATGGGCATGTCCACAACTAACACGGACAGAGGTTGTTTAAACGAGGGCACCAGGTGGGCGCGTCCACAACTAACACAGACACGGGTTGTTTAAATGAGGGCACCAGATGGGCGTGTCCACAACTAACACGGACAGAGGTTGTTTAAACGAGGACACCAGATGGGCGTGTCCACAACTAACACGGACAGAGCTTGTTTAAACGAGGGCACCAGATTGGAATGTCCACAACTAACACGGACAGAGGTTGTTTAAATGAGGACACCAGATGGGCGTGTCCACAACTAACACGGACAGAGCTTGTTTAAACGAGGACACCAGATGGGCGTGTCCACAACTAACACGGACAGAGCTTGTTTAAACGAGGGCACCAGATTGGCATGTCCACAACTAACACGGACAGAGGTTGTTTAAACGAGGACACCAGATGGGCGTGTCCACAACTAACACGGACAGAGCTTGTTTAAACGAGGGCACCAGATTGGCATGTCCACAACTAACACGGACAGAGGTTGTTTAAACGAGGACACCAGATGGGCGTGTCCACAACTAACACGGACAGAGGTTGTTTAAACGAGGACACCAGATGGGCGTGTCCACAACTAACACGGACAGAGCTTGTTTAAACGAGGGCACCAGATTGGCATGTCCACAACTAACACGGACAGAGGTTGTTTAAACGAGGACACCAGATGGGCGTGTCCACAACTAACACGGACAGAGCTTGTTTAAACGAGGGCACCAGATTGGCATGTCCACAACTAACACGGACAGAGGTTGTTTAAACGAGGACACCAGATGGGCGTGTCCACAACTAACACGGACAGAGCTTGTTTAAACGAGGACACCAGATGGGCGTGTCCACAACTAACACGGACAGAGGTTGTTTAAACGAGGACACCAGATGGGCGTGTCCACAACTAACACGGACAGAGCTTGTTTAAACGAGGGCACCAGATTGGCATGTCCACAACTAACACGGACAGAGGTTGTTTAAACGAGGACACCAGATGGGCGTGTCCACAACTAACACGGACAGAGCTTGTTTAAACGAGGGCACCAGATTGGCATGTCCACAACTAACACGGACAGAGGTTGCTTAAACGAGGGCACCAGATGGGCATGTCCACAACGAACATGGACAGAGGTTGTTCAAACGAGGGCACTAGATGGGCATGTCTACAACGAACACGGACAGAGGTTGTTTAAACGAGGGCACCAGATGAGCGTGTCCACAACTAACACGGACAGAGGTTGTTTAAACGAGGGCACCAGATGGGCGTGTCCACAACGAACACGGACAGAGGTTGTTTAAACGAGGGCACCAGATGAGCGTGGCCACAATGAACACGGACATAGGTTGTTTAAACGAGGACACCAGATGGGCGTGTCCACAACTAACATGGACAGAGGTTGTTTAAACGAGGGCACCAGATGGGCGAGTCCACAACTAACACGGTCAGAGGTTGTTTAAACGAGGGCACCAGATGGGCGTGTCCACAACCAACACGGACAGAGGTTGTTTAAACGAGGGCACCAGATGGGCGTGTCCACAACTAACACGGACAGAGGTTGTCCAATCAAGGGCACCAGATGGGCGTGTCCACAACTAACACGGACAGAGGTTGTTTAAACGAGGGCACCAGATGGGCGTGTCCACAACTAACACGGACAGAGGTTGTTTAAACGAGGGCACCAGATGGGCATGTCCACAACTAACACGGACAGAGGTTGTTTAAACGAGGGCACCAGATGGGCGTGTCCACAACTAACACGGACAGGGGTTGTTTAAACGAGGGCACTAGATGGGCGTGTCCACAACTAACACGGACAGAGGTTGTTTAAACGAGGGCAGCAGATGGGCATGTCCACAACTAACACGGACAGAGGTTGTTTAAACGAGGGCACCAGATGGGCATGTCCACAACTAACAAGGACAGAGGTTGTTTAAATGAGGGCACCAGATTGGCATGTCCACAACTAACACGGACAGAGGTTGTTTAAACGAGGGCACCAGATGGGCGTGTCCACAACTAACACGGACAGGGGTTGTTTAAACGAGGGCACCAGATGGGCGTGTCCACAACTAACACGGACAGAAGTTGTTTAAACGAGGGCACCAGATGGGCGTGTCCACAACTAACACGGACAGGGGTTGTTTAAACGAGGGCACCAGATGGGCATGTCCACAACTAACACAGACAGAGGTTGTTTAAACGAGGGCACCAGATGGGCATGTCCACAACTAACACGGACAGAGGTTGTTTAAACGAGGACACCAGATGGGCATGTCCACAACTAACACGGACAGAGGTTGTTTAAACGAGGGCACCAGATGGGCATGTCCACAACTAACACGGACAGAGGTTGTTCAAACGAGGACACCAGATTGGCGTGTCCACAACTAACACGGACAGAGGTTGTTTAAACGAGGGCACCAGATGAGCGTGTCCACAACTAACACGGACAGAGGTTGTTTAAACGAGGACACCAGATGGGCGTGTCCACAACTAACACGGACAGAGCTTGTTTAAACGAGGGCACCAGATGGGCGTGTCCACAACTAACACGGACAGAGCTTGTTTAAACGAGGGCACCAGATTGGCATGTCCACAACTAACACGGACAGAGGTTGCTTAAACGAGGGCACCAGATGGGCATGTCCACAACGAACATGGACAGAGGTTGTTCAAAAGAGGGCACTAGATGGGCATGTCCACAACGAATACGGACAGAGGTTGTTTAAACGAGGGCACCAGATGAGCGTGTCCACAACTAACACGGACAGAGGTTGTTTAAACGAGGGCACCAGATGGGCGTGTCCACAACGAACACGGACAGAGGTTGTTTAAACGAGGGCACCAGATGAGCGTGTCCACAATGAACACGGACATAGGTTGTTTAAACGAGGACACCAGATGGGCGTGTCCACAACTAACACGGACAGAGGTTGTTTAAACGAGGGCACCAGATGGGCGAGTCCACAACTTACACGGACAGAGGTTGTTTAAATGAGGGCACCAGATGGGTGTGTCCACAACTAACACGGACAGAGGTTGTTTAAACGAGGGCACCAGATGGGCATGTCGACAACTAACACAGACAGAGGTTGTTTAAACGAGGACACCAGATGGGCGCGTCCACAACTAACACGGACAGAGGTTGTTTAAACGAGGGCACCAGATGGGCGCGTCCACAACTAACACGGACAGAGGTTGTTTAAACGAGGGCACCAGATTGGCATGTCCACAACTAACACGGACAGAGGTTGCTTAAACGAGGGCACCAGATGGGCATGTCCACAACGAACATGGACAGAGGTTGTTCAAACGAGGGCACTAGATGGGCATGTCCACAACGAATACGGACAGAGGTTGTTTAAACGAGGGCACCAGATGAGCGTGTCCACAACTAACACGGACAGAGGTTGTTTAAACGAGGGCACCAGATGGGCGTGTCCACAACGAACACGGACAGAGGTTGTTTAAACGAGGGCACCAGATGAGCGTGTCCACAATGAACACGGACATAGGTTGTTTAAACGAGGACACCAGATGGGCGTGTCCACAACTAACACGGACAGAGGTTGTATAAACGAGGGCACCAGATGGGCGAGTCCACAACTAACACGGACAGAGGTTGTTTAAATGAGGGCACCAGATGGGCGTGTCCACAACCAACACGGACAGAGGTTGTTTAAACGAGGGCACCAGATGGGCGTGTCCACAACTAACACGGACAGAGGTTGTCCAAACAAGGGCACCAGATGGGCGTGTCCACAACTAACACGGACCGAGGTTGTTTAAACGAGGGCACCAGATGGGCGTGTCCACAACTAACACAGACAGAGGTTGTTTAAACGAGGGCACCAGATGGGCATGTCCACAACTAACACGGACAGAGGTTGTTTAAACGAGGGCACCAGATGGGCGTGTCCACAACTAACACGGACAGAGGTTGTTTAAACGAGGGCACCAGATGGGCATGTCGACAACTAACACAGACAGAGGTTGTTTAAACGAGGACACCAGATGGGCGCGTCCGCAACTAACACGGACAGAGGTTGTTTAAACGAGGGCACCAGATGGGCGCGTCCACAACTAACACGGACAGAGGTTGTTTAAACGAGGGCACCAGATGGGCGCGTCCACAACTAACACGGACAGAGGTTGTTTAAACGAGGGCACCAGATGGGCATGTCCACAACTAACATGGACAGAGGTTGTTTAAACGAGGGCACCAGATGAGCGTGTCCACAACTAACACGGACAGAGGTTGTTTAAACGAGGGCACCAGATGGGCATGTCCACAACTAACATGGACAGAGGTTGTTTAAACGAGGGCACCAGATGAGCGTGTCCACAACTAACACGGACAGAGGTTGTTTAAATGAGGGCACCAGATGGGCGTGTCCACAACCAACACGGACAGAGGTTGTTTAAACGAGGGCACCAGATGGGCGTGTCCACAACTAACACGGACAGAGGTTGTCCAAACAAGGGCACCAGATGGGCGTGTCCACAACTAACACGGACCGAGGTTGTTTAAATGAGGGCACCAGATGGGCGTGTCCACAACTAACACAGACAGAGGTTGTTTAAACGAGGGCACCAGATGGGCATGTCCACAACTAACACGGACAGAGGTTGTTTAAACGAGGGCACCAGATGAGCGTGTCCACAACTAACACGGACAGAGGTTGTTTAAACGAGGGCACCAGATGGGCGTGTCCACAACGAACACGGACAGAGGTTGTTTAAACGAGGGCACCAGATGAGCGTGTCCACAATGAACACGGACATAGGTTGTTTAAACGAGGACACCAGATGGGCGTGTCCACAACTAACACGGACAGAGGTTGTTTAAACGAGGGCACCAGATGGGCGAGTCCACAACTAACACGGACAGAGGTTGTTTAAATGAGGGCACCAGATGGGCGTGTCCACAACCAACACGGACAGAGGTTGTTTAAACGAGGGCACAAGATGGGCGTGTCCACAACTAACACGGACAGAGGTTGTCCAAACAAGGGCACCAGATGGGCGTGTCCACAACTAACACGGACCGAGGTTGTTTAAACGAATGCACAAGATGGGCGTGTCCACAACTAACACAGACAGAGGTTGTTTAAACGAGGGCACCAGATGGGCATGTCCACAACTAACACGGACAGAGGTTGTTTAAACGAGGGCACCAGATGGGCGTGTCCACAACTAACACGGACAGAGGTTGTTTAAACGAGGGCACCAGATGGGCGTGTCCACAACTAACACGGACAGAGGTTGTTTAAACGAGGGCACCAGATGGGCGTGTCCACAACGAACACGGACAGAGGTTGTTTAAGCGAGGGCACCAGATGAGCGTGTCCACAATGAACACGGACATAGGTTGTTTAAACGACGGCACCAGATGGGCGTGTCCACAACTAACACGGACAGAGGTTGTTTAAACGAGGACACCAGATGGGCGCGTCCACAACTAACACAGACAGAGGTTGATTTAACGAGGGCACCAGATGGGCGCGTCCACAACTAACACGGACAGAGGTTATTTCAACGAGGGCACCAGGTGGGCGCGTCCACAACTAACACGGACAGAGGTTGTTTAAACGAGGGCACCAGATGGGCATGTCCACAACTAACACGGACAGAGGTTGTTTAAACGAGGGCACCAGGTGGGCGCGTCCACAACTAACACAGACACGGGTTGTTTAAATGAGGGCACCAGATGGGCGTGTCCACAACTAACACGGACAGAGGTTGTTTAAACGAGGACACCAGATGGGCGTGTCCACAACTAACACGGACAGAGCTTGTTTAAACGAGGGCACCAGATTGGAATGTCCACAACTAACACGGACAGAGGTTGTTTAAATGAGGACACCAGATGGGCGTGTCCACAACTAACACGGACAGAGCTTGTTTAAACGAGGACACCAGATGGGCGTGTCCACAACTAACACGGACAGAGCTTGTTTAAACGAGGGCACCAGATTGGCATGTCCACAACTAACACGGACAGAGGTTGTTTAAACGAGGACACCAGATGGGCGTGTCCACAACTAACACGGACAGAGCTTGTTTAAACGAGGGCACCAGATTGGCATGTCCACAACTAACACGGACAGAGGTTGTTTAAACGAGGACACCAGATGGGCGTGTCCACAACTAACACGGACAGAGGTTGTTTAAACGAGGACACCAGATGGGCGTGTCCACAACTAACACGGACAGAGCTTGTTTAAACGAGGGCACCAGATTGGCATGTCCACAACTAACACGGACAGAGGTTGTTTAAACGAGGACACCAGATGGGCGTGTCCACAACTAACACGGACAGAGCTTGTTTAAACGAGGGCACCAGATTGGCATGTCCACAACTAACACGGACAGAGGTTGTTTAAACGAGGACACCAGATGGGCGTGTCCACAACTAACACGGACAGAGCTTGTTTAAACGAGGACACCAGATGGGCGTGTCCACAACTAACACGGACAGAGGTTGTTTAAACGAGGACACCAGATGGGCGTGTCCACAACTAACACGGACAGAGCTTGTTTAAACGAGGGCACCAGATTGGCATGTCCACAACTAACACGGACAGAGGTTGTTTAAACGAGGACACCAGATGGGCGTGTCCACAACTAACACGGACAGAGCTTGTTTAAACGAGGGCACCAGATTGGCATGTCCACAACTAACACGGACAGAGGTTGCTTAAACGAGGGCACCAGATGGGCATGTCCACAACGAACATGGACAGAGGTTGTTCAAACGAGGGCACTAGATGGGCATGTCTACAACGAACACGGACAGAGGTTGTTTAAACGAGGGCACCAGATGAGCGTGTCCACAACTAACACGGACAGAGGTTGTTTAAACGAGGGCACCAGATGGGCGTGTCCACAACGAACACGGACAGAGGTTGTTTAAACGAGGGCACCAGATGAGCGTGGCCACAATGAACACGGACATAGGTTGTTTAAACGAGGACACCAGATGGGCGTGTCCACAACTAACATGGACAGAGGTTGTTTAAACGAGGGCACCAGATGGGCGAGTCCACAACTAACACGGACAGAGGTTGTTTAAACGAGGGCACCAGATGGGCGTGTCCACAACCAACACGGACAGAGGTTGTTTAAACGAGGGCACCAGATGGGCGTGTCCACAACTAACACGGACAGAGGTTGTCCAATCAAGGGCACCAGATGGGCGTGTCCACAACTAACACGGACAGAGGTTGTTTAAACGAGGGCACCAGATGGGCGTGTCCACAACTAACACGGACAGAGGTTGTTTAAACGAGGGCACCAGATGGGCATGTCCACAACTAACACGGACAGAGGTTGTTTAAACGAGGGCACCAGATGGGCGTGTCCACAACTAACACGGACAGGGGTTGTTTAAACGAGGGCACTAGATGGGCGTGTCCACAACTAACACGGACAGAGGTTGTTTAAACGAGGGCAGCAGATGGGCATGTCCACAACTAACACGGACAGAGGTTGTTTAAACGAGGGCACCAGATGGGCATGTCCACAACTAACAAGGACAGAGGTTGTTTAAATGAGGGCACCAGATTGGCATGTCCACAACTAACACGGACAGAGGTTGTTTAAACGAGGGCACCAGATGGGCGTGTCCACAACTAACACGGACAGGGGTTGTTTAAACGAGGGCACCAGATGGGCGTGTCCACAACTAACACGGACAGAAGTTGTTTAAACGAGGGCACCAGATGGGCGTGTCCACAACTAACACGGACAGGGGTTGTTTAAACGAGGGCACCAGATGGGCATGTCCACAACTAACACAGACAGAGGTTGTTTAAACGAGGGCACCAGATGGGCATGTCCACAACTAACACGGACAGAGGTTGTTTAAACGAGGACACCAGATGGGCATGTCCACAACTAACACGGACAGAGGTTGTTTAAACGAGGGCACCAGATGGGCATGTCCACAACTAACACGGACAGAGGTTGTTCAAACGAGGACACCAGATTGGCGTGTCCACAACTAACACGGACAGAGGTTGTTTAAACGAGGGCACCAGATGAGCGTGTCCACAACTAACACGGACAGAGGTTGTTTAAACGAGGACACCAGATGGGCGTGTCCACAACTAACACGGACAGAGCTTGTTTAAACGAGGGCACCAGATGGGCGTGTCCACAACTAACACGGACAGAGCTTGTTTAAACGAGGGCACCAGATTGGCATGTCCACAACTAACACGGACAGAGGTTGCTTAAACGAGGGCACCAGATGGGCATGTCCACAACGAACATGGACAGAGGTTGTTCAAAAGAGGGCACTAGATGGGCATGTCCACAACGAATACGGACAGAGGTTGTTTAAACGAGGGCACCAGATGAGCGTGTCCACAACTAACACGGACAGAGGTTGTTTAAACGAGGGCACCAGATGGGCGTGTCCACAACGAACACGGACAGAGGTTGTTTAAACGAGGGCACCAGATGAGCGTGTCCACAATGAACACGGACATAGGTTGTTTAAACGAGGACACCAGATGGGCGTGTCCACAACTAACACGGACAGAGGTTGTTTAATCGAGGGCACCAGATGGGCGAGTCCACAACTTACACGGACAGAGGTTGTTTAAATGAGGGCACCAGATGGGCGTGTCCACAACCAACACGGACAGAGGTTGTTTAAACGAGGGCACCAGATGGGCGTGTCCACAACTAACACGGACCGAGGTTGTTTAAACGAGGGCACCAGATGGGCGTGTCCACAACTAACACAGACAGAGGTTGTTTAAACGAGGGCACCAGATGGGCATGTCCACAACTAACACGGACAGAGGTTGTTTAAACGAGGGCACCAGATGAGCGTGTCCACAACTAACACGGACAGAGGTTGTTTAAACGAGGGCACCAGATGGGCGTGTCCACAACGAACACGGACAGAGGTTGTTTAAACGAGGGCACCAGATGAGCGTGTCCACAATGAACACGGACAGAGGTTGTTTAAACGAGGGCACCAGATGGGCGAGTCCACAACTAACACGGACAGAGGTTGTTTAAACGAGGGCACAAGATGGGCGTGTCCACAACTAACACGGACAGAGGTTGTCCAAACAAGGGCACCAGATGGGCGTGTCCACAACTAACACGGACCGAGGTTGTTTAAACGAGGGCACCAGATGGGCGTGTCCACAACTAACACAGACAGAGGTTGTTTAAACGAGGGCACCAGATGGGCATGTCCACAACTAACACGGACAGAGGTTGTTTAAACGAGGGCACCAGATGGGCGTGTCCACAACTAACACGGACAGAGGTTGTTTAAACGAGGGCACCAGATGGGCGTGTCCACAACTAACACGGACAGAGGTTGTTTAAACGAGGGCACCAGATGGGCGTGTCCACAACTAACACGGACAGGGGTTGTTTAAACGACGGCACCAGATGGGCGTGTCCACAACTAACACGGACAGAGGTTGTTTAAACGAGGACACCAGATGGGCGTGTCCACAACGAACACGGACAGAGGTTGTTTAAACGAGGGCACCAGATGGGCGTGTCCACAACTAACACGGACAGAGGTTGTTTAAACGAGGGCACCAGATGGGCGTGTCCACAACTAACACGGACAGAGGTTGTTTAAACGAGGGCACCAGATGGGCGTGTCCACAACTAACACGGACAGAGATTGTTTAAACGAGGGCACCAGATGGGCGTGTCCACAACTAACACGGACAGAGGTTGTTTAAACGAGGACACCAGATGGGTGTGTCCACAACTAACACGGACAGAGGTTGTTTAAACGAGGGCACCAGATGGGCATGTCGACAACTAACACAGACAGAGGTTGTTTAAACGAGGACACCAGATGGGCGCGTCCACAACTAACACGGACAGAGGTTGTTTAAACGAGGGCACCAGATGGGCGCGTCCACAACTAACACGGACAGAGGTTGTTTAAACGAGGGCACCAGATTGGCATGTCCACAACTAACACGGACAGAGGTTGCTTAAACGAGGGCACCAGATGGGCATGTCCACAACGAACATGGACAGAGGTTGTTCAAACGAGGGCACTAGATGGGCATGTCCACAACGAATACGGACATAGGTTGTTTAAACGAGGGCACCAGATGAGCGTGTCCACAACTAACACGGACAGAGGTTGTTTAAACGAGGGCACCAGATGGGCGTGTCCACAACGAACACGGACAGAGGTTGTTTAAACGAGGGCACCAGATGGGCGTGTCCACAATGAACACGGACATAGGTTGTTTAAACGAGGACACCAGATGGGCGTGTCCACAACTAACACGGACAGAGGTTGTTTAAACGAGGGCACCAGATGGGCGAGTCCACAACTAACACGGACAGAGGTTGTTTAAATGAGGGCACCAGATGGGCGTGTCCACAACCAACACGGACAGAGGTTGTTTAAACGAGGGCACCAGATGGGCGTGTCCACAACTAACACGGACAGAGGTTGTCCAAACAAGGGCACCAGATGGGCGTGTCCACAACTAACACGGACCGAGGTTGTTTAAACGAGGGCACCAGATGGGCGTGTCCACAACTAACACAGACAGAGGTTGTTTAAACGAGGGCACCAGATGGGCATGTCCACAACTAACACGGACAGAGGTTGTTTAAACGAGGGCACCAGATGGGCGTGTCCACAACTAACACGGACAGAGGTTGTTTAAACGAGGGCACCAGATGGGCATGTCGACAACTAACACAGACAGAGGTTGTTTAAACGAGGACACCAGATGGGCGCGTCCGCAACTAACACGGACAGAGGTTGTTTAAACGAGGGCACCAGATGGGCGCGTCCACAACTAACACGGACAGAGGTTGTTTAAACGAGGGCACCAGATGGGCGCGTCCACAACTAACACGGACAGAGGTTGTTTAAACGAGGGCACCAGATGGGCATGTCCACAACTAACATGGACAGAGGTTGTTTAAACGAGGGCACCAGATGAGCGTGTCCACAACTAACACGGACAGAGGTTGTTTAAACGAGGGCACCAGATGGGCATGTCCACAACTAACATGGACAGAGGTTGTTTAAACGAGGGCACCAGATGAGCGTGTCCACAACTAACACGGACAGAGGTTGTTTAAATGAGGGCACCAGATGGGCGTGTCCACAACCAACACGGACAGAGGTTGTTTAAACGAGGGCACCAGATGGGCGTGTCCACAACTAACACGGACAGAGGTTGTCCAAACAAGGGCACCAGATGGGCGTGTCCACAACTAACACGGACCGAGGTTGTTTAAATGAGGGCACCAGATGGGCGTGTCCACAACTAACACAGACAGAGGTTGTTTAAACGAGGGCACCAGATGGGCATGTCCACAACTAACACGGACAGAGGTTGTTTAAACAAGGGCACCAGATGAGCGTGTCCACAACTAACACGGACAGAGGTTGTTTAAACGAGGGCACCAGATGGGCGTGTCCACAACGAACACGGACAGAGGTTGTTTAAACGAGGGCACCAGATGAGCGTGTCCACAATGAACACGGACATAGGTTGTTTAAACGAGGACACCAGATGGGCGTGTCCACAACTAACACGGACAGAGGTTGTTTAAACGAGGGCACCAGATGGGCGAGTCCACAACTAACACGGACAGAGGTTGTTTAAATGAGGGCACCAGATGGGCGTGTCCACAACCAACACGGACAGAGGTTGTTTAAACGAGGGCACAAGATGGGCGTGTCCACAACTAACACGGACAGAGGTTGTCCAAACAAGGGCACCAGATGGGCGTGTCCACAACTAACACGGACCGAGGTTGTTTAAACGAGGGCACAAGATGGGCGTGTCCACAACTAACACAGACAGAGGTTGTTTAAACGAGGGCACCAGATGGGCATGTCCACAACTAACACGGACAGAGGTTGTTTAAACGAGGGCACCAGATGGGCGTGTCCACAACTAACACGGACAGAGGTTGTTTAAACGAGGGCACCAGATGGGCGTGTCCACAACTAACACGGACAGAGGTTGTTTAAACGAGGGCACCAGATGGGCGTGTCCACAACTAACACGGACAGGGGTTGTTTAAACGACGGCACCAGATGGGCGTGTCCACAACTAACACGGACAGAGGTTGTTTAAACGAGGACACCAGATGGGCGTGTCCACAACGAACACGGACAGAGGTTGTTTAAACGAGGGCACCAGATGGGCGTGTCCACAACTAACACGGACAGAGGTTGTTTAAACGAGGGCACCAGATGGGCGTGTCCACAACTAACACGGACAGAGGTTGTTTAAACGAGGGCACCAGATGGGCGTGTCCACAACTAACACGGACAGAGATTGTTTAAACGAGGGCACCAGATGGGCGTGTCCACAACTAACACGGACAGAGGTTGTTTAAACGAGGACACCAGATGGGTGTGTCCACAACTAGCACGGACAGAGGTTGTTTAAACGAGGGCACCAGATGGGCATGTCGACAACTAACACAGACAGAGGTTGTTTAAACGAGGACACCAGATGGGCGCGTCCACAACTAACACGGACAGAGGTTGTTTAAACGAGGGCACCAGATGGGCGCGTCCACAACTAACACGGACAGAGGTTGTTTAAACGAGGGCACCAGATTGGCATGTCCACAAATAACACGGACAGAGGTTGCTTAAACGAGGGCACCAGATGGGCATGTCCACAACGAACATGGACAGAGGTTGTTCAAACGAGGGCACTAGATGGGCATGTCCACAACGAATACGGACAGAGGTTGTTTAAACGAGGGCACCAGATGAGCGTGTCCACAACTAACACGGACAGAGGTTGTTTAAACGAGGGCACCAGATGGGCGTGTCCACAACGAACACGGACAGAGGTTGTTTAAACGAGGGCACCAGATGAGCGTGTCCACAATGAACACGGACATAGGTTGTTTAAACGAGGACACCAGATGGGCGTGTCCACAACTAACACGGACAGAGGTTGTTTAAACGAGGGCACCAGATGGGCGAGTCCACAACTAACACGGACAGAGGTTGTTTAAATGAGGGCACCAGATGGGCGTGTCCACAACCAACACGGACAGAGGTTGTTTAAACGAGGGCACCAGATGGGCGTGTCCACAACTAACACGGACCGAGGTTGTTTAAACGAGGGCACCAGATGGGCGTGTCCACAACTAACACAGACAGAGGTTGTTTAAACGAGGGCACCAGATGGGCATGTCCACAACTAACACGGACAGAGGTTGTTTAAACGAGGGCACCAGATGGGCGTGTCCACAACTAACACGGACAGAGGTTGTTTAAACGAGGGCACCAGATGGGCATGTCGACAACTAACACAGACAGAGGTTGTTTAAACGAGGACACCAGATGGGCGCGTCCACAACTAACACGGACAGAGGTTGTTTAAACGAGGGCACCAGATGGGCGCGTCCACAACTAACACGGACAGAGGTTGTTTAAACGAGGGCACCAGATGGGCGCGTCCACAACTAACACGGACAGAGGTTGTTTAAACGAGGGCACCAGATGGGCATGTCCACAACTAACATGGACAGAGGTTGTTTAAACGAGGGCACCAGATGAGCGTGTCCACAACTAACACGGACAGAGGTTGTTTAAACGAGGGCACCAGATGGGCATGTCCACAACTAACATGGACAGAGGTTGTTTAAACGAGGGCACCAGATGAGCGTGTCCACAACTAACACGGACAGAGGTTGTTTAAACGAGGGCACCAGATGAGCGTGTCCACAACTAACACGGACAGAGGTTGTTTAAACGAGGACACCAGATTGGCATGTCCACAACTAACACGGACAGAGGTTGTTTAAACGAGGACACCAGATGGGCGTGTCCACAACTAACACGGACAGAGCTTGTTTAAACAAGGGCACCAGATTGGCATGTCCACAACTAACACGGACAGAGGTTGCTTAAACGAGGGCACCAGATGGGCATGTCCACAACGAACATGGACAGAGGTTGTTCAAACGAGGGCACTAGATGGGCATGTCTACAACGAACACGGACAGAGGTTGTTTAAACGAGGGCACCAGATGAGCGTGTCCACAACTAACACGGACAGAGGTTGTTTAAACGAGGGCACCAGATGGGCGTGTCCACAACGAACACGGACAGAGGTTGTTTAAACGAGGGCACCAGATGAGCGTGTCCACAATGAACACGGACATAGGTTGTTTAAACGAGGACACCAGATGGGCGTGTCCACAACTAACATGGACAGAGGTTGTTTAAACGAGGGCACCAGATGGGCACCAGATTGGCATGTCCACAACTAACACGGACAGAGGCGTGTCCACAACTAACACGGACAGAGGTTGTTTAAACGAGGGCACCAGATGGGTTGTTTAAACGAGGGCACCAGATGGGCGAGTCCACAACTAACACGGACAGAGGTTTTTTTTTTTTTTTTTTTTTTTTTTTTTGTATACAAGGTCGAGGCTCGTGAAAGAGCGAACATTAATCACACAGAAAGACAAACCGACACATAAAACATATAACATAGGGAGCGGTAGACAAGATGGGGAGAGAGGGGGAAGGACACAAACACAACATTTGAGAGCAGGGACCGAGAGACATGGAGACTTCGAGAGATCTGAGAGAGGGCGAGGGCTTTGGGGGGGGGGCGTGGGAAGGGGGCGGTGGGAGAGGTATAAAACATATGGACACTGCCAGGACTTCCAGGAAAGAAGTTGGAATTTCAAACAAGGTGGATCTGGGGTGAATTAGCGGGGGTAGAAAAGATCAAGGTTTTGGATGGGGGAAGATAAGAGATGGTGGTGAACAGCTGTTTTAAAGACCTGGAGGGAGGAGTGGGATTGAAGGGAGTGAGGGAGTTTGTTCCAGAGGTGGGAGAAAAGAGGAATGAAAGAGTGAAGGTGAGCAGAGAGCCGAGATTTCGGCAGTTTAACCATCAGAGGGTTGCTGGCAGATCTTGTGCGACCTGTAGGAATATTTGGGGGACAGAGCACAGAGAGAGCTGGGGGTGCAAGGCCGGAGAGGAGTCGGTAGAAGGGGGTAGAAACGTGGGCACCAGATGGGCGTGTCCACAACCAACACGGACAGAGGTTGTTTAAACGAGGGCACCAGATGGGCGTGTCCACAACTAACACGGACAGAGGTTGTCCAATCAAGGGCACCAGATGGGCGTGTCCACAACTAACACGGACAGAGGTTGTTTAAACGAGGGCACCAGATGGGCGTGTCCACAACTAACACGGACAGAGGTTGTTTAAACGAGGGCACCAGATGGGCATGTCCACAACTAACACGGACAGAGGTTGTTTAAACGAGGGCACCAGATGGGCGTGTCCACAACTAACACGGACAGGGGTTGTTTAAACGAGGGCACTAGATGGGCGTGTCCACAACTAACACGGACAGAGGTTGTTAAAACGAGGGCAGCAGATGGGCATGTCCACAACTAACACGGACAGAGGTTGTTTAAACGAGGGCACCAGATGGGCATGTCCACAACTAACACGGACAGAGGTTGTTTAAACGAGGGCACCAGATTGGCATGTCCACAACTAACACGGACAGAGGTTGTTTAAACGAGGGCACCAGATGGGCGTGTCCACAACTAACACGGACAGGGGTTGTTTAAACGAGGGCACCAGATGGGCGTGTCCACAACTAACACGGACAGAAGTTGTTTAAACGAGGGCACCAGATGGGCGTGTCCACAACTAACACGGACAGGGGTTGTTTAAACGAGGGCACCAGATGGGCATGTCCACAACTAACACAGACAGAGGTTGTTTAAACGAGGGCACCAGATGGGCATGTCCACAACTAACAAGGACAGAGGTTGTTTAAACGAGGACACCAGATGGGCATGTCCACATCTAACACGGACAGAGGTTGTTTAAATGAGGGCACCAGATGGGCATGTCCACAACTAACACGGACAGAGGTTGTTCAAACGAGGACACCAGATTGGCGTGTCCACAACTAACACGGACAGAGGTTGTTTAAACGAGGGCACCAGATGAGCGTGTCCACAACTAACACGGACAGACGTTGTTTAAACGGGGACACCAGATTGGCATGTCCACAACTAACACGGACAGAGGTTGTTTAAACGAGGACACCAGATGGGCGTGTCCACAACTAACACGGACAGAGGTTGTTTAAACGAGGGCACCAGATGGGCGTGTCCACAACTAACACGGACAGAGGTTGTTTAAACGAGGGCACCAGATGGGCGTGTCCACAACTAACACGGACAGGGGTTGTTTAAACGAGGGCACCAGATGGGCATGTCCACAACTAACACGGACAGGGGTTGTTTAAACGAGGGCACCAGATGGGCATGTCCACAACTAACAAGGACAGAGGTTGTTTAAACGAGGACACCAGATGGGCATGTCCACAACTAACACGGACAGAGGTTGTTTAAACGAGGGCACCAGATGGGCATGTCCACAACTAACACGGACAGAGGTTGTTCAAACGAGGACACCAGATTGGCGTGTCCACAACTAACACGGACAGAGGTTGTTTAAACGAGGGCACCAGATGAGCGTGTCCACAACTAACACGGACAGAGGTTGTTTAAACGAGGGCACCAGATGAGCGTGTCCACAACTAACACGGACAGACGTTGTTTAAACGGGGACACCAGATTGGCATGTCCACAACTAACACGGACAGAGGTTGTTTAAACGAGGACACCAGATGGGCGTGTCCACAACTAACACGGACAGAGCTTGTTTAAACGAGGGCACCAGATTGGCATGTCCACAACTAACACGGACAGAGGTTGCTTAAACGAGGGCACCAGATGGGCATGTCCACAACGAACATGGACAGAGGTTGTTCAAACGAGGGCACTAGATGGGCATGTCCACAACGAATACGGACAGAGGTTGTTTAAACGAGGGCACCAGATGAGCGTGTCCACAACTAACACGGACAGAGGTTGTTTAAACGAGGGCACCAGATGGGCGTGTCCACAACGAACACGGACAGAGGTTGTTTAAACGAGGGCACCAGATGAGCGTGTCCACAATGAACACGGACATAGGTTGTTTAAACGAGGACACCAGATGGGCGTGTCCACAACTAACACGGACAGAGGTTGTTTAAACGAGGGCACCAGATGGGCGAGTCCACAACTAACACGGACAGAGGTTGTTTAAATGAGGGCACCAGATGGGCGTGTCCACAACCAACACGGACAGAGGTTGTTTAAACGAGGGCACCAGATGGGCGTGTCCACAACTAACACGGACAGAGGTTGTCCAAACAAGGGCACCAGATGGGCGTGTCCACAACTAACACGGACCGAGGTTGTTTAAACGAGGGCACCAGATGGGCGTGTCCACAACTAACACAGACAGAGGTTGTTTAAACGAGGGCACTAGATGGGCATGTCCACAACTAACACGGACAGAGGTTGTTTAAACGAGGGCACCAGATGGGCGTGTCCACAACTAACACGGACAGAGGTTGTTTAAACGAGGGCACCAGATGGGCGTGTCCACAACTAACACGGACAGAGGTTGTTTAAACGAGGGCACCAGATGGGCGTGTCCACAACTAACACGGACAGGGGTTGTTTAAACGACGGCACCAGATGGGCGTGTCCACAGCTAACACGGACAGAGGTTGTTTAAACGAGGACACCAGATGGGCGTGTCCACAACGAACACGGACAGAGGTTGTTTAAACGAGGGCACCAGATGGGCGTGTCCACAACTAACGCGGACAGAGATTGTTTAAACGAGGGCACCAGATGGGCGTGTCCACAACTAACACGGACAGAGGTTGTTTAAACGAGGACACCAGATGGGTGTGTCCACAACTAACACGGACAGAGGTTGTTTAAACGAGGGCACCAGATGGGCATGTTGACAACTAACACAGACAGAGGTTGTTTAAACGAGGCCACCAGATGGGCGCGTCCACAACTAACACGGACAGAGGTTGTTTAAACGAGGGCACCAGATGGGCGCGTCCACAACTAACACGGACAGAGGTTGTTTAAACGAGGGCACCAGATTGGCATGTCCACAACTAACACGGACAGAGGTTGCTTAAACGAGGGCACCAGATGGGCATGTCCACAACGAACATGGACAGAGGTTGTTCAAACGAGGGCACTAGATGGGCATGTCCACAACGAATACGGACAGAGGTTGTTTAAACGAGGGCACCAGATGAGCGTGTCCACAACTAACACGGACAGAGGTTGTTTAAACGAGGGCACCAGATGGGCGTGTCCACAACGAACACGGACAGAGGTTGTTTAAACGAGGGCACCAGATGAGCGTGTCCACAATGAACACGGACATAGGTTGTTTAAACGAGGACACCAGATGGGCGTGTCCACAACTAACACGGACAGAGGTTGTTTAAACGAGGGCACCAGATGGGCGAGTCCACAACTAACACGGACAGAGGTTGTTTAAATGAGGGCACCAGATGGGCGTGTCCACAACCAACACGGACAGAGGTTGTTTAAACGAGGGCACCAGATGGGCGTGTCCACAACTAACACGGACAGAGGTTGTCCAAACAAGGGCACCAGATGGGCGTGTCCACAACTAACACGGACCGAGGTTGTTTAAACGAGGGCACCAGATGGGCGTGTCCACAACTAACACAGACAGAGGTTGTTTAAACGAGGGCACCAGATGGGCATGTCCACAACTAACACGGACAGAGGTTGTTTAAACGAGGGCACCAGATGGGCGTGTCCACAACTAACACGGACAGAGGTTGTTTAAACGAGGGCACCAGATGGGCGTGTCCACAACTAACACGGACAGAGGTTGTTTAAACGAGGGCACCAGATGGGCGTGTCCACAACTAACACGGACAGGGGTTGTTTAAACGACGGCACCAGATGGGCGTGTCCACAACTAACACGGACAGAGGTTGTTTAAACGAGGACACCAGATGGGCGTGTCCACAACGAACACGGACAGAGGTTGTTTAAACGAGGGCACCAGATGGGCGTGTCCACAACTAACACGGACAGAGGTTGTTTAAACGAGGGCACCAGATGGGCGTGTCCACAACTAACACGGACAGAGGTTGTTTAAACGAGGGCACCAGATGGGCGTGTCCACAACTAACACGGACAGAGATTGTTTAAACGAGGACACCAGATGGGCGTGTCCACAACTAACACGGACAGAGGTTGTTTAAACGAGGACACCAGATGGGTGTGTCCACAACTAACACGGACAGAGGTTGTTTAAACGAGGGCACCAGATGGGCATGTCGACAACTAACACAGACAGCGGTTGTTTAAACGAGGACACCAGATGGGCGCGTCCACAACTAACACGGACAGAGGTTGTTTAAACGAGGGCACCAGATGGGCGCGTCCACAACTAACACGGACAGAGGTTGTTTAAACGAGGGCACCAGATGGGCGCGTCCACAACTAACACGGACAGAGGTTGTTTAAACGAGGGCACCAGATGGGCATGTCCACAACTAACATGGACAGAGGTTGTTTAAACAAGGGCACCAGATGAGCGTGTCCACAACTAACACGGACAGAGGTTGTTTAAACGAGGGCACCAGATGGGCATGTCCACAACTAACATGGACAGAGGTTGTTTAAACGAGGGCACCAGATGAGCGTGTCCACAACTAACACGGACAGAGGTTGTTTAAACGAGGGCACCAGATGAGCGTGTCCACAACTAACACGGACAGAGGTTGTTTAAACGAGGACACCAGATTGGCATGTCCACAACTAACACGGACAGAGGTTGTTTAAACGAGGACACCAGATGGGCGTGTCCACAACTAACACGGACAGAGCTTGTTTAAACGAGGGCACCAGATTGGCATGTCCACAACTAACACGGACAGAGGTTGTTTAAACGAGGGCACCAGATGGGCGTGTCCACAACTAACACGGACAGAGATTGTTTAAACGAGGACACCAGATGGGCGTGTCCACAACTAACACGGACAGAGGTTGTTTAAACGAGGACACCAGATGGGTGTGTCCACAACTAACACGGACAGAGGTTGTTTAAACGAGGGCACCAGATGGGCATGTCGACAACTAACACAGACAGCGGTTGTTTAAACGAGGACACCAGATGGGCGCGTCCACAACTAACACGGACAGAGGTTGTTTAAACGAGGGCACCAGATGGGCGCGTCCACAACTAACACGGACAGAGGTTGTTTAAACGAGGGCACCAGATGGGCGCGTCCACAACTAACACGGACAGAGGTTGTTTAAACGAGGGCACCAGATGGGCATGTCCACAACTAACATGGACAGAGGTTGTTTAAACAAGGGCACCAGATGAGCGTGTCCACAACTAACACGGACAGAGGTTGTTTAAACGAGGGCACCAGATGGGCATGTCCACAACTAACATGGACAGAGGTTGTTTAAACGAGGGCACCAGATGAGCGTGTCCACAACTAACACGGACAGAGGTTGTTTAAACGAGGGCACCAGATGAGCGTGTCCACAACTAACACGGACAGAGGTTGTTTAAACGAGGACACCAGATTGGCATGTCCACAACTAACACGGACAGAGGTTGTTTAAACGAGGACACCAGATGGGCGTGTCCACAACTAACACGGACAGAGCTTGTTTAAACGAGGGCACCAGATTGGCATGTCCACAACTAACACGGACAGAGGTTGCTTAAACGAGGGCACCAGATGGGCATGTCCACAACGAACATGGACAGAGGTTGTTCAAACGAGGGCACTAGATGGGCATGTCTACAACGAACACGGACAGAGGTTGTTTAAACGAGGGCACCAGATGAGCGTGTCCACAACTAACACGGACAGAGGTTGTTTAAACGAGGGCACCAGATGGGCGTGTCCACAACGAACACGGACAGAGGTTGTTTAAACGAGGGCACCAGATGAGCGTGTCCACAATGAACACGGAGATAGGTTGTTTAAACGAGGACACCAGATGGGCGTGTCCACAACTAACATGGACAGAGGTTGTTTAAACGAGGGCACCAGATGGGCACCAGATTGGCATGTCCACAACTAACACGGACAGAGGCGTGTCCACAACTAACACGGACAGAGGTTGTTTAAACGAGGGCACCAGATGGGTTGTTTAAACGAGGGCACCAGATGGGCGAGTCCACAACTAACACGGACAGAGGTTTTTTTTTTTTTTTTTTTTTTTTTGTATACAAGGTCGAGGCTCGTGAAAGAGCGAACATTAATCACACAGAAAGACAAACCGACACATAAAACATATAACATAGGGAGCGGTAGACAAGATGGGGAGAGAGGGGGAAGGACACAAACACAACATTTGAGAGCAGGGACCGAGAGACATGGAGATATCGAGAGATCTGAGAGAGGGCGAGGGCTTTGGGGGGGGGGGGGGGGCGTGGGAAGGGGGCGGTGGGAGAGGTATAAAACATATGGACACTGCCAGGACTTCCAGGAAAGAAGTTGGAATTTCAAACAAGGTGGATCTGGGGTGAATTAGCGGGGGTAGAAAAGATCAAGGTTTTGGATGGGGGAAGATAAGAGATGGTGGTGAACAGCTGTTTTAAAGACCTGGAGGGAGGAGTGGGATTGAAGGGAGTGAGGGAGTTTGTTCCAGAGGTGGGAGAAAAGAGGAATGAAAGAGTGAAGGTGAGCAGAGAGCCGAGATTTCGGCAGTTTAACCATCAGAGGGTTGCTGGCAGATCTTGTGCGACCTGTAGGAATATTTGGGGGACAGAGCACAGAGAGAGCTGGGGGTGCAAGGCCGGAGAGGAGTCGGTAGAAGGGGGTAGAAACGTGGGCACCAGATGGGCGTGTCCACAACCAACACGGACAGAGGTTGTTTAAACGAGGGCACCAGATGGGCGTGTCCACAACTAACACGGACAGAGGTTGTCCAATCAAGGGCACCAGATGGGCGTGTCCACAACTAACACGGACAGAGGTTGTTTAAACGAGGGCACCAGATGGGCGTGTCCACAACTAACACGGACAGAGGTTGTTTAAACGAGGGCACCAGATGGGCATGTCCACAACTAACACGGACAGAGGTTGTTTAAACGAGGGCACCAGATGGGCGTGTCCACAACTAACACGGACAGGGGTTGTTTAAACGAGGGCACTAGATGGGCGTGTCCACAACTAACACGGACAGAGGTTGTTTAAACGAGGGCACCAGATGGGCGTGTCCACAACTAACACGGACAGAGGTTGTTTAAACGAGGGCACCAGATGGGCATGTCGACAACTAACACAGACAGAGGTTGTTTAAACGAGGACACCAGATGGGCGCGTCCACAACTAACACGGACAGAGGTTGTTTAAACGAGGGCACCAGATGGGCGCGTCCACAACTAACACGGACAGAGGTTGTTTAAACGAGGGCACCAGATGGGCGCGTCCACAACTAACACGGACAGAGGTTGTTTAAACGAGGGCACCAGATGGGCATGTCCACAACTAACATGGACAGAGGTTGTTTAAACGAGGGCACCAGATGAGCGTGTCCACAACTAACACGGACAGAGGTTGTTTAAACGAGGGCACCAGATGGGCATGTCCACAACTAACATGGACAGAGGTTGTTTAAACGAGGGCACCAGCTGAGCGTGTCCACAACTAACACGGACAGAGGTTGTTTAAACGAGGGCACCAGATGAGCGTGTCCACAACTAACACGGACAG
Organism: Myxine glutinosa; assembly: GCF_964187855.1. Lineage (NCBI taxonomy): Eukaryota > Metazoa > Chordata > Myxini > Myxiniformes > Myxinidae > Myxine > Myxine glutinosa. Next base: position 150,939,415 of record NC_136269.1, read on the forward strand.
AGGTTGTTTAAACGAGGACACCAGATGGGTGTGTCCACAACTAACACGGACAGAGGTTGTTTAAACGAGGGCACCAGATGGGCATGTCGACAACTAACACAGACAGCGGTTGTTTAAACGAGGACACCAGATGGGCGCGTCCACAACTAACACGGACAGAGGTTGTTTAAACGAGGGCACCAGATGGGCGCGTCCACAACTAACACGGACAGAGGTTGTTTAAACGAGGGCACCAGATGGGCGCGTCCACAACTAACACGGACAGAGGTTGTTTAAACGAGGGCACCAGATGGGCATGTCCACAACTAACACGGACAGAGGTTGTTTAAACAAGGGCACCAGATGAGCGTGTCCACAACTAACACGGACAGAGGTTGTTTAAACGAGGGCACCAGATGGGCATGTCCACAACTAACATGGACAGAGGTTGTTTAAACGAGGGCACCAGATGAGCGTGTCCACAACTAACACGGACAGAGGTTGTTTAAACGAGGGCACCAGATGAGCGTGTCCACAACTAACACGGACAGAGGTTGTTTAAACGAGGACACCAGATTGGCATGTCCACAACTAACACGGACAGAGGTTGTTTAAACGAGGACACCAGATGGGCGTGTCCACAACTAACACGGACAGAGCTTGTTTAAACGAGGGCACCAGATTGGCATGTCCACAACTAACACGGACAGAGGTTGTTTAAACGAGGGCACCAGATGGGCGTGTCCACAACTAACACGGACAGAGATTGTTTAAACGAGGACACCAGATGGGCGTGTCCACAACTAACACGGACAGAGGTTGTTTAAACGAGGACACCAGATGGGTGTGTCCACAACTAACACGGACAGAGGTTGTTTAAACGAGGGCACCAGATGGGCATGTCGACAACTAACACAGACAGCGGTTGTTTAAACGAGGACACCAGATGGGCGCGTCCACAACTAACACGGACAGAGGTTGTTTAAACGAGGGCACCAGATGGGCGCGTCCACAACTAACACGGACAGAGGTTGTTTAAACGAGGGCACCAGATGGGCGCGTCCACAACTAACACGGACAGAGGTTGTTTAAACGAGGGCACCAGATGGGCATGTCCACAACTAACATGGACAGAGGTTGTTTAAACAAGGGCACCAGATGAGCGTGTCCACAACTAACACGGACAGAGGTTGTTTAAACGAGGGCACCAGATGAGCGTGTCCACAATGAACACGGAGATAGGTTGTTTAAACGAGGACACCAGATGGGCGTGTCCACAACTAACATGGACAGAGGTTGTTTAAACGAGGGCACCAGATGGGCACCAGATTGGCATGTCCACAACTAACACGGACAGAGGCGTGTCCACAACTAACACGGACAGAGGTTGTTTAAACGAGGGCACCAGATGGGTTGTTTAAACGAGGGCACCAGATGGGCGAGTCCACAACTAACACGGACAGAGGTTTTTTTTTTTTTTTTTTTTTTTTTTGTATACAAGGTCGAGGCTCGTGAAAGAGCGAACATTAATCACACAGAAAGACAAACCGACACATAAAACATATAACATAGGGAGCGGTAGACAAGATGGGGAGAGAGGGGGAAGGACACAAACACAACATTTGAGAGCAGGGACCGAGAGACATGGAGATATCGAGAGATCTGAGAGAGGGCGAGGGCTTTGGGGGGGGGGGGGCGTGGGAAGGGGGCGGTGGGAGAGGTATAAAACATATGGACACTGCCAGGACTTCCAGGAAAGAAGTTGGAATTTCAAACAAGGTGGATCTGGGGTGAATTAGCGGGGGTAGAAAAGATCAAGGTTTTGGATGGGGGAAGATAAGAGATGGTGGTGAACAGCTGTTTTAAAGACCTGGAGGGAGGAGTGGGATTGAAGGGAGTGAGGGAGTTTGTTCCAGAGGTGGGAGAAAAGAGGAATGAAAGAGTGAAGGTGAGCAGAGAGCCGAGATTTCGGCAGTTTAACCATCAGAGGGTTGCTGGCAGATCTTGTGCGACCTGTAGGAATATTTGGGGGACAGAGCACAGAGAGAGCTGGGGGTGCAAGGCCGGAGAGGAGTCGGTAGAAGGGGGTAGAAACGTGGGCACCAGATGGGCGTGTCCACAACCAACACGGACAGAGGTTGTTTAAACGAGGGCACCAGATGGGCGTGTCCACAACTAACACGGACAGAGGTTGTCCAATCAAGGGCACCAGATGGGCGTGTCCACAACTAACACGGACAGAGGTTGTTTAAACGAGGGCACCAGATGGGCGTGTCCACAACTAACACGGACAGAGGTTGTTTAAACGAGGGCACCAGATGGGCATGTCCACAACTAACACGGACAGAGGTTGTTTAAACGAGGGCACCAGATGGGCGTGTCCACAACTAACACGGACAGGGGTTGTTTAAACGAGGGCACTAGATGGGCGTGTCCACAACTAACACGGACAGAGGTTGTTTAAACGAGGGCACCAGATGGGCGTGTCCACAACTAACACGGACAGAGGTTGTTTAAACGAGGGCACCAGATGGGCATGTCGACAACTAACACAGACAGAGGTTGTTTAAACGAGGACACCAGATGGGCGCGTCCACAACTAACACGGACAGAGGTTGTTTAAACGAGGGCACCAGATGGGCGCGTCCACAACTAACACGGACAGAGGTTGTTTAAACGAGGGCACCAGATGGGCGCGTCCACAACTAACACGGACAGAGGTTGTTTAAACGAGGGCACCAGATGGGCATGTCCACAACTAACATGGACAGAGGTTGTTTAAACGAGGGCACCAGATGAGCGTGTCCACAACTAACACGGACAGAGGTTGTTTAAACGAGGGCACCAGATGGGCATGTCCACAACTAACATGGACAGAGGTTGTTTAAACGAGGGCACCAGCTGAGCGTGTCCACAACTAACACGGACAGAGGTTGTTTAAACGAGGGCACCAGATGAGCGTGTCCACAACTAACACGGACAGAGGTTGTTTAAACGAGGACACCAGATGGGTGTGTCCACAACTAACACGGACAGAGGTTGTTTAAACGAGGGCACCAGATGGGCATGTCGACAACTAACACAGACAGCGGTTGTTTAAACGAGGACACCAGATGGGCGCGTCCACAACTAACACGGACAGAGGTTGTTTAAACGAGGGCACCAGATGGGCGCGTCCACAACTAACACGGACAGAGGTTGTTTAAACGAGGGCACCAGATGGGCGCGTCCACAACTAACACGGACAGAGGTTGTTTAAACGAGGGCACCAGATGGGCATGTCCACAACTAACATGGACAGAGGTTGTTTAAACAAGGGCACCAGATGAGCGTGTCCACAACTAACACGGACAGAGGTTGTTTAAACGAGGGCACCAGATGGGCATGTCCACAACTAACATGGACAGAGGTTGTTTAAACGAGGGCACCAGATGAGCGTGTCCACAACTAACACGGACAGAGGTTGTTTAAACGAGGGCACCAGATGAGCGTGTCCACAACTAACACGGACAGAGGTTGTTTAAACGAGGACACCAGATTGGCATGTCCACAACTAACACGGACAGAGGTTGTTTAAACGAGGACACCAGATGGGCGTGTCCACAACTAACACGGACAGAGCTTGTTTAAACGAGGGCACCAGATTGGCATGTCCACAACTAACACGGACAGAGGTTGTTTAAACGAGGGCACCAGATGGGCGTGTCCACAACTAACACGGACAGAGATTGTTTAAACGAGGACACCAGATGGGCGTGTCCACAACTAACACGGACAGAGGTTGTTTAAACGAGGACACCAGATGGGTGTGTCCACAACTAACACGGACAGAGGTTGTTTAAACGAGGGCACCAGATGGGCATGTCGACAACTAACACAGACAGCGGTTGTTTAAACGAGGACACCAGATGGGCGCGTCCACAACTAACACGGACAGAGGTTGTTTAAACGAGGGCACCAGATGGGCGCGTCCACAACTAACACGGACAGAGGTTGTTTAAACGAGGGCACCAGATGGGCGCGTCCACAACTAACACGGACAGAGGTTGTTTAAACGAGGGCACCAGATGGGCATGTCCACAACTAACATGGACAGAGGTTGTTTAAACAAGGGCACCAGATGAGCGTGTCCACAACTAACACGGACAGAGGTTGTTTAAACGAGGGCACCAGATGGGCATGTCCACAACTAACATGGACAGAGGTTGTTTAAACGAGGGCACCAGATGAGCGTGTCCACAACTAACACGGACAGAGGTTGTTTAAACGAGGGCACCAGATGAGCGTGTCCACAACTAACACGGACAGAGGTTGTTTAAACGAGGACACCAGATTGGCATGTCCACAACTAACACGGACAGAGGTTGTTTAAACGAGGACACCAGATGGGCGTGTCCACAACTAACACGGACAGAGCTTGTTTAAACGAGGGCACCAGATTGGCATGTCCACAACTAACACGGACAGAGGTTGCTTAAACGAGGGCACCAGATGGGCATGTCCACAACGAACATGGACAGAGGTTGTTCAAACGAGGGCACTAGATGGGCATGTCTACAACGAACACGGACAGAGGTTGTTTAAACGAGGGCACCAGATGAGCGTGTCCACAACTAACACGGACAGAGGTTGTTTAAACGAGGGCACCAGATGGGCGTGTCCACAACGAACACGGACAGAGGTTGTTTAAACGAGGGCACCAGATGAGCGTGTCCACAATGAACACGGACATAGGTTGTTTAAACGAGGACACCAGATGGGCGTGTCCACAACTAACATGGACAGAGGTTGTTTAAACGAGGGCACCAGATGGGCACCAGATTGGCATGTCCACAACTAACACGGACAGAGGCGTGTCCACAACTAACACGGACAGAGGTTGTTTAAACGAGGGCACCAGATGGGTTGTTTAAACGAGGGCACCAGATGGGCGAGTCCACAACTAACACGGACAGAGGTTTTTTTTTTTTTTTTTTTTTTTTTTTTTGTATACAAGGTCGAGGCTCGTGAAAGAGCGAACATTAATCACACAGAAAGACAAACCGACACATAAAACATATAACATAGGGAGCGGTAGACAAGATGGGGAGAGAGGGGGAAGGACACAAACACAACATTTGAGAGCAGGGACCGAGAGACATGGAGATATCGAGAGATCTGAGAGAGGGCGAGGGCTTTGGGGGGGGGGGCGTGGGAAGGGGGCGGTGGGAGAGGTATAAAACATATGGACACTGCCAGGACTTCCAGGAAAGAAGTTGGAATTTCAAACAAGGTGGATCTGGGGTGAATTAGCGGGGGTAGAAAAGATCAAGGTTTTGGATGGGGGAAGATAAGAGATGGTGGTGAACAGCTGTTTTAAAGACCTGGAGGGAGGAGTGGGATTGAAGGGAGTGAGGGAGTTTGTTCCAGAGGTGGGAGAAAAGAGGAATGAAAGAGTGAAGGTGAGCAGAGAGCCGAGATTTCGGCAGTTTAACCATCAGAGGGTTGCTGGCAGATCTTGTGCGACCTGTAGGAATATTTGGGGGACAGAGCACAGAGAGAGCTGGGGGTGCAAGGCCGGAGAGGAGTCGGTAGAAGGGGGTAGAAACGTGGGCACCAGATGGGCGTGTCCACAACCAACACGGACAGAGGTTGTTTAAACGAGGGCACCAGATGGGCGTGTCCACAACTAACACGGACAGAGGTTGTCCAATCAAGGGCACCAGATGGGCGTGTCCACAACTAACACGGACAGAGGTTGTTTAAACGAGGGCACCAGATGGGCGTGTCCACAACTAACACGGACAGAGGTTGTTTAAACGAGGGCACCAGATGGGCATGTCCACAACTAACACGGACAGAGGTTGTTTAAACGAGGGCACCAGATGGGCGTGTCCACAACTAACACGGACAGGGGTTGTTTAAACGAGGGCACTAGATGGGCGTGTCCACAACTAACACGGACAGAGGTTGTTAAAACGAGGGCAGCAGATGGGCATGTCCACAACTAACACGGACAGAGGTTGTTTAAACGAGGGCACCAGATGGGCATGTCCACAACTAACACGGACAGAGGTTGTTTAAACGAGGGCACCAGATTGGCATGTCCACAACTAACACGGACAGAGGTTGTTTAAACGAGGGCACCAGATGGGCGTGTCCACAACTAACACGGACAGGGGTTGTTTAAACGAGGGCACCAGATGGGCGTGTCCACAACTAACACGGACAGAAGTTGTTTAAACGATGGCACCAGATGGGCGTGTCCACAACTAACACGGACAGGGGTTGTTTAAACGAGGGCACCAGATGGGCATGTCCACAACTAACACGGACAGAAGTTGTTTAAACGATGGCACCAGATGGGCGTGTCCACAACTAACACGGACAGGGGTTGTTTAAACGAGGGCACCAGATGGGCATGTCCACAACTAACATGGACAGAGGTTGTTTAAACGAGGGCACCAGATGAGCGTGTCCACAACTAACACGGACAGAGGTTGTTTAAACGAGGGCACCAGATGAGCGTGTCCACAACTAACACGGACAGAGGTTGTTTAAACGAGGACACCAGATTGGCATGTCCACAACTAACACGGACAGAGGTTGTTTAAACGAGGACACCAGATGGGCGTGTCCACAACTAACACGGACAGAGCTTGTTTAAACGAGGGCACCAGATTGGCATGTCCACAACTAACACGGACAGAGGTTGTTTAAACGAGGGCACCAGATGGGCGTGTCCACAACTAACACGGACAGAGATTGTTTAAACGAGGACACCAGATGGGCGTGTCCACAACTAACACGGACAGAGGTTGTTTAAACGAGGACACCAGATGGGTGTGTCCACAACTAACACGGACAGAGGTTGTTTAAACGAGGGCACCAGATGGGCATGTCGACAACTAACACAGACAGCGGTTGTTTAAACGAGGACACCAGATGGGCGCGTCCACAACTAACACGGACAGAGGTTGTTTAAACGAGGGCACCAGATGGGCGCGTCCACAACTAACACGGACAGAGGTTGTTTAAACGAGGGCACCAGATGGGCGCGTCCACAACTAACACGGACAGAGGTTGTTTAAACGAGGGCACCAGATGGGCATGTCCACAACTAACATGGACAGAGGTTGTTTAAACAAGGGCACCAGATGAGCGTGTCCACAACTAACACGGACAGAGGTTGTTTAAACGAGGGCACCAGATGGGCATGTCCACAACTAACATGGACAGAGGTTGTTTAAACGAGGGCACCAGATGAGCGTGTCCACAACTAACACGGACAGAGGTTGTTTAAACGAGGGCACCAGATGAGCGTGTCCACAACTAACACGGACAGAGGTTGTTTAAACGAGGACACCAGATTGGCATGTCCACAACTAACACGGACAGAGGTTGTTTAAACGAGGACACCAGATGGGCGTGTCCACAACTAACACGGACAGAGCTTGTTTAAACGAGGGCACCAGATTGGCATGTCCACAACTAACACGGACAGAGGTTGCTTAAACGAGGGCACCAGATGGGCATGTCCACAACGAACATGGACAGAGGTTGTTCAAACGAGGGCACTAGATGGGCATGTCTACAACGAACACGGACAGAGGTTGTTTAAACGAGGGCACCAGATGAGCGTGTCCACAACTAACACGGACAGAGGTTGTTTAAACGAGGGCACCAGATGGGCGTGTCCACAACGAACACGGACAGAGGTTGTTTAAACGAGGGCACCAGATGAGCGTGTCCACAATGAACACGGACATAGGTTGTTTAAACGAGGACACCAGATGGGCGTGTCCACAACTAACATGGACAGAGGTTGTTTAAACGAGGGCACCAGATGGGCACCAGATTGGCATGTCCACAACTAACACGGACAGAGGCGTGTCCACAACTAACACGGACAGAGGTTGTTTAAACGAGGGCACCAGATGGGTTGTTTAAACGAGGGCACCAGATGGGCGAGTCCACAACTAACACGGACAGAGGTTTTTTTTTTTTTTTATTTTTTTTTTTTGTATACAAGGTCGAGGCTCGTGAAAGAGCGAACATTAATCACACAGAAAGACAAACCGACACATAAAACATATAACATAGGGAGCGGTAGACAAGATGGGGAGAGAGGGGGAAGGACACAAACACAACATTTGAGAGCAGGGACCGAGAGACATGGAGATATCGAGAGATCTGAGAGAGGGCGAGGGCTTTGGGGGGGGGGGGGCGTGGGAAGGGGGCGGTGGGAGAGGTATAAAACATATGGACACTGCCAGGACTTCCAGGAAAGAAGTTGGAATTTCAAACAAGGTGGATCTGGGGTGAATTAGCGGGGGTAGAAAAGATCAAGGTTTTGGATGGGGGAAGATAAGAGATGGTGGTGAACAGCTGTTTTAAAGACCTGGAGGGAGGAGTGGGATTGAAGGGAGTGAGGGAGTTTGTTCCAGAGGTGGGAGAAAAGAGGAATGAAAGAGTGAAGGTGAGCAGAGAGCCGAGATTTCGGCAGTTTAACCATCAGAGGGTTGCTGGCAGATCTTGTGCGACCTGTAGGAATATTTGGGGGACAGAGCACAGAGAGAGCTGGGGGTGCAAGGCCGGAGAGGAGTCGGTAGAAGGGGGTAGAAACGTGGGCACCAGATGGGCGTGTCCACAACCAACACGGACAGAGGTTGTTTAAACGAGGGCACCAGATGGGCGTGTCCACAACTAACACGGACAGAGGTTGTCCAATCAAGGGCACCAGATGGGCGTGTCCACAACTAACACGGACAGAGGTTGTTTAAACGAGGGCACCAGATGGGCGTGTCCACAACTAACACGGACAGAGGTTGTTTAAACGAGGGCACCAGATGGGCATGTCCACAACTAACACGGACAGAGGTTGTTTAAACGAGGGCACCAGATGGGCGTGTCCACAACTAACACGGACAGGGGTTGTTTAAACGAGGGCACTAGATGGGCGTGTCCACAACTAACACGGACAGAGGTTGTTAAAACGAGGGCAGCAGATGGGCATGTCCACAACTAACACGGACAGAGGTTGTTTAAACGAGGGCACCAGATGGGCATGTCCACAACTAACACGGACAGAGGTTGTTTAAACGAGGGCACCAGATTGGCATGTCCACAACTAACACGGACAGAGGTTGTTTAAACGAGGGCACCAGATGGGCGTGTCCACAACTAACACGGACAGGGGTTGTTTAAACGAGGGCACCAGATGGGCGTGTCCACAACTAACACGGACAGAAGTTGTTTAAACGATGGCACCAGATGGGCGTGTCCACAACTAACACGGACAGGGGTTGTTTAAACGAGGGCACCAGATGGGCATGTCCACAACTAACACAGACAGAGGTTGTTTAAACGAGGGCACCAGATGGGCATGTCCACAACTAACAAGGACAGAGGTTGTTTAAACGAGGACACCAGATGGGCATGTCCACAACTAACACGGACAGAGGTTGTTTAAATGAGGGCACCAGATGGGCATGTCCACAACTAACACGGACAGAGGTTGTTCAAACGAGGACACCAGATTGGCGTGTCCACAACTAACACGGACAGAGGTTGTTTAAACGAGGGCACCAGATGAGCGTGTCCACAACTAACACGGACAGACGTTGTTTAAACGGGGACACCAGATTGGCATGTCCACAACTAACACGGACAGAGGTTGTTTAAACGAGGACACCAGATGGGCGTGTCCACAACTAACACGGACAGAGGTTGTTTAAACGAGGGCACCAGATGGGCGTGTCCACAACTAACACGGACAGAGGTTGTTTAAACGAGGGCACCAGATGGGCGTGTCCACAACTAACACGGACAGGGGTTGTTTAAACGAGGGCACCAGATGGGCATGTCCACAACTAACACGGACAGGGGTTGTTTAAACGAGGGCACCAGATGGGCATGTCCACAACTAACAAGGACAGAGGTTGTTTAAACGAGGACACCAGATGGGCATGTCCACAACTAACACGGACAGAGGTTGTTTAAACGAGGGCACCAGATGGGCATGTCCACAACTAACACGGACAGAGGTTGTTCAAACGAGGACACCAGATTGGCGTGTCCACAACTAACACGGACAGAGGTTGTTTAAACGAGGGCACCAGATGAGCGTGTCCACAACTAACACGGACAGAGGTTGTTTAAACGAGGGCACCAGATGAGCGTGTCCACAACTAACACGGACAGACGTTGTTTAAACGGGGACACCAGATTGGCATGTCCACAACTAACACGGACAGAGGTTGTTTAAACGAGGACACCAGATGGGCGTGTCCACAACTAACACGGACAGAGCTTGTTTAAACGAGGGCACCAGATTGGCATGTCCACAACTAACACGGACAGAGGTTGCTTAAACGAGGGCACCAGATGGGCATGTCCACAACGAACATGGACAGAGGTTGTTCAAACGAGGGCACTAGATGGGCATGTCCACAACGAATACGGACAGAGGTTGTTTAAACGAGGGCACCAGATGAGCGTGTCCACAACTAACACGGACAGAGGTTGTTTAAACGAGGGCACCAGATGGGCGTGTCCACAACGAACACGGACAGAGGTTGTTTAAACGAGGGCACCAGATGAGCGTGTCCACAATGAACACGGACATAGGTTGTTTAAACGAGGACACCAGATGGGCGTGTCCACAACTAACACGGACAGAGGTTGTTTAAACGAGGGCACCAGATGGGCGAGTCCACAACTAACACGGACAGAGGTTGTTTAAATGAGGGCACCAGATGGGCGTGTCCACAACCAACACGGACAGAGGTTGTTTAAACGAGGGCACCAGATGGGCGTGTCCACAACTAACACGGACAGAGGTTGTCCAAACAAGGGCACCAGATGGGCGTGTCCACAACTAACACGGACCGAGGTTGTTTAAACGAGGGCACCAGATGGGCGTGTCCACAACTAACACAGACAGAGGTTGTTTAAACGAGGGCACTAGATGGGCATGTCCACAACTAACACGGACAGAGGTTGTTTAAACGAGGGCACCAGATGGGCGTGTCCACAACTAACACGGACAGAGGTTGTTTAAACGAGGGCACCAGATGGGCGTGTCCACAACTAACACGGACAGAGGTTGTTTAAACGAGGGCACCAGATGGGCGTGTCCACAACTAACACGGACAGGGGTTGTTTAAACGACGGCACCAGATGGGCGTGTCCACAGCTAACACGGACAGAGGTTGTTTAAACGAGGACACCAGATGGGCGTGTCCACAACGAACACGGACAGAGGTTGTTTAAACGAGGGCACCAGATGGGCGTGTCCACAACTAACGCGGACAGAGATTGTTTAAACGAGGGCACCAGATGGGCGTGTCCACAACTAACACGGACAGAGGTTGTTTAAACGAGGACACCAGATGGGTGTGTCCACAACTAACACGGACAGAGGTTGTTTAAACGAGGGCACCAGATGGGCATGTTGACAACTAACACAGACAGAGGTTGTTTAAACGAGGCCACCAGATGGGCGCGTCCACAACTAACACGGACAGAGGTTGTTTAAACGAGGGCACCAGATGGGCGCGTCCACAACTAACACGGACAGAGGTTGTTTAAACGAGGGCACCAGATTGGCATGTCCACAACTAACACGGACAGAGGTTGCTTAAACGAGGGCACCAGATGGGCATGTCCACAACGAACATGGACAGAGGTTGTTCAAACGAGGGCACTAGATGGGCATGTCCACAACGAATACGGACAGAGGTTGTTTAAACGAGGGCACCAGATGAGCGTGTCCACAACTAACACGGACAGAGGTTGTTTAAACGAGGGCACCAGATGGGCGTGTCCACAACGAACACGGACAGAGGTTGTTTAAACGAGGGCACCAGATGAGCGTGTCCACAATGAACACGGACATAGGTTGTTTAAACGAGGACACCAGATGGGCGTGTCCACAACTAACACGGACAGAGGTTGTTTAAACGAGGGCACCAGATGGGCGAGTCCACAACTAACACGGACAGAGGTTGTTTAAATGAGGGCACCAGATGGGCGTGTCCACAACCAACACGGACAGAGGTTGTTTAAACGAGGGCACCAGATGGGCGTGTCCACAACTAACACGGACAGAGGTTATCCAAACAAGGGCACCAGATGGGCGTGTCCACAACTAACACGGACCGAGGTTGTTTAAACGAGGGCACCAGATGGGCGTGTCCACAACTAACACAGACAGAGGTTGTTTAAACGAGGGCACCAGATGGGCATGTCCACAACTAACACGGACAGAGGTTGTTTAAACGAGGGCACCAGATGGGCGTGTCCACAACTAACACGGACAGAGGTTGTTTAAACGAGGGCACCAGATGGGCGTGTCCACAACTAACACGGACAGAGGTTGTTTAAACGAGGGCACCAGATGGGCGTGTCCACAACTAACACGGACAGGGGTTCTTTAAACGACGGCACCAGATGGGCGTGTCCACAACTAACACGGACAGAGGTTGTTTAAACGAGGACACCAGATGGGCGTGTCCACAACGAACACGGACAGAGGTTGTTTAAACGAGGGCACCAGATGGGCGTGTCCACAACTAACACGGACAGAGGTTGTTTAAACGAGGGCACCAGATGGGCGTGTCCACAACTAACACGGACAGAGGTTGTTTAAACGAGGGCACCAGATGGGTTGTTTAAACGAGGGCACCAGATGGGCGAGTCCACAACTAACACGGACAGAGGTTTTTTTTTTTTTTTTTTTTTTTTTTTTTTGTATACAAGGTCGAGGCTCGTGAAAGAGCGAACATTAATCACACAGAAAGACAAACCGACACATAAAACATATAACATAGGGAGCGGTAGACAAGATGGGGAGAGAGGGGGAAGGACACAAACACAACATTTGAGAGCAGGGACCGAGAGACATGGAGATATCGAGAGATCTGAGAGAGGGCGAGGGCTTTGGGGGGGGGGGCGTGGGAAGGGGGCGGTGGGAGAGGTATAAAACATATGGACACTGCCAGGACTTCCAGGAAAGAAGTTGGAATTTCAAACAAGGTGGATCTGGGGTGAATTAGCGGGGGTAGAAAAGATCAAGGTTTTGGATGGGGGAAGATAAGAGATGGTGGTGAACAGCTGTTTTAAAGACCTGGAGGGAGGAGTGGGATTGAAGGGAGTGAGGGAGTTTGTTCCAGAGGTGGGAGAAAAGAGGAATGAAAGAGTGAAGGTGAGCAGAGAGCCGAGATTTCGGCAGTTTAACCATCAGAGGGTTGCTGGCAGATCTTGTGCGACCTGTAGGAATATTTGGGGGACAGAGCACAGAGAGAGCTGGGGGTGCAAGGCCGGAGAGGAGTCGGTAGAAGTGGGTAGAAACGTGGGCACCAGATGGGCGTGTCCACAACCAACACGGACAGAGGTTGTTTAAACGAGGGCACCAGATGGGCGTGTCCACAACTAACACGGACAGAGGTTGTCCAATCAAGGGCACCAGATGGGCGTGTCCACAACTAACACGGACAGAGGTTGTTTAAACGAGGGCACCAGATGGGCGTGTCCACAACTAACACGGACAGAGGTTGTTTAAACGAGGGCACCAGATGGGCATGTCCACAACTAACACGGACAGAGGTTGTTTAAACGAGGGCACCAGATGGGCGTGTCCACAACTAACACGGACAGGGGTTGTTTAAACGAGGGCACTAGATGGGCGTGTCCACAACTAACACGGACAGAGGTTGTTAAAACGAGGGCAGCAGATGGGCATGTCCACAACTAACACGGACAGAGGTTGTTTAAACGAGGGCACCAGATGGGCATGTCCACAACTAACACGGACAGAGGTTGTTTAAACGAGGGCACCAGATTGGCATGTCCACAACTAACACGGACAGAGGTTGTTTAAATGAGGGCACCAGATGGGCGTGTCCACAACTAACACGGACAGGGGTTGTTTAAACGAGGGCACCAGATGGGCGTGTCCACAACTAACACGGACAGAAGTTGTTTAAACGAGGGCACCAGATGGGCGTGTCCACAACTAACACGGACAGGGGTTGTTTAAACGAGGGCACCAGATGGGCATGACCACAACTAACACAGACAGAGGTTGTTTAAACGAGGGCACCAGATGGGCATGTCCACAACTAACAAGGACAGAGGTTGTTTAAACGAGGACACCAGATGGGCATGTCCACAACTAACACGGACAGAGGTTGTTTAAATGAGGGCACCAGATGGGCATGTCCACAACTAACACGGACAGAGGTTGTTCAAACGAGGACACCAGATTGGCGTGTCCACAACTAACACGGACAGAGGTTGTTTAAACGAGGGCACCAGATGAGCGTGTCCACAACTAACACGGACAGACGTTGTTTAAACGGGGACACCAGATTGGCATGTCCACAACTAACACGGACAGAGGTTGTTTAAACGAGGACACCAGATGGGCGTGTCCACAACTAACACGGACAGAGGTTGTTTAAACGAGGGCACCAGATGGGCGTGTCCACAACTAACACGGACAGAGGTTGTTTAAACGAGGGCACCAGATGGGCGTGTCCACAACTAACACGGACAGGGGTTGTTTAAACGAGGGCACCAGATGGGCATGTCCACAACTAACACGGACAGGGGTTGTTTAAACGAGGGCACCAGATGGGCATGTCCACAACTAACAAGGACAGAGGTTGTTTAAACGAGGACACCAGATGGGCATGTCCACAACTAACACGGACAGAGGTTGTTTAAACGAGGGCACCAGATGGGCATGTCCACAACTAACACGGACAGAGGTTGTTCAAACGAGGACACCAGATTGGCGTGTCCACAACTAACACGGACAGAGGTTGTTTAAACGAGGGCACCAGATGAGCGTGTCCACAACTAACACGGACAGAGGTTGTTTAAACGAGGGCACCAGATGAGCGTGTCCACAACTAACACGGACAGACGTTGTTTAAACGGGGACACCAGATTGGCATGTCCACAACTAACACGGACAGAGGTTGTTTAAACGAGGACACCAGATGGGCGTGTCCACAACTAACACGGACAGAGCTTGTTTAAACGAGGGCACCAGATTGGCATGTCCACAACTAACACGGACAGAGGTTGCTTAAACGAGGGCACCAGATGGGCATGTCCACAACGAACATGGACAGAGGTTGTTCAAACGAGGGCACTAGATGGGCATGTCCACAACGAATACGGACAGAGGTTGTTTAAACGAGGGCACCAGATGAGCGTGTCCACAACTAACACGGACAGAGGTTGTTTAAACGAGGGCACCAGATGGGCGTGTCCACAACGAACACGGACAGAGGTTGTTTAAACGAGGGCACCAGATGAGCGTGTCCACAATGAACACGGACATAGGTTGTTTAAACGAGGACACCAGATGGGCGTGTCCACAACTAACACGGACAGAGGTTGTTTAAACGAGGGCACCAGATGGGCGAGTCCACAACTAACACGGACAGAGGTTGTTTAAATGAGGGCACCAGATGGGCGTGTCCACAACCAACACGGACAGAGGTTGTTTAAACGAGGGCACCAGATGGGCGTGTCCACAACTAACACGGACAGAGGTTGTCCAAACAAGGGCACCAGATGGGCGTGTCCACAACTAACACGGACCGAGGTTGTTTAAACGAGGGCACCAGATGGGCGTGTCCACAACTAACACAGACAGAGGTTGTTTAAACGAGGGCACTAGATGGGCATGTCCACAACTAACACGGACAGAGGTTGTTTAAACGAGGGCACCAGATGGGCGTGTCCACAACTAACACGGACAGAGGTTGTTTTAACGAGGGCACCAGATGGGCGTGTCCACAACTAACACGGACAGAGGTTGTTTAAACGAGGGCACCAGATGGGCGTGTCCACAACTAACACGGACAGGGGTTGTTTAAACGACGGCACCAGATGGGCGTGTCCACAGCTAACACGGACAGAGGTTGTTTAAACGAGGACACCAGATGGGCGTGTCCACAACGAACACGGACAGAGGTTGTTTAAACGAGGGCACCAGATGGGCGTGTCCACAACTAACGCGGACAGAGATTGTTTAAACGAGGGCACCAGATGGGCGTGTCCACAACTAACACGGACAGAGGTTGTTTAAACGAGGACACCAGATGGGTGTGTCCACAACTAACACGGACAGAGGTTGTTTAAACGAGGGCACCAGATGGGCGTGTTGACAACTAACACAGACAGAGGTTGTTTAAACGAGGCCACCAGATGGGCGCGTCCACAACTAACACGGACAGAGGTTGTTTAAACGAGGGCACCAGATGGGCGCGTCCACAACTAACACGGACAGAGGTTGTTTAAACGAGGGCACCAGATTGGCATGTCCACAACTAACACGGACAGAGGTTGCTTAAACGAGGGCACCAGATGGGCATGTCCACAACGAACATGGACAGAGGTTGTTCAAACGAGGGCACTAGATGGGCATGTCCACAACGAATACGGACAGAGGTTGTTTAAACGAGGGCACCAGATGAGCGTGTCCACAACTAACACGGACAGAGGTTGTTTAAACGAGGGCACCAGATGGGCGTGTCCACAACGAACACGGACAGAGGTTGTTTAAACGAGGGCACCAGATGAGCGTGTCCACAATGAACACGGACATAGGTTGTTTAAACGAGGACACCAGATGGGCGTGTCCACAACTAACACGGACAGAGGTTGTTTAAACGAGGGCACCAGATGGGCGAGTCCACAACTAACACGGACAGAGGTTGTTTAAATGAGGGCACCAGATGGGCGTGTCCACAACCAACACGGACAGAGGTTGTTTAAACGAGGGCACCAGATGGGCGTGTCCACAACTAACACGGACAGAGGTTGTCCAAACAAGGGCACCAGATGGGCGTGTCCACAACTAACACGGACCGAGGTTGTTTAAACGAGGGCACCAGATGGGCGTGTCCACAACTAACACAGACAGAGGTTGTTTAAACGAGGGCACCAGATGGGCATGTCCACAACTAACACGGACAGAGGTTGTTTAAACGAGGGCACCAGATGGGCGTGTCCACAACTAACACGGACAGAGGTTGTTTAAACGAGGGCACCAGATGGGCGTGTCCACAACTAACACGGACAGAGGTTGTTTAAACGAGGGCACCAGATGGGCGTGTCCACAACTAACACGGACAGGGGTTCTTTAAACGACGGCACCAGATGGGCGTGTCCACAACTAACAAGGACAGAGGTTGTTTAAACGAGGACACCAGATGGGCGTGTCCACAACGAACACGGACAGAGGTTGTTTAAACGAGGGCACCAGATGGGCGTGTCCACAACTAACACGGACAGAGGTTGTTTAAACGAGGGCACCAGATGGGCGTGTCCACAACTAACACGGACAGAGGTTGTTTAAACGAGGGCACCAGATGGGCGTGTCCACAACTAACACGGACAGAGATTGTTTAAACGAGGACACCAGATGGGCGTGTCCACAACTAACACGGACAGAGGTTGTTTAAACGAGGACACCAGATGGGTGTGTCCACAACTAACACGGACAGAGGTTGTTTAAACGAGGGCACCAGATGGGCATGTCGACAACTAACACAGACAGCGGTTGTTTAAACGAGGACACCAGATGGGCGCGTCCACAACTAACACGGACAGAGGTTGTTTAAACGAGGGCACCAGATGGGCGCGTCCACAACTAACACGGACAGAGGTTGTTTAAACGAGGGCACCAGATGGGCGCATCCACAACTAACACGGACAGAGGTTGTTTAAACGAGGGCACCAGATGGGCATGTCCACAACTAACATGGACAGAGGTTGTTTAAACAAGGGCACCAGATGAGCGTGTCCACAACTAACACGGACAGAGGTTGTTTAAACGAGGGCACCAGATGGGCATGTCCACAACTAACATGGACAGAGGTTGTTTAAACGAGGGCACCAGATGAGCGTGTCCACAACTAACACGGACAGAGGTTGTTTAAACGAGGGCACCAGATGAGCGTGTCCACAACTAACACGGACAGAGGTTGTTTAAACGAGGACACCAGATTGGCATGTCCACAACTAACACGGACAGAGGTTGTTTAAACGAGGACACCAGATGGGCGTGTCCACAACTAACACGGACAGAGCTTGTTTAAACGAGGGCACCAGATTGGCATGTCCACAACTAACACGGACAGAGGTTGCTTAAACGAGGGCACCAGATGGGCATGTCCACAACGAACATGGACAGAGGTTGTTCAAACGAGGGCACTAGATGGGCATGTCTACAACGAACACGGACAGAGGTTGTTTAAACGAGGGCACCAGATGAGCGTGTCCACAACTAACACGGACAGAGGTTGTTTAAACGAGGGCACCAGATGGGCGTGTCCACAACGAACACGGACAGAGGTTGTTTAAACGAGGGCACCAGATGAGCGTGTCCACAATGAACACGGACATAAGTTGTTTAAACGAGGACACCAGATGGGCGTGTCCACAACTAACACGGACAGAGGTTGTTTAAACGAGGGCACCAGATGGGCGAGTCCACAACTAACACGGACAGAGGTTGTTTAAACGAGGGCACCAGATGGGCGTGTCCACAACCAACACGGACAGAGGTTGTTTAAACGAGGGCACCAGATGGGCGTGTCCACAACTAACACGGACAGAGGTTGTCCAATCAAGGGCACCAGATGGGCGTGTCCACAACTAACACGTTCAGAGGTTGTTTAAACGAGGGCACCAGATGGGCGTGTCCACAACTAACACGGACAGAGGTTGTTTAAACGAGGGCACCAGATGGGCGAGTCCACAACTAACACGGACAGAGGTTGTTTAAATGAGGGCACCAGATGGGCGTGTCCACAACCAACACGGACAGAGGTTGTTTAAACGAGGGCACAAGATGGGCGTGTCCACAACTAACACGGACAGAGGTTGTCCAAACAAGGGCACCAGATGGGCGTGTCCACAACTAACACGGACCGAGGTTGTTTAAACGAGGGCACAAGATGGGCGTGTCCACAACTAACACAGACAGAGGTTGTTTAAACGAGGGCACCAGATGGGCATGTCCACAACTAACACGGACAGAGGTTGTTTAAACGAGGGCACCAGATGGGCGTGTCCACAACTAACACGGACAGAGGTTGTTTAAACGAGGGCACCAGATGGGCGTGTCCACAACTAACACGGACAGAGGTTGTTTAAACGAGGGCACCAGATGGGCGTGTCCACAACTAACACGGACAGGGGTTGTTTAAACGACGGCACCAGATGGGCGTGTCCACAACTAACACGGACAGAGGTTGTTTAAACGAGGACACCAGATGGGCGTGTCCACAACGAACACGGACAGAGGTTGTTTAAACGAGGGCACCAGATGGGCGTGTCCACAACTAACAAGGACAGAGGTTGTTTAAACGAGGGCACCAGATGGGCGTGTCCACAACTAACACGGACAGAGGTTGTTTAAACGAGGGCACCAGATGGGCGTGTCCACAACTAACACGGACAGAGGTTGTTTAAACGAGGACACCAGATGGGTGTGTTCACAACTAACACGGACAGAGGTTGTTTAAACGAGGGCACCAGATGGGCATGTCGACAACTAACACAGACAGAGGTTGTTTAAACGAGGACACCAGATGGGCGCGTCCACAACTAACACGGACAGAGGTTGTTTAAACGAGGGCACCAGATGGGCGCGTCCACAACTAACACGGACAGAGGTTGTTTAAACGAGGGCACCAGATTGGCATGTCCACAACTAACACGGACAGAGGTTGCTTAAACGAGGGCACCAGATGGGCATGTCCACAACGAACATGGACAGAGGTTGTTCAAACGAGGGCACTAGATGGGCATGTCCACAACGAATACAGACAGAGGTTGTTTAAACGAGGGCAGCAGATGAGCGTGTCCACAACTAACACGGACAGAGGTTGTTTAAACGAGGGCACCAGATGGGCGTGTCCACAACGAACACGGACAGAGGTTGTTTAAACGAGGGCACCAGATGAGCGTGTCCACAATGAACACGGACATAGGTTGTTTAAACGAGGACACCAGATGGGCGTGTCCACAACTAACACGGACAGAGGTTGTTTAAACGAGGGCACCAGATGGGCGAGTCCACAACTAACACGGACAGAGGTTGTTTAAATGAGGGCACCAGATGGGCGTGTCCACAACCAACACGGACAGAGGTTGTTTAAACGAGGGCACCAGATGGGCGTGTCCACAACTAACACGGACAGAGGTTGTCCAAACAAGGGCACCAGATGGGCGTGTCCACAACTAACACGGACCGAGGTTGTTTAAACGAGGGCACCAGATGGGCGTGTCCACAACTAACACAGACAGAGGTTGTTTAAACGAGGGCACCAGATGGGCATGTCCACAACTAACACGGACAGAGGTTGTTTAAACGAGGGCACCAGTTGGGCGTGTCCACAACTAACACGGACAGAGGTTGTTTAAACGAGGGCACCAGATGGGCATGTCGACAACTAACACAGACAGAGGTTGTTTAAACGAGGACACCAGATGGGCGCGTCCACAACTAACACGGACAGAGGTTGTTTAATCGAGGGCACCAGATGGGCGCGTCCACAACTAACACGGACAGAGGTTGTTTAAACGAGGGCACCAGATGGGCGCGTCCACAACTAACACGGACAGAGGTTGTTTAAACGAGGGCACCAGATGGGCATGTCCACAACTAACATGGACAGAGGTTGTTTAAACGAGGGCACCAGATGAGCGTGTCCACAACTAACACGGACAGAGGTTGTTTAAACGAGGGCACCAGATGGGCATGTCCACAACTAACATGGACAGAGGTTGTTTAAACGAGGGCACCAGATGAGCGTGTCCACAACTAACACGGACAGAGGTTGTTTAAACGAGGGCACCAGATGAGCGTGTCCACAACTAACACGGACAGAGGTTGTTTAAACGAGGACACCAGATTGGCATGTCCACAACTAACACGGACAGAGGTTGTTTAAACGAGGACACCAGATGGGCGTGTCCACAACTAACACGGACAGAGGTTGTTTAAACGAGGGCACCAGATTGGCATGTCCACAACTAACACGGACAGAGGTTGCTTAAACGAGGGCACCAGATGGGCATGTCCACAACGAACATGGACAGAGGTTGTTCAAACGAGGGCACTAGATGGGCATGTCTACAACGAACACGGACAGAGGTTGTTTAAACGAGGGCACCAGATGAGCGTGTCCACAACTAACACGGACAGAGGTTGTTTAAACGAGGGCACCAGATGGGCGTGTCCACAACGAACACGGACAGAGGTTGTTTAAACGAGGGCACCAGATGAGCGTGTCCACAATGAACACGGACATAGGTTGTTTAAACGAGGACACCAGATGGGCGTGTCCACAACTAACATGGACAGAGGTTGTTTAAACGAGGGCACCAGATGGGCGAGTCCACAACTAACACGGACAGAGGTTGTTTAAAAGAGGGCACCAGATGGGCGTGTCCACAACCAACACGGACAGAGGTTGTTTAAACGAGGGCACCAGATGGGCGTGTCCACAACTAACACGGACAGAGGTTGTCCAATCAAGGGCACCAGATGGGCGTGTCCACAACTAACACGTTCAGAGGTTGTTTAAACGAGGGCACCAGATGGGCGTGTCCACAACTAACACGGACAGAGGTTGTTTAAACGAGGGCACCAGATGGGCATGTCCACAACTAACACGGACAGAGGTTGTTTAAACGAGGGCACCAGATGGGCGTGTCCACAACTAACACGGACAGAGGTTGTTTAAACGAGGGCACCAGATGGGCGTGTCCACAACTAACACGGACAGAGGTTGTTTAAATGAGGGCACCAGATGGGCGTGTCCACAACTAAC
Organism: Myxine glutinosa; assembly: GCF_964187855.1. Lineage (NCBI taxonomy): Eukaryota > Metazoa > Chordata > Myxini > Myxiniformes > Myxinidae > Myxine > Myxine glutinosa. Next base: position 150,961,239 of record NC_136269.1, read on the forward strand.
ACGGACAGAGGTTGTTTAAACGAGGGCACCAGATGGGCGTGTCCACAACTAACACGGACAGGGGTTGTTTAAACGAGGGCACCAGATGGGCGAGTCCACAACTAACACGGACAGAGGTTGTTTAAACGAGGGCACCAGATGGGCGTGTCCACAACCAACACGGACAGAGGTTGTTTAAACGAGGGCACCAGATGGGCGTGTCCACAACTAACACGGACAGAGGTTGTCCAATCAAGGGCACCAGATGGGCGTGTCCACAACTAACACGGACAGAGGTTGTTTAAACGAGGGCACCAGATGGGCGTGTCCACAACTAACACGGACAGAGGTTGTTTAAACGAGGGCACCAGATGGGCATGTCCACAACTAACACGGACAGAGGTTGTTTAAACGAGGGCACCAGATGGGCGTGTCCACAACTAACACGGACAGGGGTTGTTTAAACGAGGGCACTAGATGGGCGTGTCCACAACTAACACGGACAGAGGTTGTTTAAACGAGGGCAGCAGATGGGCATGTCCACAACTAACACGGACAGAGGTTGTTTAAACGAGGGCACCAGATGGGCATGTCCACAACTAACACGGACAGAGGTTGTTTAAACGAGGGCACCAGATTGGCATGTCCACAACTAACACGGACAGAGGTTGTTTAAACGAGGGCACCAGATGGGCGTGTCCACAACTAACACGGACAGGGGTTGTTTAAACGAGGGCACCAGATGGGCGTGTCCACAACTAACACGGACAGAAGTTGTTTAAACGAGGGCACCAGATGGGCGTGTCCACAACTAACACGGACAGGGGTTGTTTAAACGAGGGCACCAGATGGGCATGTCCACAACTAACACAGACAGAGGTTGTTTAAACGAGGGCACCAGATGGGCATGTCCACAACTAACAAGGACAGAGGTTGTTTAAACGAGGACACCAGATGGGCATGTCCACAACTAACATGGACAGAGGTTGTTTAAACGAGGGCACCAGATGAGCGTGTCCACAACTAACACGGACAGAGGTTGTTTAAACGAGGGCACCAGATGGGCATGTCCACAACTAACATGGACAGAGGTTGTTTAAACGAGGGCACCAGATGAGCGTGTCCACAACTAACACGGACAGAGGTTGTTTAAACGAGGGCACCAGATGAGCGTGTCCACAACTAACACGGACAGAGGTTGTTTAAACGAGGACACCAGATTGGCATGTCCACAACTAACACGGACAGAGGTTGTTTAAACGAGGACACCAGATGGGCGTGTCCACAACTAACACGGACAGAGCTTGTTTAAACGAGGGCACCAGATTGGCATGTCCACAACTAACACGGACAGAGGTTGCTTAAACGAGGGCACCAGATGGGCATGTCCACAACGAACATGGACAGAGGTTGTTCAAACGAGGGCACTAGATGGGCATGTCTACAACGAACACGGACAGAGGTTGTTTAAACGAGGGCACCAGATGAGCGTGTCCACAACTAACACGGACAGAGGTTGTTTAAACGAGGGCACCAGATGGGCGTGTCCACAACGAACACGGACAGAGGTTGTTTAAACGAGGGCACCAGATGAGCGTGTCCACAATGAACACGGACATAGGTTGTTTAAACGAGGACACCAGATGGGCGTGTCCACAACTAACATGGACAGAGGTTGTTTAAACGAGGGCACCAGATGGGCGAGTCCACAACTAACACGGACAGAGGTTGTTTAAAAGAGGGCACCAGATGGGCGTGTCCACAACCAACACGGACAGAGGTTGTTTAAACGAGGGCACCAGATGGGCGTGTCCACAACTAACACGGACAGAGGTTGTCCAATCAAGGGCACCAGATGGGCGTGTCCACAACTAACACGTTCAGAGGTTGTTTAAACGAGGGCACCAGATGGGCGTGTCCACAACTAACACGGACAGAGGTTGTTTAAACGAGGGCACCAGATGGGCATGTCCACAACTAACACGGACAGAGGTTGTTTAAACGAGGGCACCAGATGGGCGTGTCCACAACTAACACGGACAGAGGTTGTTTAAACGAGGGCACCAGATGGGCGTGTCCACAACTAACACGGACAGAGGTTGTTTAAATGAGGGCACCAGATGGGCGTGTCCACAACTAACACGGACAGAGGTTGTTTAAACGAGGGCACCAGATGGGCGTGTCCACAACTAACACGGACAGGGGTTGTTTAAACGAGGGCACCAGATGGGCGAGTCCACAACTAACACGGACAGAGGTTGTTTAAACGAGGGCACCAGATGGGCGTGTCCACAACCAACACGGACAGAGGTTGTTTAAACGAGGGCACCAGATGGGCGTGTCCACAACTAACACGGACAGAGGTTGTCCAATCAAGGGCACCAGATGGGCGTGTCCACAACTAACACGGACAGAGGTTGTTTAAACGAGGGCACCAGATGGGCGTGTCCACAACTAACACGGACAGAGGTTGTTTAAACGAGGGCACCAGATGGGCATGTCCACAACTAACACGGACAGAGGTTGTTTAAACGAGGGCACCAGATGGGCGTGTCCACAACTAACACGGACAGGGGTTGTTTAAACGAGGGCACTAGATGGGCGTGTCCACAACTAACACGGACAGAGGTTGTTTAAACGAGGGCAGCAGATGGGCATGTCCACAACTAACACGGACAGAGGTTGTTTAAACGAGGGCACCAGATGGGCATGTCCACAACTAACACGGACAGAGGTTGTTTAAACGAGGGCACCAGATTGGCATGTCCACAACTAACACGGACAGAGGTTGTTTAAACGAGGGCACCAGATGGGCGTGTCCACAACTAACACGGACAGGGGTTGTTTAAACGAGGGCACCAGATGGGCGTGTCCACAACTAACACGGACAGAAGTTGTTTAAACGAGGGCACCAGATGGGCGTGTCCACAACTAACACGGACAGGGGTTGTTTAAACGAGGGCACCAGATGGGCATGTCCACAACTAACACAGACAGAGGTTGTTTAAACGAGGGCACCAGATGGGCATGTCCACAACTAACAAGGACAGAGGTTGTTTAAACGAGGACACCAGATGGGCATGTCCACAACTAACACGGACAGAGGTTGTTTAAACGAGGGCACCAGATGGGCATGTCCACAACTAACACGGACAGAGGTTGTTCAAACGAGGACACCAGATTGGCGTGTCCACAACTAACACGGACAGAGGTTGTTTAAGCGAGGGCACCAGATGAGCGTGTCCACAACTAACACGGACAGACGTTGTTTAAACGAGGACACCAGATTGGCATGTCCACAACTAACACGGACAGAGGTTGTTTAAACGAGGACACCAGATGGGCGTGTCCACAACTAACACGGACAGAGCTTGTTTAAACGAGGGCACCAGATTGGCATGTCCACAACTAACACGGACAGAGGTTGCTTAAACGAGGGCACCAGATGGGCATGTCCACAACGAACATGGACAGAGGTTGTTCAAACGAGGGCACTAGATGGGCATGTCCACAACGAATACGGACAGAGGTTGTTTAAACGAGGGCACCAGATGAGCGTGTCCACAACTAACACGGACAGAGGTTGTTTAAACGAGGGCACCAGATGGGCGTGTCCACAACGAACACGGACAGAGGTTGTTTAAACGAGGGCACCAGATGAGCGTGTCCACAATGAACACGGACATAGGTTGTTTAAACGAGGACACCAGATGGGCGTGTCCACAACTAACACGGACAGAGGTTGTTTAAACGAGGGCACCAGATGGGCGAGTCCACAACTAACACGGACAGAGGTTGTTTAAATGAGGGCACCAGATGGGCGTGTCCACAACCAACACGGACAGAGGTTGTTTAAACGAGGGCACCAGATGGGCGTGTCCACAACTAACACGGACCGAGGTTGTTTAAACGAGGGCACCAGATGGGCGTGTCCACAACTAACACAGACAGAGGTTGTCCAAACAAGGGCACCAGATGGGCGTGTCCACAACTAACACGGACCGAGGTTGTTTAAACGAGGGCACCAGATGGGCGTGTCCACAACTAACACAGACAGAGGTTGTTTAAACGAGGGCACCAGATGGGCATGTCCACAACTAACACGGACAGAGGTTGTTTAAACGAGGGCACCAGATGGGCGTGTCCACAACTAACACGGACAGAGGTTGTTTAAACGAGGGCACCAGATGGGCGTGTCCACAACTAACACGGACAGAGGTTGTTTAAACGAGGGCACCAGATGGGCGTGTCCACAACTAACACGGACAGGGGTTGTTTAAACGACGGCACCAGATGGGCGTGTCCACAACTAACACGGACAGAGGTTGTTTAAACGAGGACACCAGATGGGCGTGTCCACAACGAACACGGACAGAGGTTGTTTAAACGAGGGCACCAGATGGGCGTGTCCACAACTAACACGGACAGAGGTTGTTTAAACGAGGGCACCAGATGGGCGTGTCCACAACTAACACGGACAGAGGTTGTTTAAACGAGGGCACCAGATGGGCGTGTCCACAACTAACGCGGACAGAGATTGTTTAAACGAGGGCACCAGATGGGCGTGTCCACAACTAACACGGACAGAGGTTGTTTAAACGAGGACACCAGATGGGTGTGTCCACAACTAACACGGACAGAGGTTGTTTAAACGAGGGCACCAGATGGGCATGTCGACAACTAACACAGACAGAGGTTGTTTAAACGAGGACACCAGATGGGCGCGTCCACAACTAACACGGACAGAGGTTGTTTAAACGAGGGCACCAGATGGGCGCGTCCACAACTAACACGGACAGAGGTTGTTTAAACGAGGGCACCAGATTGGCATGTCCACAACTAACACGGACAGAGGTTGTTTAAACGAGGGCACCAGATGGGCATGTCCACAACGAACATGGACAGAGGTTGTTCAAACGAGGGCACTAGATGGGCATGTCCACAACGAATACGGACAGAGGTTGTTTAAACGAGGGCACCAGATGAGCGTGTCCACAACTAACACGGACAGAGGTTGTTTAAACGAGGGCAACAGATGGGCGTGTCCACAACGAACACGGACAGAGGTTGTTTAAACGAGGGCACCAGATGAGCGTGTCCACAATGAACACGGACATAGGTTGTTTAAACGAGGACACCAGATGGGCGTGTCCACAACTAACACGGACAGAGGTTGTTTAAACGAGGGCACCAGATGGGCGAGTCCACAACTAACACGGACAGAGGTTGTTTAAATGAGGGCACCAGATGGGCGTGTCCACAACCAACACGGACAGAGGTTGTTTAAACGAGGGCACCAGATGGGCGTGTCCACAACTAACACGGACAGAGGTTGTCCAAACAAGGGCACCAGATGGGCGTGTCCACAACTAACACGGACCGAGGTTGTTTTTAAACGAGGGCACCAGATGGGCGTGTCCACAACTAACACAGACAGAGGTTGTTTAAACGAGGGCACCAGATGGGCATGTCCACAACTAACACGGACAGAGGTTGTTTAAACGAGGGCACCAGATGGGCGTGTCCACAACTATCACGGACAGAGGTTGTTTAAACGAGGGCACGAGATGGGCGTGTCCACAACTAACACGGACAGAGGTTGTTTAAACAAGGGCACCAGATGGGCGTGTCCACAACTAACACGGACAGGGGTTGTTTAAACGACGGCACCAGATGGGCGTGTCCACAACTAACACGGACAGAGGTTGTTTAAACGAGGACACCAGATGGGCGTGTCCACAACGAACACGGACAGAGGTTGTTTAAACGAGGGCACCAGATGGGCGTGTCCACAACTAACACGGACAGAGGTTGTTTAAACGAGGGCACCAGATGGGCGTGTCCACAACTAACACGGACAGAGGTTGTTTAAACGAGGGCACCAGATGGGCGTGTCCACAACTAACACGGACAGAGATTGTTTAAACGAGGGCACCAGATGGGCGTGTCCACAACTAACACGGACAGAGGTTGTTTAAACGAGGACACCAGATGGGTGTGTCCACAACTAACACGGACAGAGGTTGTTTAAACGAGGGCACCAGATGGGCATGTCGACAACTAACACAGACAGCGGTTGTTTAAACGAGGACACCAGATGGGCGCGTCCACAACTAACACGGACAGAGGTTGTTTAAACGAGGGCACCAGATGGGCGCGTCCACAACTAACACGGACAGAGGTTGTTTAAACGAGGTCACCAGATGGGCGCGTCCACAACTAACACGGACAGAGGTTGTTTAAACGAGGGCACCAGATGGGCATGTCCACAACTAACATGGACAGAGGTTGTTTAAACAAGGGCACCAGATGAGCGTGTCCACAACTAACACGGACAGAGGTTGTTTAAACGAGGGCACCAGATGGGCATGTCCACAACTAACATGGACAGAGGTTGTTTAAACGAGGGCACCAGATGAGCGTGTCCACAACTAACACGGACAGAGGTTGTTTAAACGAGGGCACCAGATGAGCGTGTCCACAACTAACACGGACAGAGGTTGTTTAAACGAGGACACCAGATTGGCATGTCCACAACTAACACGGACAGAGGTTGTTTAAACGAGGACACCAGATGGGCGTGTCCACAACTAACACGGACAGAGCTTGTTTAAACGAGGGCACCAGATGGGCGTGTCCACAACCAACACGGACAGAGGTTGTTTAAACGAGGGCACCAGATGGGCGTGTCCACAACTAACACGGACAGAGGTTGTCCAATCAAGGGCACCAGATGGGCGTGTCCACAACTAACACGTTCAGAGGTTGTTTAAACGAGGGCACCAGATGGGCGTGTCCACAACTAACACGGACAGAGGTTGTTTAAACGAGGGCACCAGATGGGCGCGTCCACAACTAACATGGACAGAGGTTGTTTAAACGAGGGCACCAGATGGGCGCGTCCACAACTAACACGGACAGAGGTTGTTTAAACGAGGTCACCAGATGGGCGCGTCCACAACTAACACGGACAGAGGTTGTTTAAACGAGGGCACCAGATGGGCATGTCCACAACTAACATGGACAGAGGTTGTTTAAACAAGGGCACCAGATGAGCGTGTCCACAACTAACACGGACAGAGGTTGTTTAAACGAGGGCACCAGATGGGCATGTCCACAACTAACATGGACAGAGGTTGTTTAAACGAGGGCACCAGATGAGCGTGTCCACAACTAACACGGACAGAGGTTGTTTAAACGAGGGCACCAGATGAGCGTGTCCACAACTAACACGGACAGAGGTTGTTTAAACGAGGACACCAGATTGGCATGTCCACAACTAACACGGACAGAGGTTGTTTAAACGAGGACACCAGATGGGCGTGTCCACAACTAACACGGACAGAGCTTGTTTAAACGAGGGCACCAGATGGGCGTGTCCACAACCAACACGGACAGAGGTTGTTTAAACGAGGGCACCAGATGGGCGTGTCCACAACTAACACGGACAGAGGTTGTCCAATCAAGGGCACCAGATGGGCGTGTCCACAACTAACACGTTCAGAGGTTGTTTAAACGAGGGCACCAGATGGGCGTGTCCACAACTAACACGGACAGAGGTTGTTTAAACGAGGGCACCAGATGGGCGAGTCCACAACTAACACGGACAGAGGTTGTTTAAATGAGGGCACCAGATGGGCGTGTCCACAACCAACACGGACAGAGGTTGTTTAAACGAGGGCACAAGATGGGCGTGTCCACAACTAACACGGACAGAGGTTGTCCAAACAAGGGCACCAGATGGGCGTGTCCACAACTAACACGGACCGAGGTTGTTTAAACGAGGGCACAAGATGGGCGTGTCCACAACTAACACAGACAGAGGTTGTTTAAACGAGGGCACCAGATGGGCATGTCCACAACTAACACGGACAGAGGTTGTTTAAACGAGGGCACCAGATGGGCGTGTCCACAACTAACACGGACAGAGGTTGTTTAAACGAGGGCACCAGATGGGCGTGTCCACAACTAACACGGACAGAGGTTGTTTAAACGAGGGCACCAGATGGGCGTGTCCACAACTAACACGGACAGGGGTTGTTTAAACGACGGCACCAGATGGGCGTGTCCACAACTAACACGGACAGAGGTTGTTTAAACGAGGACACCAGATGGGCGTGTCCACAACGAACACGGACAGAGGTTGTTTAAACGAGGGCACCAAATGGGCGTGTCCACAACTAACACGGACAGAGGTTGTTTAAACGAGGGCACCAGATGGGAGTGTCCACAACTAACACGGACAGAGGTTGTTTAAACGAGGGCACCAGATGGGCGTGTCCACAACTAACACGGACAGAGATTGTTTAAACGAGGGCACCAGATGGGCGTGTCCACAACTAACACGGACAGAGGTTGTTTAAACGAGGACACCAGATGGGTGTGTTCACAACTAACACGGACAGAGGTTGTTTAAACGAGGGCACCAGATGGGCATGTCGACAACTAACACAGACAGAGGTTGTTTAAACGAGGACACCAGATGGGCGCATCCACAACTAACACGGACAGAGGTTGTTTAAACGAGGGCACCAGATGGGCGCGTCCACAACTAACACGGACAGAGGTTGTTTAAACGAGGGCACCAGATTGGCATGTCCACAACTAACACGGACAGAGGTTGCTTAAACGAGGGCACCAGATGGGCATGTCCACAACGAACATGGACAGAGGTTGTTCAAACGAGGGCACTAGATGGGCATGTCCACAACGAATACGGACAGAGGTTGTTTAAACGAGGGCAGCAGATGAGCGTGTCCACAACTAACACGGACAGAGGTTGTTTAAACGAGGGCACCAGATGGGCGTGTCCACAACGAACACGGACAGAGGTTGTTTAAACGAGGGCACCAGATGAGCGTGTCCACAATGAACACGGACATAGGTTGTTTAAACGAGGACACCAGATGGGCGTGTCCACAACTAACACGGACAGAGGTTGTTTAAACGAGGGCACCAGATGGGCGAGTCCACAACTAACACGGACAGAGGTTGTTTAAATGAGGGCACCAGATGGGCGTGTCCACAACCAACACGGACAGAGGTTGTTTAAACGAGGGCACCAGATGGGCGTGTCCACAACTAACACGGACAGAGGTTGTCCAAACAAGGGCACCAGATGGGCGTGTCCACAACTAACACGGACCGAGGTTGTTTAAACGAGGGCACCAGATGGGCGTGTCCACAACTAACACAGACAGAGGTTGTTTAAACGAGGGCACCAGATGGGCATGTCCACAACTAACACGGACAGAGGTTGTTTAAACGAGGGCACCAGATGGGCGTGGCCACAACTAACACGGACAGAGGTTGTTTAAACGAGGGCACCAGATGGGCATGTCGACAACTAACACAGACAGAGGTTGTTTAAACGAGGACACCAGATGGGCGCGTCCACAACTAACACGGACAGAGGTTGTTTAAACGAGGGCACCAGATGGGCGCGTCCACAACTAACACGGACAGAGGTTGTTTAAACGAGGGCACCAGATGGGCGCGTCCACAACTAACACGGACAGAGGTTGTTTAAACGAGGGCACCAGATGGGCATGTCCACAACTAACATGGACAGAGGTTGTTTAAACGAGGGCACCAGATGAGCGTGTCCACAACTAACACGGACAGAGGTTGTTTAAACGAGGGCACCAGATGGGCATGTCCACAACTAACATGGACAGAGGTTGTTTAAACGAGGGCACCAGATGAGCGTGTCCACAACTAACACGGACAGAGGTTGTTTAAACGAGGGCACCAGATGAGCGTGTCCACAACTAACACGGACAGAGGTTGTTTAAACGAGGACACCAGATTGGCATGTCCACAACTAACACGGACAGAGGTTGTTTAAACGAGGACACCAGATGGGCGTGTCCACAACTAACACGGACAGAGCTTGTTTAAACGAGGGCACCAGATTGGCATGTCCACAACTAACACGGACAGAGGTTGCTTAAACAAGGGCACCAGATGGGCATGTCCACAACGAACATGGACAGAGGTTGTTCAAACGAGGGCACTAGATGGGCATGTCTACAACGAACACCGACAGAGGTTGTTTAAACGAGGGCACCAGATGAGCGTGTCCACAACTAACACGGACAGAGGTTGTTTAAACGAGGGCACCAGATGGGCGTGTCCACAACGAACACGGACAGAGGTTGTTTAAACGAGGGCACCAGATGAGCGTGTCCACAATGAACACGGACATAGGTTGTTTAAACGAGGACACCAGATGGGCGTGTCCACAACTAACATGGACAGAGGTTGTTTAAACGAGGGCACCAGATGGGCGAGTCCACAACTAACACGGATAGAGGTTGTTTAAAAGAGGGCACCAGATGGGCGTGTCCACAACCAACACGGACAGAGGTTGTTTAAACGAGGGCACCAGATGGGCGTGTCCACAACTAACACGGACAGAGGTTGTCCAATCAAGGGCACCAGATGGGCGTGTCCACAACTAACACGTTCAGAGGTTGTTTAAACGAGGGCACCAGATGGGCGTGTCCACAACTAACACGGACAGAGGTTGTTTAAACGAGGGCACCAGATGGGCATGTCCACAACTAACACGGACAGAGGTTGTTTAAACGAGGGCACCAGATGGGCGTGTCCACAACTAACACGGACAGAGGTTGTTTAAACGAGGGCACCAGATGGGCGTGTCCACAACTAACACGGACAGAGGTTGTTTAAATGAGGGCACCAGATGGGCGTGTCCACAACTATCACGGACAGAGGTTGTTTAAACGAGGGCACCAGATGGGCGTGTCCACAACTAACACGGACAGGGGTTGTTTAAACGAGGGCACCAGATGGGCGAGTCCACAACTAACACGGACAGAGGTTGTTTAAACGAGGGCACCAGATGGGCGTGTCCACAACCAACACGGACAGAGGTTGTTTAAACGAGGGCACCAGATGGGCGTGTCCACAACTAACACGGACAGAGGTTGTCCAATCAAGGGCACCAGATGGGCGTGTCCACAACTAACACGGACAGAGGTTGTTTAAACGAGGGCACCAGATGGGCGTGTCCACAACTAACACGGACAGAGGTTGTTTAAACGAGGGCACCAGATGGGCATGTCCACAACTAACACGGACAGAGGTTGTTTAAACGAGGGCACCAGATGGGCGTGTACACAACTAACACGGACAGGGGTTGTTTAAACGAGGGCACTAGATGGGCGTGTCCACAACTAACACGGACAGAGGTTGTTTAAACGAGGGCAGCAGATGGGCATGTCCACAACTAACACGGACAGAGGTTGTTTAAACGAGGGCACCAGATGGGCATGTCCACAACTAACACGGACAGAGGTTGTTTAAACGAGGGCACCAGATTGGCATGTCCACAACTAACACGGACAGAGGTTGTTTAAACGAGGGCACCAGATGGGCGTGTCCACAACTAACACGGACAGGGGTTGTTTAAACGAGGGCACCAGATGGGCGTGTCCACAACTAACACGGACAGAAGTTGTTTAAACGAGGGCACCAGATGGGCGTGTCCACAACTAACACGGACAGGGGTTGTTTAAACGAGGGCACCAGATGGGCATGTCCACAACTAACACAGACAGAGGTTGTTTAAACGAGGGCACCAGATGGGCATGTCCACAACTAACAAGGACAGAGGTTGTTTAAACGAGGACACCAGATGGGCATGTCCACAACTAACATGGACAGAGGTTGTTTAAACGAGGGCACCAGATGAGCGTGTCCACAACTAACACGGACAGAGGTTGTTTAAACGAGGGCACCAGATGGGCATGTCCACAACTAACATGGACAGAGGTTGTTTAAACGAGGGCACCAGATGAGCGTTTCCACAACTAACACGGACAGAGGTTGTTTAAACGAGGGCACCAGATGAGCGTGTCCACAACTAACACGGACAGAGGTTGTTTAAACGAGGACACCAGATTGGCATGTCCACAACTAACACGGACAGAGGTTGTTTAAACGAGGACACCAGATGGGCGTGTCCACAACTAACACGGACAGAGCTTGTTTAAACGAGGGCACCAGATTGGCATGTCCACAACTAACACGGACAGAGGTTGCTTAAACGAGGGCACCAGATGGGCATGTCCACAACGAACATGGACAGAGGTTGTTCAAACGAGGGCACTAGATGGGCATGTCTACAACGAACACGGACAGAGGTTGTTTAAACGAGGGCACCAGATGAGCGTGTCCACAACTAACACGGACAGAGGTTGTTTAAACGAGGGCACCAGATGGGCGTGTCCACAACGAACACGGACAGAGGTTGTTTAAACGAGGGCACCAGATGAGCGTGTCCACAATGAACACGGACATAGGTTGTTTAAACGAGGACACCAGATGGGCGTGTCCACAACTAACATGGACAGAGGTTGTTTAAACGAGGGCACCAGATGGGCGAGTCCACAACTAACACGGACAGAGGTTGTTTAAAAGAGGGCACCAGATGGGCGTGTCCACAACTAACACGGACAGAGGTTGTCCAATCAAGGGCACCAGATGGGCGTGTCCACAACTAACACGTTCAGAGGTTGTTTAAACGAGGGCACCAGATGGGCGTGTCCACAACTAACACGGACAGAGGTTGTTTAAACGAGGGCACCAGATGGGCGTGTCCACAACTAACACGGACAGAGGTTGTTTAAACGAGGGCACCAGATGGGCGTGTCCACAACTAACACGGACAGAGGTTGTTTAAATGAGGGCACCAGATGGGCGTGTCCACAACTAACACGGACAGAGGTTGTTTAAACGAGGGCACCAGATGGGCGTGTCCACAACTAACACGGACAGGGGTTGTTTAAACGAGGGCACCAGATGGGCGAGTCCACAACTAACACGGACAGAGGTTGTTTAAACGAGGGCACCAGATGGGCGTGTCCACAACCAACACGGACAGAGGTTGTTTAAACGAGGGCACCAGATGGGCGTGTCCACAACTAACACGGACAGAGGTTGTCCAATCAAGGGCACCAGATGGGCGTGTCCACAACTAACACGGACAGAGGTTGTTTAAACGAGGGCACCAGATGGGCGTGTCCACAACTAACACGGACAGAGGTTGTTTAAACGAGGGCACCAGATGGGCATGTCCACAACTAACACGGACAGAGGTTGTTTAAACGAGGGCACCAGATGGGCGTGTCCACAACTAACACGGACAGGGGTTGTTTAAACGAGGGCACTAGATGGGCGTGTCCACAACTAACACGGACAGAGGTTGTTTAAACGAGGGCAGCAGATGGGCATGTCCACAACTAACACGGACAGAGGTTGTTTAAACGAGGGCACCAGATGGGCATGTCCACAACTAACACGGACAGAGGTTGTTTAAACGAGGGCACCAGATTGGCATGTCCACAACTAACACGGACAGAGGTTGTTTAAACGAGGGCACCAGATGGGCGTGTCCACAACTAACACGGACAGAGGTTGTTTAAACGAGGGCACCAGATGAGCGTGTCCACAACTAACACGGACAGACGTTGTTTAAACGAGGACACCAGATTGGCATGTCCACAACTAACACGGACAGAGGTTGTTTAAACGAGGACACCAGATGGGCGTGTCCACAACTAACACGGACAGAGCTTGTTTAAACGAGGGCACCAGATTGGCATGTCCACAACTAACACGGACAGAGGTTGCTTAAACGAGGGCACCAAATGGGCATGTCCACAACGAACATGGACAGAGGTTGTTCAAACGAGGGCACTAGATGGGCATGTCCACAACGAATACGGACAGAGGTTGTTTAAACGAGGGCACCAGATGAGCGTGTCCACAACTAACACGGACAGAGGTTGTTTAAACGAGGGCACCAGATGGGCGTGTCCACAACGAACACGGACAGAGGTTGTTTAAACGAGGGCACCAGATGAGCGTGTCCACAATGAACACGGACATAGGTTGTTTAAACGAGGACACCAGATGGGCGTGTCCACAACTAACACGGACAGAGGTTGTTTAAACGAGGGCACCAGATGGGCGAGTCCACAACTAACACGGACAGAGGTTGTTTAAATGAGGGCACCAGATGGGCGTGTCCACAACCAACACGGACAGAGGTTGTTTAAACGAGGGCACCAGATGGGCGTGTCCACAACTAACACTGACAGAGGTTGTCCAAACAAGGGCACCAGATGGGCGTGTCCACAACTAACACGGACCGAGGTTGTTTAAACGAGGGCACCAGATGGGCGTGTCCACAACTAACACAGACAGAGGTTGTTTAAACGAGGGCACCAGATGGGCATGTCCACAACTAACACGGACAGAGGTTGTTTAAACGAGGGCACCAGATGGGCGTGTCCACAACTAACACGGACAGAGGTTGTTTAAACGAGGGCACCAGATGGGCGTGTCCACAACTAACACGGACAGAGGTTGTTTAAACGAGGGCACCAGATGGGCGTGTCCACAACTAACACAGACAGGGGTTGTTTAAACGACGGCACCAGATGGGCGTGTCCACAACTAACACGGACAGAGGTTGTTTAAACGAGGACACCAGATGGGCGTGTCCACAACGAACACGGACGGAGGTTGTTTAAACGAGGGCACCAGATGGGCGTGTCCACAACTAACACGGACAGAGGTTGTTTAAACGAGGGCACCAGATGGGCGTGTCCACAACTAACACGGACAGAGGTTGTTTAAACGAGGGCACCAGATGGGCGTGTCCACAACTAACGCGGACAGAGATTGTTTAAACGAGGGCACCAGATGGGCGTGTCCACAACTAACACGGACAGAGGTTGTTTAAACGAGGACACCAGATGGGTGTGTCCACAACTAACACGGACAGAGGTTGTTTAAACGAGGGCACCAGATGGGCATGTCGACAACTAACACAGACAGAGGTTGTTTAAACGAGGACACCAGATGGGCGCGTCCACAACTAACACGGACAGAGGTTGTTTAAACGAGGGCACCAGATGGGCGCGTCCACAACTAACACGGACAGAGGTTGTTTAAACGAGGGCACCAGATTGGCATGTCCACAACTAACACGGACAGAGGTTGTTTAAACGAGGGCACCAGATGGGCATGTCCACAACGAACATGGACAGAGGTTGTTCAAACGAGGGCACTAGATGGGCATGTCCACAACGAATACGGACAGAGGTTGTTTAAACGAGGGCACCAGATGAGCGTGTCCACAACTAACACGGACAGAGGTTGTTTAAACGAGGGCAACAGATGGGCGTGTCCACAACGAACACGGACAGAGGTTGTTTAAACGAGGGCACCAGATGAGCGTGTCCACAATGAACACGGACATAGGTTGTTTAAACGAGGACACCAGGTGGGCGTGTCCACAACTAACACGGACAGAGGTTGTTTAAACGACGGCACCAGATGGGCGAGTCCACAACTAACACGGACAGAGGTTGTTTAAATGAGGGCACCAGATGGGCGTGTCCACAACCAACACGGACAGAGGTTGTTTAAACGAGGGCACCAGATGGGCGTGTCCACAACTAACACGGACAGAGGTTGTCCAAACAAGGGCACCAGATGGGCGTGTCCACAACTAACACGGACCGAGGTTGTTTAAACGAGGGCACCAGATGGGCGTGTCCACAACTAACACAGACAGAGGTTGTTTAAACGAGGGCACCAGATGGGCATGTCCACAACTAACACGGACAGAGGTTGTTTAAACGAGGGCACCAGATGGGCGTGTCCACAACTAACACGGACAGAGGTTGTTTAAACGAGGGCACCAGATGGGCGTGTCCACAACTAACACGGACAGAGGTTGTTTAAACAAGGGCACCAGATGGGCGTGTCCACAACTAACACGGACAGGGGTTGTTTAAACGACGGCACCAGATGGGCGTGTCCACAACTAACACGGACAGAGGTTGTTTAAACGAGGACACCAGATGGGCGTGTCCACAACGAACACGGACAGAGGTTGTTTAAACGAGGGCACCAGATGGGCGTGTCCACAACTAACACGGACAGAGGTTGTTTAAACGAGGGCACCAGATGGGCGTGTCCACAACTAACACGGACAGAGGTTGTTTAAACAAGGGCACCAGATGGGCGTGTCCACAACTAACACGGACAGAGATTGTTTAAACGAGGGCACCAGATGGGCGTGTCCACAACTAACACGGACAGAGGTTGTTTAAACGAGGACACCAGATGGGTGTGTCCACAACTAACACGGACAGAGGTTGTTTAAACGAGGGCACCAGATGGGCATGTCGACAACTAACACAGACAGCGGTTGTTTAAACGAGGACACCAGATGGGCGCGTCCACAACTAACACGGACAGAGCTTGTTTAAACGAGGGCACCAGATTGGCATGTCCACAACTAACACGGACAGAGGTTGCTTAAACGAGGGCACCAGATGGGCATGTCCACAACGAACATGGACAGAGGTTGTTCAAACGAGGGCACTAGATGGGCATGTCCACAACGAATACGGACAGAGGTTGTTTAAACGAGGGCACCAGATGAGCGTGTCCACAACTAACACGGACAGAGGTTGTTTAAACGAGGGCACCAGATGGGCGTGTCCACAACGAACACGGACAGAGGTTGTTTAAACGAGGGCACCAGATGAGCGTGTCCACAATGAACACGGACATAGGTTGTTTAAACGAGGACACCAGATGGGCGTGTCCACAACTAACACGGACAGAGGTTGTTTAAACGAGGGCACCAGATGGGCGAGTCCACAACTAACACGGACAGAGGTTGTTTAAATGAGGGCACCAGATGGGCGTGTCCACAACCAACACGGACAGAGGTTGTTTAAACGAGGGCACCAGATGGGCGTGTCCACAACTAACACGGACAGAGGTTGTCCAAACAAGGGCACCAGATGGGCGTGTCCACAACTAACACGGACCGAGGTTGTTTAAACGAGGGCACCAGATGGGCGTGTCCACAACTAACACAGACAGAGGTTGTTTAAACGAGGGCACCAGATGGGCATGTCCACAACTAACACGGACAGAGGTTGTTTAAACGAGGGCACCAGATGGGCGTGTCCACAACTAACACGGACAGAGGTTGTTTAAACGAGGGCACCAGATGGGCGTGTCCACAACTAACACGGACAGAGGTTGTTTAAACGAGGGCACCAGATGGGCGTGTCCACAACTAACACGGACAGGGGTTGTTTAAACGACGGCACCAGATGGGCGTGTCCACAACTAACACGGACAGAGGTTGTTTAAACGAGGACACCAGATGGGCGTGTCCACAACGAACACGGACGGAGGTTGTTTAAACGAGGGCACCAGATGGGCGTGTCCACAACTAACACGGACAGAGGTTGTTTAAACGAGGGCACCAGATGGGCGTGTCCACAACTAACACGGACAGAGGTTGTTTAAACGAGGGCACCAGATGGGCGTGTCCACAACTAACGCGGACAGAGATTGTTTAAACGAGGGCACCAGATGGGCGTGTCCACAACTAACACGGACAGAGGTTGTTTAAACGAGGACACCAGATGGGTGTGTCCACAACTAACACGGACAGAGGTTGTTTAAACGAGGGCACCAGATGGGCATGTCGACAACTAACACAGACAGAGGTTGTTTAAACGAGGACACCAGATGGGCGTGTCCACAACTAACACGGACAGAGGTTGTTTAAACGAGGGCACCAGATGGGCGCGTCCACAACTAACACGGACAGAGGTTGTTTAAACGAGGGCACCAGATTGGCATGTCCACAACTAACACGGACAGAGGTTGTTTAAACGAGGGCACCAGATGGGCATGTCCACAACGAACATGGACAGAGGTTGTTCAAACGAGGGCACTAGATGGGCATGTCCACAACGAATACGGACAGAGGTTGTTTAAACGAGGGCACCAGATGAGCGTGTCCACAACTAACACGGACAGAGGTTGTTTAAACGAGGGCAACAGATGGGCGTGTCCACAACGAACACGGACAGAGGTTGTTTAAACGAGGGCACCAGATGAGCGTGTCCACAATGAACACGGACATAGGTTGTTTAAACGAGGACACCAGATGGGCGTGTCCACAACTAACACGGACAGAGGTTGTTTAAACGAGGGCACCAGATGGGCGAGTCCACAACTAACACGGACAGAGGTTGTTTAAATGAGGGCACCAGATGGGCGTGTCCACAACCAACACGGACAGAGGTTGTTTAAACGAGGGCACCAGATGGGCGTGTCCACAACTAACACGGACAGAGGTTGTCCAAACAAGGGCACCAGATGGGCGTGTCCACAACTAACACGGACCGAGGTTGTTTAAACGGTGGCACCAGATGGGCGTGTCCACAACTAACACAGACAGAGGTTGTTTAAACGAGGGCACCAGATGGGCATGTCCACAACTAACACGGACAGAGGTTGTTTAAACGAGGGCACCAGATGGGCGTGTCCACAACTAACACGGACAGAGGTTGTTTAAACGAGGGCACCAGATGGGCGTGTCCACAACTAACACGGACAGAGGTTGTTTAAACAAGGGCACCAGATGGGCGTGTCCACAACTAACACGGACAGGGGTTGTTTAAACGACGGCACCAGATGGGCGTGTCCACAACTAACACGGACAGAGGTTGTTTAAACGAGGACACCAGATGGGCGTGTCCACAACGAACACGGACAGAGGTTGTTTAAACGAGGGCACCAGATGGGCGTGTCCACAACTAACACGGACAGAGGTTGTTTAAACGAGGGCACCAGATGGGCGTGTCCACAACTAACACGGACAGAGGTTGTTTAAACGAGGGCACCAGATGGGCGTGTCCACAACTAACACGGACAGAGATTGTTTAAACGAGGGCACCAGATGGGCGTGTCCACAACTAACACGGACAGAGGTTGTTTAAACGAGGACACCAGATGGGTGTGTCCACAACTAACACGGACAGAGGTTGTTTAAACGAGGGCACCAGATGGGCATGTCGACAACTAACACAGACAGCGGTTGTTTAAACGAGGACACCAGATGGGCGCGTCCACAACTAACACGGACAGAGGTTGTTTAAACGAGGGCACCAGATGGGCGCGTCCACAACTAACACGGACAGAGGTTGTTTAAACGAGGGCACCAGATGGGCGCGTCCACAACTAACACGGACAGAGGTTGTTTAAACGAGGGCACCAGATGGGCATGTCCACAACTAACATGGACAGAGGTTGTTTAAACAAGGGCACCAGATGAGCGTGTCCACAACTAACACGGACAGAGGTTGTTTAAACGAGGGCACCAGATGGGCATGTCCACAACTAACATGGACAGAGGTTGTTTAAACGAGGGCACCAGATGAGCGTGTCCACAACTAACACGGACAGAGGTTGTTTAAACGAGGGCACCAGATGAGCGTGTCCACAACTAACACGGACAGAGGTTGTTTAAACGAGGACACCAGATTGGCATGTCCACAACTAACACGGACAGAGGTTGTTTAAACGAGGACACCAGATGGGCGTGTCCACAACTAACACGGACAGAGCTTGTTTAAACGAGGGCACCAGATTGGCATGTCCACAACTAACACGGACAGAGGTTGCTTAAACGAGGGCACCAGATGGGCATGTCCACAACGAACATGGACAGAGGTTGTTCAAACGAGGGCACTAGATGGGCATGTCTACAACGAACACGGACAGAGGTTGTTTAAACGAGGGCACCAGATGAGCGTGTCCACAACTAACACGGACAGAGGTTGTTTAAACGAGGGCACCAGATGGGCGTGTCCACAACGAACACGGACATAGGTTGTTTAAACGAGGGCACCAGATGAGCGTGTCCACAATGAACACGGACATAGGTTGTTTAAACGAGGACACCAGATGGGCGTGTCCACAACTAACACGGACAGAGGTTGTTTAAACGAGGGCACCAGATGGGCGAGTCCACAACTAACACGGACAGAGGTTGTTTAAACGAGGGCACCAGATGGGCGTGTCCACAACCAACACGGACAGAGGTTGTTTAAACGAGGGCACCAGATGGGCGTGTCCACAACTAACACGGACAGAGGTTGTCCAATCAAGGGCACCAGATGGGCGTGTCCACAACTAACACGTTCAGAGGTTGTTTAAACGAGGGCACCAGATGGGCGTGTCCACAACTAACACGGACAGAGGTTGTTTAAACGAGGGCACCAGATGGGCATGTCCACAACTAACACGGACAGAGGTTGTTTAAACGAGGGCACCAGATGGGCGTGTCCACAACTAACACGGACAGAGGTTGTTTAAACGAGGGCACCAGATGGGCGTGTCCACAACTAACACGGACAGAGGTTGTTTAAACGAGGGCACCAGATGGGCGTGTCCACAACTAACACGGACAGAGGTTGTTTAAACGAGGGCACCAGATGGGCGTGTCCACAACTAACACGGACAGGGGTTGTTTAAACGACGGCACCAGATGGGCGTGTCCACAACTAACACGGACAGAGGTTGTTTAAACGAGGACACCAGATGGGCGTGTCCACAACGAACACGGACAGAGGTTGTTTAAACGAGGGCACCAGATGGGCGTGTCCACAACTAACACGGACAGAGGTTGTTTAAACGAGGGCACCAGATGGGCGTGTCCACAACTAACACGGACAGAGGTTGTTTAAACGAGGGCACCAGATGGGCGTGTCCACAACTAACACGGACAGAGATTGTTTAAACGAGGGCACCAGATGGGCGTGTCCACAACTAACACGGACAGAGGTTGTTTAAACGAGGACACCAGATGGGTGTGTCCACAACTAACATGGACAGAGGTTGTTTAAACGAGGGCACCAGATGGGCATGTCGACAACTAACACGGACAGAGGTTGTTTAAACGAGGACACCAGATGGGCGCGTCCACAACTAACACGGACAGAGGTTGTTTAAACGAGGGCACCAGATGGGCGCGTCCACAACTAACACGGACAGAGGTTGTTTAAATGAGGGCACCAGATGGGCGCGTCCACAACTAACACGGACAGAGGTTGTTTAAACGAGGGCACCAGATGGGCATGTCCACAACTAACACGGACAGAGGTTGTTTAAACGAGGGCACCAGATGAGCGTGTCCACAACTAACACGGACAGAGGTTGTTTAAACGAGGACACCAGATTGGCATGTCCACAACTAACACGGACAGAGGTTGTTTAAACGAGGGCACCAGATGAGCGTGTCCACAACTAACACGGACAGAGGTTGTTTAAACGAGGACACCAGATTGGCATGTCCACAACTAACACGGACAGAGGTTGTTTAAACGAGGACACCAGATGGGCGCGTCCACAACTAACACGGACAGAGGTTGTTTAAACGAGGGCACCAGATTGGCATGTCCACAACTAACACGGACAGAGGTTGCTTAAACGAGGGCACCAGATGGGCATGTCCACAACGAACATGGACAGAGGTTGTTCAAACGAGGGCACTAGATGGGCATGTCCACAACGAATACGGACAGAGGTTGTTTAAACGAGGGCACCAGATGAGCGTGTCCACAACTAACACGGACAGAGGTTGTTTAAACGAGGGCACCAGATGGGCGTGTCCACAACGAACACGGACAGAGGTTGTTTAAACGAGGGCACCAGATGAGCGTGTCCACAATGAACACGGACATAGGTTGTTTAAACGAGGACACCAGATGGGCGTGTCCACAACTAACACGGACAGAGGTTGTTTAAACGAGGGCACCAGATGGGCGAGTCCACAACTAACACGGACAGAGGTTGTTTAAATGAGGGCACCAGATGGGCGTGTCCACAACCAACACGGACAGAGGTTGTTTAAACGAGGGCACCAGATGGGCGTGTCCACAACTAACACGGACAGAGGTTGTCCAAACAAGGGCACCAGATGGGCGTGTCCACAACTAACACGGACCGAGGTTGTTTAAACGAGGGCACCAGATGGGCTTGTCCACAACTAACACAGACAGAGGTTGTTTAAACGAGGGCACCAGATGGGCATGTCCACAACTAACACGGACAGAGGTTGTTTAAACGAGGGCACCAGATGGGCGTGTCCACAACTAACACGGACAGAGGTTGTTTAAACGAGGGCACCAGATGGGCGTGTCCACAACTAACACGGACAGAGGTTGTTTAAACGAGGGCACCAGATGGGCGTGTCCACAACTAACACGGACAGGGGTTGTTTAAACGACGGCACCAGATGGGCGTGTCCACAACTAACATGGACAGAGGTTGTTTAAACGAGGACACCAGATGGGCGTGTCCACAACGAACACGGACAGAGGTTGTTTAAACGAGGGCACCAGATGGGCGTGTCCACAACTAACACGGACAGAGGTTGTTTAAACGAGGGCACCAGATGGGCGTGTCCACAACTAACACGGACAGAGGTTGTTTAAACGAGGGCACCAGATGGGCGTGTCCACAACTAACACGGACAGAGGTTGTTTAAACGAGGGCACCAGATGGGCGTGTCCACAACTAACACGGACAGAGATTGTTTAAACGAGGGCACCAGATGGGCGTGTCCACAACTAACACGGACAGAGGTTGTTTAAACGAGGACACCAGATGGGTGTGTCCACAACTAACACGGACAGAGGTTGTTTAAACGAGGGCACCAGATGGGCATGTCGACAACTAACACAGACAGCGGTTGTTTAAACGAGGACACCAGATGGGCGCGTCCACAACTAACACGGACAGAGGTTGTTTAAACGAGGGCACCAGATGGGCGCGTCCACAACTAACATGGACAGAGGTTGTTTAAACGAGGGCACCAGATGGGCGCGTCCACAACTAACACGGACAGAGGTTGTTTAAACGAGGGCACCAGATGGGCATGTCCACAACTAACATGGACAGAGGTTGTTTAAACAAGGGCACCAGATGAGCGTGTCCACAACTAACACGGACAGAGGTTGTTTAAACGAGGGCACCAGATGGGCATGTCCACAACTAACATGGACAGAGGTTGTTTAAACGAGGGCACCAGATGAGCGTGTCCACAACTAACACGGACAGAGGTTGTTTAAACGAGGGCACCAGATGAGCGTGTCCACAACTAACACGGACAGAGGTTGTTTAAACGAGGACACCAGATTGGCATGTCCACAACTAACACGGACAGAGGTTGTTTAAACGAGGACACCAGATGGGCGTGTCCACAACTAACACGGACAGAGCTTGTTTAAACGAGGGCACCAGATTGGCATGTCCACAACTAACACGGACAGAGGTTGCTTAAACGAGGGCACCAGATGGGCATGTCCACAACGAACATGGACAGAGGTTGTTCAAACGAGGGCACTAGATGGGCATGTCTACAACGAACACGGACAGAGGTTGTTTAAACGAGGGCACCAGATGAGCGTGTCCACAACTAACACGGACAGAGGTTGTTTAAACGAGGGCACCAGATGGGCGTGTCCACAACGAACCCGGACAGAGGTTGTTTAAACGAGGGCACCAGATGAGCGTGTCCACAATGAACACGGACATAGGTTGTTTAAACGAGGACACCAGATGGGCGTGTCCACAACTAACACGGACAGAGGTTGTTTAAACGAGGGCACCAGATGGGCGCGTCCACAACTAACACGGACAGAGGTTGTTTAAACGAGGGCACCAGATGGGCGCGTCCACAACTAACACGGACAGAGGTTGTTTAAACGAGGGCACCAGATGGGCATGTCCACAACTAACATGGACAGAGGTTGTTTAAACGAGGGCACCAGATGAGCGTGTCCACAACTAACACGGACAGAGGTTGTTTAAACGAGGGCACCAGATGGGCATGTCCACAACTAACATGGACAGAGGTTGTTTAAACGAGGGCACCAGATGAGCGTGTCCACAACTAACACGGACAGAGGTTGTTTAAACGAGGGCACCAGATGAGCGTGTCCACAACTAACACGGACAGAGGTTGTTTAAACGAGGACACCAGATTGGCATGTCCACAACTAACACGGACAGAGGTTGTTTAAACGAGGGCACCAGATGAGCGTGTCCACAACTAACACGGACAGAGGTTGTTTAAACGAGGGCACCAGATGGGCTTGTCCACAACTAACACAGACAGAGGTTGTTTAAACGAGGGCACCAGATGGGCATGTCCACAACTAACATGGACAGAGGTTGTTTAAACGAGGGCACCAGATGGGCGTGTCCACAACTAACACGGACAGAGGTTGTTTAAACGAGGGCACCAGATGGGCGTGTCCACAACTAACACGGACAGAGGTTGTTTAAACGAGGGCACCAGATGGGCGTGTCCACAACTAACACGGACAGGGGTTGTTTAAACGACGGCACCAGATGGGCGTGTCCACAACTAACATGGACAGAGGTTGTTTAAACGAGGACACCAGATGGGCGTGTCCACAACGAACACGGACAGAGGTTGTTTAAACGAGGGCACCAGATGGGCGTGTCCACAACTAACACGGACAGAGGTTGTTTAAACGAGGGCACCAGATGGGCGTGTCCACAACTAACACGGACAGAGGTTGTTTAAACGAGGGCACCAGATGGGCGTGTCCACAACTAACACGGACAGAGGTTGTTTAAACGAGGGCAC
This sequence comes from Myxine glutinosa, assembly GCF_964187855.1. Lineage (NCBI taxonomy): Eukaryota > Metazoa > Chordata > Myxini > Myxiniformes > Myxinidae > Myxine > Myxine glutinosa. The sequence continues at coordinate 150,985,756 of NC_136269.1, forward strand.
CAGATGGGCGTGTCCACAACTAACACGGACAGAGATTGTTTAAACGAGGGCACCAGATGGGCGTGTCCACAACTAACACGGACAGAGGTTGTTTAAACGAGGACACCAGATGGGTGTGTCCACAACTAACACGGACAGAGGTTGTTTAAACGAGGGCACCAGATGGGCATGTCGACAACTAACACAGACAGCGGTTGTTTAAACGAGGACACCAGATGGGCGCGTCCACAACTAACACGGACAGAGGTTGTTTAAACGAGGGCACCAGATGGGCGCGTCCACAACTAACACGGACAGAGGTTGTTTAAACGAGGGCACCAGATGGGCGCGTCCACAACTAACACGGACAGAGGTTGTTTAAACGAGGGCACCAGATGGGCATGTCCACAACTAACATGGACAGAGGTTGTTTAAACAAGGGCACCAGATGAGCGTGTCCACAACTAACACGGACAGAGGTTGTTTAAACGAGGGCACCAGATGGGCATGTCCACAACTAACATGGACAGAGGTTGTTTAAACGAGGGCACCAGATGAGCGTGTCCACAACTAACACGGACAGAGGTTGTTTAAACGAGGGCACCAGATGAGCGTGTCCACAACTAACACGGACAGAGGTTGTTTAAACGAGGACACCAGATTGGCATGTCCACAACTAACACGGACAGAGGTTGTTTAAACGAGGACACCAGATGGGCGTGTCCACAACTAACACGGACAGAGCTTGTTTAAACGAGGGCACCAGATTGGCATGTCCACAACTAACACGGACAGAGGTTGCTTAAACGAGGGCACCAGATGGGCATGTCCACAACGAACATGGACAGAGGTTGTTCAAACGAGGGCACTAGATGGGCATGTCTACAACGAACACGGACAGAGGTTGTTTAAACGAGGGCACCAGATGAGCGTGTCCACAACTAACACGGACAGAGGTTGTTTAAATGAGGGCACCAGATGGGCGTGTCCACAACGAACCCGGACAGAGGTTGTTTAAACGAGGGCACCAGATGAGCGTGTCCACAATGAACACGGACATAGGTTGTTTAAACGAGGACACCAGATGGGCGTGTCCACAACTAACACGGACAGAGGTTGTTTAAACGAGGGCACCAGATGGGCGCGTCCACAACTAACACGGACAGAGGTTGTTTAAACGAGGGCACCAGATGGGCGCGTCCACAACTAACACGGACAGAGGTTGTTTAAACGAGGGCACCAGATGGGCATGTCCACAACTAACATGGACAGAGGTTGTTTAAACGAGGGCACCAGATGAGCGTGTCCACAACTAACACGGACAGAGGTTGTTTAAACGAGGGCACCAGATGGGCATGTCCACAACTAACATGGACAGAGGTTGTTTAAACGAGGGCACCAGATGAGCGTGTCCACAACTAACACGGACAGAGGTTGTTTAAACGATGGCACCAGATGAGCGTGTCCACAACTAACACGGACAGAGGTTGTTTAAACGAGGACACCAGATTGGCATGTCCACAACTAACACGGACAGAGGTTGTTTAAACGAGGACACCAGATGGGCGTGTCCACAACTAACACGGACAGAGCTTGTTTAAACGAGGGCACCAGATTGGCATGTCCACAACTAACACAAAACAGAGGTTGCTTAAACAAGGGCACCAGATGGGCATGTCCACAACGAACATGGACAGAGGTTGTTCAAACGAGGGCACTAGATGGGCATGTCTACAACGAACACCGACAGAGGTTGTTTAAACGAGGGCACCAGATGAGCGTGTCCACAACTAACACGGACAGAGGTTGTTTAAACGAGGGCACCAGATGGGCGTGTCCACAACGAACACGGACAGAGGTTGTTTAAACGAGGGCACCAGATGAGCGTGTCCACAATGAACACGGACATAGGTTGTTTAAACGAGGACACCAGATGGGCGTGTCCACAACTAACATGGACAGAGGTTGTTTAAACGAGGGCACCAGATGGGCGAGTCCACAACTAACACGGATAGAGGTTGTTTAAAAGAGGGCACCAGATGGGCGTGTCCACAACTAACACGGACAGAGGTTGTTTAAACGAGGGCACCAGATGGGCGTGTCCACAACTAACACGGACAGAGGTTGTTTAAACGAGGGCACCAGATGGGCATGTCCACAACTAACATGGACAGAGGTTGTTTAAACGAGGGCACCAGATGAGCGTGTCCACAACTAACACGGACAGAGGTTGTTTAAACGAGGGCACCAGATGAGCGTGTCCACAACTAACACGGACAGAGGTTGTTTAAACGAGGACACCAGATTGGCATGTCCACAACTAACACGGACAGAGGTTGTTTAAACGAGGGCACCAGATGAGCGTGTCCACAACTAACACGGACAGAGGTTGTTTAAACGAGGGCACCAGATGGGCTTGTCCACAACTAACACAGACAGAGGTTGTTTAAACGAGGGCACCAGATGGGCATGTCCACAACTAACACGGACAGAGGTTGTTTAAACGAGGGCACCAGATGGGCGTGTCCACAACTAACACGGACAGAGGTTGTTTAAACGAGGGCACCAGATGGGCGTGTCCACAACTAACACGGACAGAGGTTGTTTAAACGAGGGCACCAGATGGGCGTGTCCACAACTAACACGGACAGGGGTTGTTTAAACGACGGCACCAGATGGGCGTGTCCACAACTAACATGGACAGAGGTTGTTTAAACGAGGACACCAGATGGGCGTGTCCACAACGAACACGGACAGAGGTTGTTTAAACGAGGGCACCAGATGGGCGTGTCCACAACTAACACGGACAGAGGTTGTTTAAACGAGGGCACCAGATGGGCGTGTCCACAACTAACACGGACAGAGGTTGTTTAAACGAGGGCACCAGATGGGCGTGTCCACAACTAACACGGACAGAGGTTGTTTAAACGAGGGCACCAGATGGGCGTGTCCACAACTAACACGGACAGAGATTGTTTAAACGAGGGCACCAGATGGGCGTGTCCACAACTAACACGGACAGAGGTTGTTTAAACGAGGACACCAGATGGGTGTGTCCACAACTAACACGGACAGAGGTTGTTTAAACGAGGGCACCAGATGGGCATGTCGACAACTAACACAGACAGCGGTTGTTTAAACGAGGACACCAGATGGGCGCGTCCACAACTAACACGGACAGAGGTTGTTTAAACGAGGGCACCAGATGGGCGCGTCCACAACTAACACGGACAGAGGTTGTTTAAACGAGGGCACCAGATGGGCGCGTCCACAACTAACACGGACAGAGGTTGTTTAAACGAGGGCACCAGATGGGCATGTCCACAACTAACATGGACAGAGGTTGTTTAAACAAGGGCACCAGATGAGCGTGTCCACAACTAACACGGACAGAGGTTGTTTAAACGAGGGCACCAGATGGGCATGTCCACAACTAACATGGACAGAGGTTGTTTAAACGAGGGCACCAGATGAGCGTGTCCACAACTAACACGGACAGAGGTTGTTTAAACGAGGGCACCAGATGAGCGTGTCCACAACTAACACGGACAGAGGTTGTTTAAACGAGGACACCAGATTGGCATGTCCACAACTAACACGGACAGAGGTTGTTTAAACGAGGACACCAGATGGGCGTGTCCACAACTAACACGGACAGAGCTTGTTTAAACGAGGGCACCAGATTGGCATGTCCACAACTAACACGGACAGAGGTTGCTTAAACGAGGGCACCAGATGGGCATGTCCACAACGAACATGGACAGAGGTTGTTCAAACGAGGGCACTAGATGGGCATGTCTACAACGAACACGGACAGAGGTTGTTTAAACGAGGGCACCAGATGAGCGTGTCCACAACTAACACGGACAGAGCTTGTTTAAACGAGGGCACCAGATTGGCATGTCCACAACTAACACGGACAGAGGTTGCTTAAACAAGGGCACCAGATGGGCATGTCCACAACGAACATGGACAGAGGTTGTTCAAACGAGGGCACTAGATGGGCATGTCTACAACGAACACCGACAGAGGTTGTTTAAACGAGGGCACCAGATGAGCGTGTCCACAACTAACACGGACAGAGGTTGTTTAAACGAGGGCACCAGATGGGCGTGTCCACAACGAACACGGACAGAGGTTGTTTAAACGAGGGCACCAGATGAGCGTGTCCACAATGAACACGGACATAGGTTGTTTAAACGAGGACACCAGATGGGCGTGTCCACAACTAACATGGACAGAGGTTGTTTAAACGAGGGCACCAGATGGGCGAGTCCACAACTAACACGGATAGAGGTTGTTTAAAAGAGGGCACCAGATGGGCGTGTCCACAACCAACACGGACAGAGGTTGTTTAAACGAGGGCACCAGATGGGCGTGTCCACAACTAACACGGACAGAGGTTGTCCAATCAAGGGCACCAGATGGGCGTGTCCACAACTAACACGTTCAGAGGTTGTTTAAACGAGGGCACCAGATGGGCGTGTCCACAACTAACACGGACAGAGGTTGTTTAAACGAGGGCACCAGATGGGCATGTCCACAACTAACACGGACAGAGGTTGTTTAAACGAGGGCACCAGATGGGCGTGTCCACAACTAACACGGACAGAGGTTGTTTAAACGAGGGCACCAGATGGGCGTGTCCACAACTAACACGGACAGAGGTTGTTTAAATGAGGGCACCAGATGGGCGTGTCCACAACTATCACGGACAGAGGTTGTTTAAACGAGGGCACCAGATGGGCGTGTCCACAACTAACACGGACAGGGGTTGTTTAAACGAGGGCACCAGATGGGCGAGTCCACAACTAACACGGACAGAGGTTGTTTAAACGAGGGCACCAGATGGGCGTGTCCACAACCAACACGGACAGAGGTTGTTTAAACGAGGGCACCAGATGGGCGTGTCCACAACTAACACGGACAGAGGTTGTCCAATCAAGGGCACCAGATGGGCGTGTCCACAACTAACACGGACAGAGGTTGTTTAAACGAGGGCACCAGATGGGCGTGTCCACAACTAACACGGACAGAGGTTGTTTAAACGAGGGCACCAGATGGGCATGTCCACAACTAACACGGACAGAGGTTGTTTAAACGAGGGCACCAGATGGGCGTGTACACAACTAACACGGACAGGGGTTGTTTAAACGAGGGCACTAGATGGGCGTGTCCACAACTAACACGGACAGAGGTTGTTTAAACGAGGGCAGCAGATGGGCATGTCCACAACTAACACGGACATAGGTTGTTTAAACGAGGGCACCAGATGGGCATGTCCACAACTAACACGGACAGAGGTTGTTTAAACGAGGGCACCAGATTGGCATGTCCACAACTAACACGGACAGAGGTTGTTTAAACGAGGGCACCAGATGGGCGTGTCCACAACTAACACGGACAGGGGTTGTTTAAACGAGGGCACCAGATGGGCGTGTCCACAACTAACACGGACACAAGTTGTTTAAACGAGGGCACCAGATGGGCGTGTCCACAACTAACACGGACAGGGGTTGTTTAAACGAGGGCACCAGATGGGCATGTCCACAACTAACACAGACAGAGGTTGTTTAAACGAGGGCACCAGATGGGCATGTCCACAACTAACAAGGACAGAGGTTGTTTAAACGAGGACACCAGATGGGCATGTCCACAACTAACATGGACAGAGGTTGTTTAAACGAGGGCACCAGATGAGCGTGTCCACAACTAACACGGACAGAGGTTGTTTAAACGAGGGCACCAGATGGGCATGTCCACAACTAACATGGACAGAGGTTGTTTAAACGAGGGCACCAGATGAGCGTGTCCACAACTAACACGGACAGAGGTTGTTTAAACGAGGGCACCAGATGAGCGTGTCCACAACTAACACGGACAGAGGTTGTTTAAACGAGGACACCAGATTGGCATGTCCACAACTAACACGGACAGAGGTTGTTTAAACGAGGATACCAGATGGGCGTGTCCACAACTAACACGGACAGAGCTTGTTTAAACGAGGGCACCAGATTGGCATGTCCACAACTAACACGGACAGAGGTTGCTTAAACGAGGGCACCAGATGGGCATGTCCACAACGAACATGGACAGAGGTTGTTCAAACGAGGGCACTAGATGGGCATGTCTACAACGAACACGGACAGAGGTTGTTTAAACGAGGGCACCAGATGAGCGTGTCCACAACTAACACGGACAGAGGTTGTTTAAACGAGGGCACCAGATGGGCGTGTCCACAACGAACACGGACAGAGGTTGTTTAAACGAGGGCACCAGATGAGCGTGTCCACAATGAACACGGACATAGGTTGTTTAAACGAGGACACCAGATGGGCGTGTCCACAACTAACATGGACAGAGGTTGTTTAAACGAGGGCACCAGATGGGCGAGTCCACAACTAACACGGACAGAGGTTGTTTAAAAGAGGGCACCAGATGGGCGTGTTCACAACCAACACGGACAGAGGTTGTTTAAACGAGGGCACCAGATGGGCGTGTCCACAACTAACACGGACAGAGGTTGTCCAATCAAGGGCACCAGATGGGCGTGTCCACAACTAACACGTTCAGAGGTTGTTTAAACGAGGGCACCAGATGGGCGTGTCCACAACTAACACGGACAGAGGTTGTTTAAACGAGGGCACCAGATGGGCGTGTCCACAACTAACACGGACAGAGGTTGTTTAAACGAGGGCACCAGATGGGCGTGTCCACAACTAACACGGACAGAGGTTGTTTAAATGAGGGCACCAGATGGGCGTGTCCACAACTAACACGGACAGAGGTTGTTTAAACGAGGGCACCAGATGGGCGTGTCCACAACTAACACGGACAGGGGTTGTTTAAACGAGGGCACCAGATGGGCGAGTCCACAACTAACACGGACAGAGGTTGTTTAAACGAGGGCACAAGATGGGCGTGTCCACAACCAACACGGACAGAGGTTGTTTAAACGAGGGCACCAGATGGGCGTGTCCACAACTAACACGGACAGAGGTTGTCCAATCAAGGGCACCAGATGGGCGTGTCCACAACTAACACGGACAGAGGTTGTTTAAACGAGGGCACCAGATGGGCGTGTCCACAACTAACACGGACAGGGGTTGTTTAAACGAGGGCACTAGATGGGCGTGTCCACAACTAACACGGACAGAGGTTGTTTAAACGAGGGCAGCAGATGGGCATGTCCACAACTAACACGGACAGAGGTTGTTTAAACGAGGGCACCAGATGGGCATGTCCACAACTAACACGGACAGAGGTTGTTTAAACGAGGGCACCAGATTGGCATGTCCACAACTAACACGGACAGAGGTTGTTTAAACGAGGGCACCAGATGGGCGTGTCCACAACTAACACGGACAGGGGTTGTTTAAACGAGGGCACCAGATGGGCGTGTCCACAACTAACACGGACAGAAGTTGTTTAAACGAGGGCACCAGATGGGCGTGTCCACAACTAACACGGACAGGGGTTGTTTAAACGAGGGCACCAGATGGGCATGTCCACAACTAACACAGACAGAGGTTGTTTAAACGAGGGCACCAGATGGGCATGTCCACAACTAACAAGGACAGAGGTTGTTTAAACGAGGACACCAGATGGGCATGTCTACAACTAACACGGACAGAGGTTGTTTAAACGAGGGCACCAGATGGGCATGTCCACAACTAACACGGACAGAGGTTGTTCAAACGAGGACACCAGATTGGCGTGTCCACAACTAACACGGACAGAGGTTGTTTAAACGAGGGCACCAGATGAGCGTGTCCACAACTAACACGGACAGACGTTGTTTAAACGAGGACACCAGATTGGCATGTCCACAACTAACACGGACAGAGGTTGTTTAAACGAGGACACCAGATGGGCGTGTCCACAACTAACACGGACAGAGCTTGTTTAAACGAGGGCACCAGATTGGCATGTCCACAACTAACACGGACAGAGGTTGCTTAAACGAGGGCACCAGATGGGCATGTCCACAACGAACATGGACAGAGGTTGTTCAAACGAGGGCACTAGATGGGCATGTCCACAACGAATACGGACAGAGGTTGTTTAAACGAGGGCACCAGATGAGCGTGTCCACAACTAACACGGACAGAGGTTGTTTAAACGAGGGCACCAGATGGGCGTGTCCACAACGAACACGGACAGAGGTTGTTTAAACGAGGGCACCAGATGAGCGTGTCCACAATGAACACGGACATAGGTTGTTTAAACGAGGACACCAGATGGGCGTGTCCACAACTAACACGGACAGAGGTTGTTTAAACGAGGGCACCAGATGGGCGAGTCCACAACTAACACGGACAGAGGTTGTTTAAATGAGGGCACCAGATGGGCGTGTCCACAACCAACACGGACAGAGGTTGTTTAAACGAGGGCACCAGATGGGCGTGTCCACAACTAACACGGACAGAGGTTGTCCAAACAAGGGCACCAGATGGGCGTGTCCACAACTAACACGGACCGAGGTTGTTTAAACGAGGGCACCAGATGGGCGTGTCCACAACTAACACAGACAGAGGTTGTTTAAACGAGGGCACCAGATGGGCATGTCCACAACTAACACGGACAGAGGTTGTTTAAACGAGGGCACCAGATGGGCGTGTCCACAACTAACACGGACAGAGGTTGTTTAAACGAGGGCACCAGATGGGCGTGTCCACAACTAACACGGACAGAGGTTGTTTAAACGAGGGCACCAGATGGGCGTGTCCACAACTAACACGGACAGGGGTTGTTTAAACGACGGCACCAGATGGGCGTGTCCACAACTAACACGGACAGAGGTTGTTTAAACGAGGACACCAGATGGGCGTGTCCACAACGAACACGGACGGAGGTTGTTTAAACGAGGGCACCAGATGGGCGTGTCCACAACTAACACGGACAGAGGTTGTTTAAACGAGGGCACCAGATGGGCGTGTCCACAACTAACACGGACAGAGGTTGTTTAAACGAGGGCACCAGATGGGCGTGTCCACAACTAACGCGGACAGAGATTGTTTAAACGAGGGCACCAGATGGGCGTGTCCACAACTAACACGGACAGAGGTTGTTTAAACGAGGACACCAGATGGGTGTGTCCACAACTAACACGGACAGAGGTTGTTTAAACGAGGGCACCAGATGGGCATGTCGACAACTAACACAGACAGAGGTTGTTTAAACGAGGACACCAGATGGGCGCGTCCACAACTAACACGGACAGAGGTTGTTTAAACGAGGGCACCAGATGGGCGCGTCCACAACTAACACGGACAGAGGTTGTTTAAACGAGGGCACCAGATTGGCATGTCCACAACTAACACGGACAGAGGTTGTTTAAACGAGGGCACCAGATGGGCATGTCCACAACGAACATGGACAGAGGTTGTTCAAACGAGGGCACTAGATGGGCATGTCCACAACGAATACGGACAGAGGTTGTTTAAACGAGGGCACCAGATGAGCGTGTCCACAACTAACACGGACAGAGGTTGTTTAAACGAGGGCAACAGATGGGCGTGTCCACAACGAACACGGACAGAGGTTGTTTAAACGAGGGCACCAGATGAGCGTGTCCACAATGAACACGGACATAGGTTGTTTAAACGAGGACACCAGATGGGCATGTCCACAACTAACACGGACAGAGGTTGTTTAAACGACGGCACCAGATGGGCGAGTCCACAACTAACACGGACAGAGGTTGTTTAAATGAGGGCACCAGATGGGCGTGTCCACAACCAACACGGACAGAGGTTGTTTAAACGAGGGCACCAGATGGGCGTGTCCACAACTAACACGGACAGAGGTTGTCCAAACAAGGGCACCAGATGGGCGTGTCCACAACTAACACGGACCGAGGTTGTTTAAACGAGGGCACCAGATGGGCGTGTCCACAACTAACACAGACAGAGGTTGTTTAAACGAGGGCACCAGATGGGCATGTCCACAACTAACACGGACAGAGGTTGTTTAAACGAGGGCACCAGATGGGCGTGTCCACAACTAACACGGACAGAGGTTGTTTAAACGAGGGCACCAGATGGGCGTGTCCACAACTAACACGGACAGAGGTTGTTTAAACAAGGGCACCAGATGGGCGTGTCCACAACTAACACGGACAGGGGTTGTTTAAACGACGGCACCAGATGGGCGTGTCCACAACTAACACGGACAGAGGTTGTTTAAACGAGGACACCAGATGGGCGTGTCCACAACGAACACGGACAGAGGTTGTTTAAACGAGGGCACCAGATGGGCGTGTCCACAACTAACACGGACAGAGGTTGTTTAAACGAGGGCACCAGATGGGCGTGTCCACAACTAACACGGACAGAGGTTGTTTAAACGAGGGCACCAGATGGGCGTGTCCACAACTAACACGGACAGAGATTGTTTAAACGAGGGCACCAGATGGGCGTGTCCACAACTAACACGGACAGAGGTTGTTTAAACGAGGACACCAGATGGGTGTGTCCACAACTAACACGGACAGAGGTTGTTTAAACGAGGGCACCAGATGGGCATGTCGACAACTAACACAGACAGCGGTTGTTTAAACGAGGACACCAGATGGGCGCGTCCACAACTAACACGGACAGAGCTTGTTTAAACGAGGGCACCAGATTGGCATGTCCACAACTAACACGGACAGAGGTTGCTTAAACGAGGGCACCAGATGGGCATGTCCACAACGAACATGGACAGAGGTTGTTCAAACGAGGGCACTAGATGGGCATGTCCACAACGAATACGGACAGAGGTTGTTTAAACGAGGGCACCAGATGAGCGTGTCCACAACTAACACGGACAGAGGTTGTTTAAACGAGGGCACCAGATGGGCGTGTCCACAACGAACACGGACAGAGGTTGTTTAAACGAGGGCACCAGATGAGCGTGTCCACAATGAACACGGACATAGGTTGTTTAAACGAGGACACCAGATGGGCGTGTCCACAACTAACACGGACAGAGGTTGTTTAAACGAGGGCACCAGATGGGCGAGTCCACAACTAACACGGACAGAGGTTGTTTAAATGAGGGCACCAGATGGGCGTGTCCACAACCAACACGGACAGAGGTTGTTTAAACGAGGGCACCAGATGGGCGTGTCCACAACTAACACGGACAGAGGTTGTCCAAACAAGGGCACCAGATGGGCGTGTCCACAACTAACACGGACCGAGGTTGTTTAAACGAGGGCACCAGATGGGCGTGTCCACAACTAACACAGACAGAGGTTGTTTAAACGAGGGCACCAGATGGGCATGTCCACAACTAACACGGACAGAGGTTGTTTAAACGAGGGCACCAGATGGGCGTGTCCACAACTAACACGGACAGAGGTTGTTTAAACGAGGGCACCAGATGGGCGTGTCCACAACTAACACGGACAGAGGTTGTTTAAACGAGGGCACCAGATGGGCGTGTCCACAACTAACACGGACAGGGGTTGTTTAAACGACGGCACCAGATGGGCGTGTCCACAACTAACACGGACAGAGGTTGTTTAAACGAGGACACCAGATGGGCGTGTCCACAACGAACACGGACGGAGGTTGTTTAAACGAGGGCACCAGATGGGCGTGTCCACAACTAACACGGACAGAGGTTGTTTAAACGAGGGCACCAGATGGGCGTGTCCACAACTAACACGGACAGAGGTTGTTTAAACGAGGGCACCAGATGGGCGTGTCCACAACTAACGCGGACAGAGATTGTTTAAACGAGGGCACCAGATGGGCGTGTCCACAACTAACACGGACAGAGGTTGTTTAAACGAGGACACCAGATGGGTGTGTCCACAACTAACACGGACAGAGGTTGTTTAAACGAGGGCACCAGATGGGCATGTCGACAACTAACACAGACAGAGGTTGTTTAAACGAGGACACCAGATGGGCGCGTCCACAACTAACACGGACAGAGGTTGTTTAAACGAGGGCACCAGATGGGCGCGTCCACAACTAACACGGACAGAGGTTGTTTAAACGAGGGCACCAGATTGGCATGTCCACAACTAACACGGACAGAGGTTGTCTAAACGAGGGCACCAGATGGGCATGTCCACAACGAACATGGACAGAGGTTGTTCAAACGAGGGCACTAGATGGGCATGTCCACAACGAATACGGACAGAGGTTGTTTAAACGAGGGCACCAGATGAGCGTGTCCACAACTAACACGGACAGAGGTTGTTTAAACGAGGGCAACAGATGGGCGTGTCCACAACGAACACGGACAGAGGTTGTTTAAACGAGGGCACCAGATGAGCGTGTCCACAATGAACACGGACATAGGTTGTTTAAACGAGGACACCAGATGGGCGTGTCCACAACTAACACGGACAGAGGTTGTTTAAACGAGGGCACCAGATGGGCGAGTCCACAACTAACACGGACAGAGGTTGTTTAAATGAGGGCACCAGATGGGCGTGTCCACAACCAACACGGACAGAGGTTGTTTAAACGAGGGCACCAGATGGGCGTGTCCACAACTAACACGGACAGAGGTTGTCCAAACAAGGGCACCAGATGGGCGTGTCCACAACTAACACGGACCGAGGTTGTTTAAACGAGGGCACCAGATGGGCGTGTCCACAACTAACACAGACAGAGGTTGTTTAAACGAGGGCACCAGATGGGCATGTCCACAACTAACACGGACAGAGGTTGTTTAAACGAGGGCACCAGATGGGCGTGTCCACAACTAACACGGACAGAGGTTGTTTAAACGAGGGCACCAGATGGGCGTGTCCACAACTAACACGGACAGAGGTTGTTTAAACAAGGGCACCAGATGGGCGTGTCCACAACTAACACGGACAGGGGTTGTTTAAACGACGGCACCAGATGGGCGTGTCCACAACTAACACGGACAGAGGTTGTTTAAACGAGGACACCAGATGGGCGTGTCCACAACGAACACGGACAGAGGTTGTTTAAACGAGGGCACCAGATGGGCGTGTCCACAACTAACACGGACAGAGGTTGTTTAAACGAGGGCACCAGATGGGCGTGTCCACAACTAACACGGACAGAGGTTGTTTAAACGAGGGCACCAGATGGGCGTGTCCACAACTAACACGGACAGAGATTGTTTAAACGAGGGCACCAGATGGGCGTGTCCACAACTAACACGGACAGAGGTTGTTTAAACGAGGACACCAGATGGGTGTGTCCACAACTAACACGGACAGAGGTTGTTTAAACGAGGGCACCAGATGGGCATGTCGACAACTAACACAGACAGCGGTTGTTTAAACGAGGACACCAGATGGGCGCGTCCACAACTAACACGGACAGAGGTTGTTTAAACGAGGGCACCAGATGGGCGCGTCCACAACTAACACGGACAGAGGTTGTTTAAACGAGGGCACCAGATGGGCGCGTCCACAACTAACACGGACAGAGGTTGTTTAAACGAGGGCACCAGATGGGCATGTCCACAACTAACATGGACAGAGGTTGTTTAAACAAGGGCACCAGATGAGCGTGTCCACAACTAACACGGACAGAGGTTGTTTAAACGAGGGCACCAGATGGGCATGTCCACAACTAACATGGACAGAGGTTGTTTAAACGAGGGCACCAGATGAGCGTGTCCACAACTAACACGGACAGAGGTTGTTTAAACGAGGGCACCAGATGAGCGTGTCCACAACTAACACGAAAAGAGGTTGTTTAAACGAGGACACCAGATTGGCATGTCCACAACTAACACGGACAGAGGTTGTTTAAACGAGGACACCAGATGGGCGTGTCCACATCTAACACGGACAGAGCTTGTTTAAACGAGGGCACCAGATTGGCATGTCCACAACTAACACGGACAGAGGTTGCTTAAACGAGGGCACCAGATGGGCATGTCCACAACGAACATGGACAGAGGTTGTTCAAACGAGGGCACTAGATGGGCATGTCTACAACGAACACGGACAGAGGTTGTTTAAACGAGGGCACCAGATGAGCGTGTCCACAACTAACACGGACAGAGGTTGTTTAAACGAGGGCACCAGATGGGCGTGTCCACAACGAACACGGACAGAGGTTGTTTAAACGAGGGCACCAGATGAGCGTGTCCACAATGAACACGGACATAGGTTGTTTAAACGAGGACACCAGATGGGCGTGTCCACAACTAACACGGACAGAGGTTGTTTAAACGAGGGCACCAGATGGGCGAGTCCACAACTAACACGGACAGAGGTTGTTTAAACGAGGGCACCAGATGGGCGTGTCCACAACCAACACGGACAGAGGTTGTTTAAACGAGGGCACCAGATGGGCGTGTCCACAACTAACACGGACAGAGGTTGTCCAATCAAGGGCACCAGATGGGCGTGTCCACAACTAACACGTTCAGAGGTTGTTTAAACGAGGGCACCAGATGGGCGTGTCCACAACTAACACGGACAGAGGTTGTTTAAACGAGGGCACCAGATGGGCATGTCCACAACTAACACGGACAGAGGTTGTTTAAACGAGGGCACCAGATGGGCGTGTCCACAACTAACACGGACAGAGGTTGTTTAAACGAGGGCACCAGATGGGCGTGTCCACAACTAACACGGACAGAGGTTGTTTAAACGAGGGCACCAGATGGGCGTGTCCACAACTAACACGGACAGAGGTTGTTTAAACGAGGGCACCAGATGGGCGTGTCCACAACTAACACGGACAGGGGTTGTTTAAACGACGGCACCAGATGGGCGTGTCCACAACTAACACGGACAGAGGTTGTTTAAACGAGGACACCAGATGGGCGTGTCCACAACGAACACGGACAGAGGTTGTTTAAACGAGGGCACCAGATGGGCGTGTCCACAACTAACACGGACAGAGGTTGTTTAAACGAGGGCACCAGATGGGCGTGTCCACAACTAACACGGACAGAGGTTGTTTAAACGAGGGCTCCAGATGGGCGTGTCCACAACTAACACGGACAGAGATTGTTTAAACGAGGGCACCAGATGGGCGTGTCCACAACTAACACGGACAGAGGTTGTTTAAACGAGGACACCAGATGGGTGTGTCCACAACTAACATGGACAGAGGTTGTTTAAACGAGGGCACCAGATGGGCATGTCGACAACTAACACGGACAGAGGTTGTTTAAACGAGGACACCAGATGGGCGCGTCCACAACTAACACGGACAGAGGTTGTTTAAACGAGGGCACCAGATGGGCGCGTCCACAACTAACACGGACAGAGGTTGTTTAAATGAGGGCACCAGATGGGCGCGTCCACAACTAACACGGACAGAGGTTGTTTAAACGAGGGCACCAGATGGGCATGTCCACAACTAACACGGACAGAGGTTGTTTAAACGAGGGCACCAGATGAGCGTGTCCACAACTAACACGGACAGAGGTTGTTTAAACGAGGACACCAGATTGGCATGTCCACAACTAACACGGACAGAGGTTGTTTAAACGAGGGCACCAGATGAGCGTGTCCACAACTAACACGGACAGAGGTTGTTTAAACGAGGACACCAGATTGGCATGTCCACAACTAACACGGACAGAGGTTGTTTAAACGAGGACACCAGATGGGCGCGTCCACAACTAACACGGACAGAGGTTGTTTAAACGAGGGCACCAGATTGGCATGTCCACAACTAACACGGACAGAGGTTGCTTAAACGAGGGCACCAGATGGGCATGTCCACAACGAACATGGACAGAGGTTGTTCAAACGAGGGCACTAGATGGGCATGTCCACAACGAATACGGACAGAGGTTGTTTAAACGAGGGCACCAGATGAGCGTGTCCACAACTAACACGGACAGAGGTTGTTTAAACGAGGGCACCAGATGGGCGTGTCCACAACGAACACGGACAGAGGTTGTTTAAACGAGGGCACCAGATGAGCGTGTCCACAATGAACACGGACATAGGTTGTTTAAACGAGGACACCAGATGGGCGTGTCCACAACTAACACGGACAGAGGTTGTTTAAACGAGGGCACCAGATGGGCGAGTCCACAACTAACACGGACAGAGGTTGTTTAAATGAGGGCACCAGATGGGCGTGTCCACAACCAACACGGACAGAGGTTGTTTAAACGAGGGCACCAGATGGGCGTGTCCACAACTAACACGGACAGAGGTTGTCCAAACAAGGGCACCAGATGGGCGTGTCCACAACTAACACGGACCGAGGTTGTTTAAACGAGGGCACCAGGTGGGCTTGTCCACAACTAACACAGACAGAGGTTGTTTAAACGAGGGCACCAGATGGGCATGTCCACAACTAACACGGACAGAGGTTGTTTAAACGAGGGCACCAGATGGGCGTGTCCACAACTAACACGGACAGAGGTTGTTTAAACGAGGGCACCAGATGGGCGTGTCCACAACTAACACGGACAGAGGTTGTTTAAACGAGGGCACCAGATGGGCGTGTCCACAACTAACACGGACAGGGGTTGTTTAAACGACGGCACCAGATGGGCGTGTCCACAACTAACATGGACAGAGGTTGTTTAAACGAGGACACCAGATGGGCGTGTCCACAACGAACACGGACAGAGGTTGTTTAAACGAGGGCACCAGATGGGCGTGTCCACAACTAACACGGACAGAGGTTGTTTAAACGAGGGCACCAGATGGGCGTGTCCACAACTAACACGGACAGAGGTTGTTTAAACGAGGGCACCAGATGGGCGTGTCCACAACTAACACGGACAGAGGTTGTTTAAACGAGGGCACCAGATGGGCGTGTCCACAACTAACACGGACAGAGATTGTTTAAACGAGGGCACCAGATGGGCGTGTCCACAACTAACACGGACAGAGGTTGTTTAAACGAGGACACCAGATGGGTGTGTCCACAACTAACACGGACAGAGGTTGTTTAAACGAGGGCACCAGATGGGCATGTCGACAACTAACACAGACAGCGGTTGTTTAAACGAGGACACCAGATGGGCGCGTCCACAACTAACACGGACAGAGGTTGTTTAAACGAGGGCACCAGATGGGCGCGTCCACAACTAACACGGACAGAGGTTGTTTAAACGAGGGCACCAGATGGGCGCGTCCACAACTAACACGGACAGAGGTTGTTTAAACGAGGGCACCAGATGGGCATGTCCACAACTAACATGGACAGAGGTTGTTTAAACAAGGGCACCAGATGAGCGTGTCCACAACTAACACGGACAGAGGTTGTTTAAACGAGGGCACCAGATGGGCATGTCCACAACTAACATGGACAGAGGTTGTTTAAACGAGGGCACCAGATGAGCGTGTCCACAACTAACACGGACAGAGGTTGTTTAAACGAGGGCACCAGATGAGCGTGTCCACAACTAACACGGACAGAGGTTGTTTAAACGAGGACACCAGATTGGCATGTCCACAACTAACACGGACAGAGGTTGTTTAAACGAGGACACCAGATGGGCGTGTCCACAACTAACACGGACAGAGCTTGTTTAAACGAGGGCACCAGATTGGCATGTCCACAACTAACACGGACAGAGGTTGCTTAAACGAGGGCACCAGATGGGCATGTCCACAACGAACATGGACAGAGGTTGTTCAAACGAGGGCACTAGATGGGCATGTCTACAACGAACACGGACAGAGGTTGTTTAAACGAGGGCACCAGATGAGCGTGTCCACAACTAACACGGACAGAGGTTGTTTAAACGAGGGCACCAGATGGGCGTGTCCACAACGAACCCGGACAGAGGTTGTTTAAACGAGGGCACCAGATGAGCGTGTCCACAATGAACACGGACATAGGTTGTTTAAACGAGGACACCAGATGGGCGTGTCCACAACTAACACGGACAGAGGTTGTTTAAACGAGGGCACCAGATGGGCGAGTCCACAACTAACACGGACAGAGGTTGTTTAAACGAGGGCACCAGATGGGCGTGTCCACAACCAACACGGACAGAGGTTGTTTAAACGAGGGCACCAGATGGGCGTGTCCACAACTAACACGGACAGAGGTTGTCCAAACGAGGGCACCAGATGGGCGTGTCCACAACTAACACGGACCGAGGTTGTTTAAACGAGGGCACCAGATGGGCGTGTCCACAACTAACACAGACAGAGGTTGTTTAAACGAGGGCACCAGATGGGCATGTCCACAACTAACACGGACAGAGGTTGTTTAAACGAGGGCACCAGATGGGCGTGTCCACAACTAACACGGACAGAGGTTGTTTAAACGAGGGCACCAGATGGGCGTGTCCACAACTAACACGGACAGAGGTTGTTTAAACGAGGGCACCAGATGGGCGTGTCCACAACTAACACGGACAGGGGTTGTTTAAACGACGGCACCAGATGGGCTTGTCCACAACTAACACGGACAGAGGTTGTTTAAACGAGGACACCAGATGGGCGTGTCCACAACGAACACGGACGGAGGTTGTTTAAACGAGGGCACCAGATGGGCGTGTCCACAACTAACACGGACAGAGGTTGTTTAAACGAGGGCACCAGATGGGCGTGTCCACAACTAACACGGACAGAGGTTGTTTAAACGAGGGCACCAGATGGGCGTGTCCACAACTAACGCGGACAGAGATTGTTTAAACGAGGGCACCAGATGGGCGTGTCCACAACTAACACGGACAGAGGTTGTTTAAACGAGGACACCAGATGGGTGTGTCCACAACTAACACGGACAGAGGTTGTTTAAACGAGGGCACCAGATGGGCATGTCGACAACTAACACAGACAGAGGTTGTTTAAACGAGGACACCAGATGGGCGCGTCCACAACTAACACGGACAGAGGTTGTTTAAACGAGGGCACCAGATGGGCGCGTCCACAACTAACACGGACAGAGGTTGTTTAAACGAGGGCACCAGATTGGCATGTCCACAACTAACACGGACAGAGGTTGTTTAAACGAGGGCACCAGATGGGCATGTCCACAACGAACATGGACAGAGGTTGTTCAAACGAGGGCACTAGATGGGCATGTCCACAACGAATACGGACAGAGGTTGTTTAAACGAGGGCACCAGATGAGCGTGTCCACAACTAACACGGACAGAGGTTGTTTAAACGAGGGCAACAGATGGGCGTGTCCACAACGAACACGGACAGAGGTTGTTTAAACGAGGGCACCAGATGAGCGTGTCCACAATGAACACGGACATAGGTTGTTTAAACGAGGACACCAGATGGGCGTGTCCACAACTAACACGGACAGAGGTTGTTTAAACGAGGGCACCAGATGGGCGAGTCCACAACTAACACGGACAGAGGTTGTTTAAATGAGGGCACCAGGTGGGCGTGTCCACAACCAATACGGACAGAGGTTGTTTAAACGAGGGCACCAGATGGGCGTGTCCACAACTAACACGGACAGAGGTTGTCCAAACAAGGGCACCAGATGGGCGTGTCCACAACTAACACGGACCGAGGTTGTTTAAACGAGGGCACCAGATGGGCGTGTCCACAACTAACACGGACAGAGGTTGTTTAAACGAGGGCACCAGATGGGCATGTCCACAACTAACACGGACAGAGGTTGTTTAAACGAGGGCACCAGATGGGCGTGTCCACAACTAACACGGACAGAGGTTGTTTAAACGAGGACACCAGATGGGCGTGTCCACAACGAACACGGACAGAGGTTGTTTAAACGAGGGCACCAGATGGGCGTGTCCACAACTAACACGGACAGAGGTTGTTTAAACGAGGGCACCAGATGGGCGTGTCCACAACTAACACGGACAGAGGTTGTTTAAACGAGGGAACCAGATGGGCGTGTCCACAACTAACACGGACAGAGATTGTTTAAACGAGGGCACCAGATGGGCGTGTCCACAACTAACACGGACAGAGGTTAAATGAGGGCACCAGATGGGCGTGTCCACAACCAACACGGACAGAGGTTGTTTAAACGAGGGCACCAGATGGGCGTGTCCACAACTAACACGGACAGAGGTTGTCCAAACAAGGGCACCAGATGGGCGTGTCCACAACTAACACGGACCGAGGTTGTTTAAACGAGGGCACCAGATGGGCGTGTCCACAACTAACACAGACAGAGGTTGTTTAAACGAGGGCACCAGATGGGCATGTCCACAACTAACACGGACAGAGGTTGTTTAAACGAGGGCACCAGATGGGCGTGTCCACAACTAACACGGACAGAGGTTGTTTAAACGAGGGCACCAGATGGGCGTGTCCACAACTAACACGGACAGAGGTTGTTTAAACAAGGGCACCAGATGGGCGTGTCCACAACTAACACGGACAGGGGTTGTTTAAACGACGGCACCAGATGGGCGTGTCCACAACTAACACGGACAGAGGTTGTTTAAACGAGGACACCAGATGGGCGTGTCCACAACGAACACGGACAGAGGTTGTTTAAACGAGGGCACCAGATGGGCGTGTCCACAACTAACACGGACAGAGGTTGTTTAAACGAGGGCACCAGATGGGCGTGTCCACAACTAACACGGACAGAGGTTGTTTAAACGAGGGCACCAGATGGGCGTGTCCACAACTAACACGGACAGAGATTGTTTAAACGAGGGCACCAGATGGGCGTGTCCACAACTAACACGGACAGAGGTTGTTTAAACGAGGACACCAGATGGGTGTGTCCACAACTAACACGGACAGAGGTTGTTTAAACGAGGGCACCAGATGGGCATGTCGACAACTAACACAGACAGCGGTTGTTTAAACGAGGACACCAGATGGGCGCGTCCACAACTAACACGGACAGAGGTTGTTTAAACGAGGGCACCAGATGGGCGCGTCCACAACTAACACGGACAGAGGTTGTTTAAACGAGGGCACCAGATGGGCGCGTCCACAACTAACACGGACAGAGGTTGTTTAAACGAGGGCACCAGATGGGCATGTCCACAACTAACATGGACAGAGGTTGTTTAAACAAGGGCACCAGATGAGCGTGTCCACAACTAACACGGACAGAGGTTGTTTAAACGAGGGCACCAGATGGGCATGTCCACAACTAACATGGACAGAGGTTGTTTAAACGAGGGCACCAGATGAGCGTGTCCACAACTAACACGGACAGAGGTTGTTTAAACGAGGGCACCAGATGAGCGTGTCCACAACTAACACGGACAGAGGTTGTTTAAACGAGGACACCAGATTGGCATGTCCACAACTAACACGGACAGAGGTTGTTTAAACGAGGACACCAGATGGGCGTGTCCACAACTAACACGTACAGAGCTTGTTTAAACGAGGGCACCAGATTGGCATGTCCACAACTAACACGGACAGAGGTTGCTTAAACGAGGGCACCAGATGGGCATGTCCACAACGAACATGGACAGAGGTTGTTCAAACGAGGGCACTAGATGGGCATGTCTACAACGAACACGGACAGAGGTTGTTTAAACGAGGGCACCAGATGAGCGTGTCCACAACTAACACGGACAGAGGTTGTTTAAACGAGGGCACCAGATGGGCGTGTCCACAACGAACACGGACAGAGGTTGTTTAAACGAGGGCACCAGATGAGCGTGTCCACAATGAACACGGACATAGGTTGTTTAAACGAGGACACCAGATGGGCGTGTCCACAACTAACACGGACAGAGGTTGTTTAAACGAGGGCACCAGATGGGCGAGTCTACAACTAACACGGACAGAGGTTGTTTAAACGAGGGCACCAGATGGGCGTGTCCACAACCAACACGGACAGAGGTTGTTTAAACGAGGGCACCAGATGGGCGTGTCCACAACTAACACGGACAGAGGTTGTCCAATCAAGGGCACCAGATGGGCGTGTCCACAACGAACACGGACAGAGGTTGTTTAAACGAGGGCACCAGATGGGCGTGTCCACAACTAACACGGACAGAGGTTGTTTAAACGAGGGCACCAGATGGGCGTGTCCACAACTAACACGGACAGAGGTTGTTTAAACGAGGGCACCAGATGGGCGTGTCCACAACTAACACGGACAGGGGTTGTTTAAACGACGGCACCAGATGGGCGTGTCCACAACTAACACGGACAGAGGTTGTTTAAACGAGGACACCAGATGGGCGTGTCCACAACGAACACGGACAGAGGTTGTTTAAACGAGGGCACCAGATGGGCGTGTCCACAACTAACACGGACAGAGGTTGTTTAAACGAGGGCACCAGATGGGCGAGTCCACAACTAACACGGACAGAGGTTGTTTAAATGAGGGCACCAGATGGGCGTGTCCACAACCAACACGGACAGAGGTTGTTTAAACGAGGGCACCAGATGGGCGTGTCCACAACTAACACGGACAGAGGTTGTCCAAACAAGGGCACCAGATGGGCGTGTCCACAACTAACACGGACCGAGGTTGTTTAAACGAGGGCACCAGATGGGCGTGTCCACAACTAACACAGACAGAGGTTGTTTAAACGAGGGCACCAGATGGGCATGTCCACAACTAACACGGACAGAGGTTGTTTAAACGAGGGCACCAGATGGGCGTGTCCACAACTAACACGGACAGAGGTTGTTTAAACGAGGGCACCAGATGGGCGTGTCCACAACTAACACGGACAGAGGTTGTTTAAACAAGGGCACCAGATGGGCGTGTCCACAACTAACACGGACAGGGGTTGTTTAAACGACGGCACCAGATGGGCGTGTCCACAACTAACACGGACAGAGGTTGTTTAAACGAGGACACCAGATGGGCGTGTCCACAACGAACACGGACAGAGGTTGTTTAAACGAGGGCACCAGATGGGCGTGTCCACAACTAACACGGACAGAGGTTGTTTAAACGAGGGCACCAGATGGGCGTGTCCACAACTAACACGGACAGAGGTTGTTTAAACGAGGGCACCAGATGGGCGTGTCCACAACTAACACGGACAGAGATTGTTTAAACGAGGGCACCAGATGGGCGTGTCCACAACTAACACGGACAGAGGTTGTTTAAACGAGGACACCAGATGGGTGTGTCCACAACTAACACGGACAGAGGTTGTTTAAACGAGGGCACCAGATGGGCATGTCGACAACTAACACAGACAGCGGTTGTTTAAACGAGGACACCAGATGGGCGCGTCCACAACTAACACGGACAGAGGTTGTTTAAACGAGGGCACCAGATGGGCGCGTCCACAACTAACACGGACAGAGGTTGTTTAAACGAGGGCACCAGATGGGCATGTCCACAACTAACATGGACAGAGGTTGTTTAAACAAGGGCACCAGATGAGCGTGTCCACAACTAACACGGACAGAGGTTGTTTAAACGAGGGCACCAGATGGGCATGTCCACAACTAACATGGACAGAGGTTGTTTAAACGAGGGCACCAGATGAGCGTGTCCACAACTAACACGGACAGAGGTTGTTTAAACGAGGGCACCAGATGAGCGTGTCCACAACTAACACGGACAGAGGTTGTTTAAACGAGGACACCAGATTGGCATGTCCACAACTAACACGGACAGAGGTTGTTTAAACGAGGACACCAGATGGGCGCGTCCACAACTAACACGGACAGAGGTTGTTTAAACGAGGGCACCAGATGGGCATGTCCACAACTAACATGGACAGAGGTTGTTTAAACAAGGGCACCAGATGAGCGTGTCCACAACTAACACGGACAGAGGTTGTTTAAACGAGGGCACCAGATGGGCATGTCCACAACTAACATGGACAGAGGTTGTTTAAACGAGGGCACCAGATGAGCGTGTCCACAACTAACACGGACAGAGGTTGTTTAAACGAGGGCACCAGATGAGCGTGTCCACAACTAACACGGACAGAGGTTGTTTAAACGAGGACACCAGATTGGCATGTCCACAACTAACACGGACAGAGGTTGTTTAAACGAGGACACCAGATGGGCGTGTCCACAACTAACACGGACAGAGCTTGTTTAAACGAGGGCACCAGATTGGCATGTCCACAACTAACACGGACAGAGGTTGCTTAAACGAGGGCACCAGATGGGCATGTCCACAACGAACATGGACAGAGGTTGTTCAAACGAGGGCACTAGATGGGCATGTCTACAACGAACACGGACAGAGGTTGTTTAAACGAGGGCACCAGATGAGCGTGTCCACAACTAACACGGACAGAGGTTGTTTAAACGAGGGCACCAGATGGGCGTGTCCACAACGAACACGGACAGAGGTTGTTTAAACGAGGGCACCAGATGAGCGTGTCCACAATGAACACGGACATAGGTTGTTTAAACGAGGACACCAGATGGGCGTGTCCACAACTAACACGGACAGAGGTTGTTTAAACGAGGGCACCAGATGGGCGAGTCCACAACTAACACGGACAGAGGTTGTTTAAACGAGGGCACCAGATGGGCGTGTCCACAACCAACACGGACAGAGGTTGTTTAAACGAGGGCACCAGATGGGCGTGTCCACAACTAACACGGACAGAGGTTGTTTAAACGAGGGCACCAGATGGGCGTGTCCACAACTAACACGGACAGAGGTTGTCCAATCAAGGGCACCAGATGGGCGTGTCCACAACTAACACGTTCAGAGGTTGTTTAAACGAGGGCACCAGATGGGCGTGTCCACAACTAACACGGACAGAGGTTGTTTAAACGAGGGCACCAGATGGGCATGTCCACAACTAACACGGACAGAGGTTGTTTAAACGAGGGCACCAGATGGGCGTGTCCACAACTAACACGGACAGAGGTTGTTTAAACGAGGGCACCAGATGGGCGTGTCCACAACTAACACGGACAGAGGTTGTTTAAACGAGGGCACCAGATGGGCGTGTCCACAACTAACACGGACAGAGGTTGTTTAAACGAGGGCACCAGATGGGCGTGTCCACAACTAACACGGACAGGGGTTGTTTAAACGACGGCACCAGATGGGCGTGTCCACAACTAACACGGACAGAGGTTGTTTAAACGAGGACACCAGATGGGCGTGTCCACAACGAACACGGACAGAGGTTGTTTAAACGAGGGCACCAGATGGGCGTGTCCACAACTAACACGGACAGAGGTTGTTTAAACGAGGGCACCAGATGGGCGTGTCCACAACTAACACGGACAGAGGTTGTTTAAACGAGGGCACCAGATGGGCGTGTCCACAACTAACACGGACAGAGGTTGTTTAAACGAGGACACCAGATGGGTGTGTCCACAACTAACATGGACAGAGGTTGTTTAAACGAGGGCACCAGATGGGCATGTCGACAACTAACACGGACAGAGGTTGTTTAAACGAGGACACCAGATGGGCGCGTCCACAACTAACACGGACAGAGGTTGTTTAAACGAGGGCACCAGATGGGCGCGTCCACAACTAACACGGACAGAGGTTGTTTAAATGAGGGCACCAGATGGGCGCGTCCACAACTAACACGGACAGAGGTTGTTTAAACGAGGGCACCAGATGGGCATGTCCACAACTAACACGGACAGAGGTTGTTTAAACGAGGGCACCAGATGAGCGTGTCCACAACTAACACGGACAGAGGTTGTTTAAACGAGGACACCAGATTGGCATGTCCACAACTAACACGGACAGAGGTTGTTTAAACGAGGGCACCAGATGAGCGTGTCCACAACTAACACGGACAGAGGTTGTTTAAACGAGGACACCAGATTGGCATGTCCACAACTAACACGGACAGAGGTTGTTTAAACGAGGACACCAGATGGGCGCGTCCACAACTAACACGGACAGAGGTTGTTTAAACGAGGGCACCAGATTGGCATGTCCACAACTAACACGGACAGAGGTTGTTTAAACGAGGGCACCAGATGGGCGTGTCCACAACTAACACGGACAGAGGTTGTTTAAACGAGGACACCAGATGGGTGTGTCCACAACTAACACGGACAGAGGTTGTTTAAACGAGGACACCAGATGGGCGCGTCCACAACTAACACGGACAGAGGTTGTTTAAACGAGGGCACCAGATGGGCGCGTCCACAACTAACACGGACAGAGGTTGTTTAAACGAGGGCACCAGATGGGCGTGTCCACAACCAACACGGACAGAGGTTGTTTAAACGAGGGCACCAGATGGGCGTGTCCACAACTAACACGGACAGAGGTTGTTTAAACGAGGGCACCAGATGGGCGTGTCCACAATGAACACGGACATAGGTTGTTTAAACGAGGACACCAGATGGGCGAGTCCACAACTAACACGGACAGAGGTTGTTTAAACGAGGGCACCAGATGGGCGAGTCCACAACTAACACGGACAGAGGTTGTTTAAATGAGGGCACCAGATGGGCGTGTCCACAACCAACACGGACAGAGGTTGTTTAAACGAGGGCACCAGATGGGCGTGTCCACAACTAACACGGACAGAGGTTGTCCAAACAAGGGCACCAGATGGGCGTGTCCACAACTAACAC
Organism: Myxine glutinosa; assembly: GCF_964187855.1. Lineage (NCBI taxonomy): Eukaryota > Metazoa > Chordata > Myxini > Myxiniformes > Myxinidae > Myxine > Myxine glutinosa. Next base: position 151,012,067 of record NC_136269.1, read on the forward strand.
GGACCGAGGTTGTTTAAACGAGGGCACCAGATGGGCGTGTCCACAACTAACACAGACAGAGGTTGTTTAAACGAGGGCACCAGATGGGCATGTCCACAACTAACACGGACAGAGGTTGTTTAAACGAGGGCACCAGATGGGCGTGTCCACAACTAACACGGACAGAGGTTGTTTAAACGAGGGCACCAGATGGGCGTGTCCACAACTAACACGGACAGGGGTTGTTTAAACGACGGCACCAGATGGGCGTGTCCACAACTAACACGGACAGAGGTTGTTTAAACGAGGACACCAGATGGGCGTGTCCACAACGAACACGGACAGAGGTTGTTTAAACGAGGGCACCAGATGGGCGTGTCCACAACTAACACGGACAGAGGTTGTTTAAACGAGGGCACCAGATGGGCGTGTCCACAACTAACACGGACAGAGGTTGTTTAAACGAGGGCACCAGATGGGCGTGTCCACAACTAACACGGACAGAGATTGTTTAAACGAGGGCACCAGATGGGCGTGTCCACAACTAACACGGACAGAGGTTGTTTAAACGAGGACACCAGATGGGTGTGTCCACAACTAACACGGACAGAGGTTGTTTAAACGAGGGCACCAGATGGGCATGTCGACAACTAACACAGACAGAGGTTGTTTAAACGAGGACACCAGATGGGCGAGTCCACAACTAACACGGACAGAGGTTGTTTAAATGAGGGCACCAGATGGGCGTGTCCACAACCAACACGGACAGAGGTTGTTTAAACGAGGGCACCAGATGGGCGTGTCCACAACTAACACGGACAGAGGTTGTTTAAACGAGGGCACCAGATGGGCGTGTCCACAACTAACACGGACAGGGGTTGTTTAAACGACGGCACCAGATGGGCGTGTCCACAACTAACATGGACAGAGGTTGTTTAAACGAGGACACCAGATGGGCGTGTCCACAACGAACACGGACAGAGGTTGTTTAAACGAGGGCACCAGATGGGCGTGTCCACAACTAACACGGACAGAGGTTGTTTAAACGAGGGCACCAGATGGGCGTGTCCACAACTAACACGGACAGAGGTTGTTTAAACGAGGGCACCAGATGGGCGTGTCCACAACTAACACGGACAGAGGTTGTTTAAACGAGGGCACCAGATGGGCGTGTCCACAACTAACACGGACAGAGATTGTTTAAACGAGGGCACCAGATGGGCGTGTCCACAACTAACACGGACAGAGGTTGTTTAAACGAGGACACCAGATGGGTGTGTCCACAACTAACACGGACAGAGGTTGTTTAAACGAGGGCACCAGATGGGCATGTCGACAACTAACACAGACAGCGGTTGTTTAAACGAGGACACCAGATGGGCGCGTCCACAACTAACACGGACAGAGGTTGTTTAAACGAGGGCACCAGATGGGCGCGTCCACAACTAACACGGACAGAGGTTGTTTAAACGAGGGCACCAGATGGGCGCGTCCACAACTAACACGGACAGAGGTTGTTTAAACGAGGGCACCAGATGGGCATGTCCACAACTAACATGGACAGAGGTTGTTTAAACAAGGGCACCAGATGAGCGTGTCCACAACTAACACGGACAGAGGTTGTTTAAACGAGGGCACCAGATGGGCATGTCCACAACTAACATGGACAGAGGTTGTTTAAACGAGGGCACCAGATGAGCGTGTCCACAACTAACACGGACAGAGGTTGTTTAAACGAGGGCACCAGATGAGCGTGTCCACAACTAACACGGACAGAGGTTGTTTAAACGAGGACACCAGATTGGCATGTCCACAACTAACACGGACAGAGGTTGTTTAAACGAGGACACCAGATGGGCGTGTCCACAACTAACACGGACAGAGCTTGTTTAAACGAGGGCACCAGATTGGCATGTCCACAACTAACACGGACAGAGGTTGCTTAAACGAGGGCACCAGATGGGCATGTCCACAACGAACATGGACAGAGGTTGTTCAAACGAGGGCACTAGATGGGCATGTCTACAACGAACACGGACAGAGGTTGTTTAAACGAGGGCACCAGATGAGCGTGTCCACAACTAACACGGACAGAGGTTGTTTAAACGAGGGCACCAGATGGGCGTGTCCACAACGAACCCGGACAGAGGTTGTTTAAACGAGGGCACCAGATGAGCGTGTCCACAATGAACACGGACATAGGTTGTTTAAACGAGGACACCAGATGGGCGTGTCCACAACTAACACGGACAGAGGTTGTTTAAACGAGGGCACCAGATGGGCGAGTCCACAACTAACACGGACAGAGGTTGTTTAAACGAGGGCACCAGATGGGCGTGTCCACAACCAACACGGACAGAGGTTGTTTAAACGAGGGCACCAGATGGGCGTGTCCACAACTAACACGGACAGAGGTTGTCCAATCAAGGGCACCAGATGGGCGTGTCCACAACTAACACGTTCAGAGGTTGTTTAAACGAGGGCACCAGATGGGCGTGTCCACAACTAACACGGACAGAGGTTGTTTAAACGAGGGCACCAGATGGGCATGTCCACAACTAACACGGACAGAGGTTGTTTAAACGAGGGCACCAGATGGGCGTGTCCACAACTAACACGGACAGAGGTTGTTTAAACGAGGGCACCAGATGGGCGTGTCCACAACTAACACGGACAGAGGTTGTTTAAACGAGGGCACCAGATGGGCGTGTCCACAACTAACACGGACAGAGGTTGTTTAAACGAGGGCACCAGATGGGCGTGTCCACAACTAACACGGACAGGGGTTGTTTAAACGACGGCACCAGATGGGCGTGTCCACAACTAACACGGACAGAGGTTGTTTAAACGAGGACACCAGATGGGCGTGTCCACAACGAACACGGACAGAGGTTGTTTAAACGAGGGCACCAGATGGGCGTGTCCACAACTAACACGGACAGAGGTTGTTTAAACGAGGGCACCAGATGGGCGTGTCCACAACTAACACAGACAGAGGTTGTTTAAACGAGGGCACCAGATGGGCGTGTCCACAACTAACACGGACAGAGATTGTTTAAACGAGGGCACCAGATGGGCGTGTCCACAACTAACACGGACAGAGGTTGTTTAAACGAGGACACCAGATGGGTGTGTCCACAACTAACACGGACAGAGGTTGTTTAAACGAGGGCACCAGATGGGCATGTCGACAACTAACACGGACAGAGGTTGTTTAAACGAGGACACCAGATGGGCGCGTCCACAACTAACACGGACAGAGGTTGTTTAAACGAGGGCACCAGATGGGCGTGTCCACAACTAACACGGACAGAGGTTGTTTAAATGAGGGCACCAGATGGGCGCGTCCACAACTAACACGGACAGAGGTTGTTTAAACGAGGGCACCAGATGGGCATGTCCACAACTAACACGGACAGAGGTTGTTTAAACGAGGGCACCAGATGAGCGTGTCCACAACTAACACGGACAGAGGTTGTTTAAACGAGGACACCAGATTGGCATGTCCACAACTAACACGGACAGAGGTTGTTTAAACGAGGGCACCAGATGAGCGTGTCCACAACTAACACGGACAGAGGTTGTTTAAACGAGGACACCAGATTGGCATGTCCACAACTAACACGGACAGAGGTTGTTTAAACGAGGACACCAGATGGGCGTGTCCACAACTAACACGGACAGAGCTTGTTTAAACGAGGGCACCAGATTGGCATGTCCACAACTAACACGGACAGAGGTTGCTTAAACGAGGGCACCAGATGGGCATGTCCACAACGAACATGGACAGAGGTTGTTCAAACGAGGGCACTAGATGGGCATGTCTACAACGAACACGGACAGAGGTTGTTTAAACGAGGGCACCAGATGAGCGTGTCCACAACTAACACGGACAGAGGTTGTTTAAACGAGGGCACCAGATGGGCGTGTCCACAACGAACACGGACAGAGGTTGTTTAAATGAGGGCACCAGATGAGCGTGTCCACAATGAACATGGACATAGGTTGTTTAAACGAGGACACCAGATGGGCGTGTCCACAACTAACACGGACAGAGGTTGTTTAAACGAGGGCACCAGATGGGCGAGTCCACAACTAACACGGACAGAGGTTGTTTAAACGAGGGCACCAGATGGGCGTGTCCACAACCAACACGGACAGAGGTTGTTTAAACGAGGGCACCAGATGGGCGTGTCCACAACCAACACGGACAGAGGTTGTTTAAACGAGGGCACCAGATGGGCGTGTTCACAACTAACACGGACAGAGGTTGTCCAATCAAGGGCACCAGATGGGCGTGTCCACAACTAACACGTTCAGAGGTTGTTTAAACGAGGTCACCAGATGGGCGTGTCCACAACTAACACGGACAGAGGTTGTTTAAACGAGGGCACCAGATGGGCATGTCCACAACTAACACGGACAGAGGTTGTTTAAACGAGGGCACCAGATGGGCGTGTCCACAACTAACACGGACAGAGGTTGTTTAAACGAGGGCACCAGATGGGCGTGTCCACAACTAACACGGACAGAGGTTGTTTAAACGAGGGCACCAGATGGGCGTGTCCACAACTAACACGGACAGGGGTTGTTTAAACGACGGCACCAGATGGGCGTGTCCACAACTAACACGGACAGAGGTTGTTTAAACGAGGACACCAGATGGGCGTGTCCACAACGAACACGGACAGAGGTTGTTTAAACGAGGGCACCAGATGGGCGTGTCCACAACTAACACGGACAGAGGTTGTTTAAACGAGGGCACCAGATGGGCGTGTCCACAACTAACACGGACAGAGGTTGTTTAAACGAGGGCACCAGATGGGCGTGTCCACAACTAACACGGACAGAGGTTGTTTAAACGAGGGCACCAGATGGGCGTGTCCACAATGAACACGGACATAGGTTGTTTAAACGAGGACACCAGATGGGCGTGTCCACAACTAACACGGACAGAGGTTGTTTAAACGAGGGCACCAGATGGGCGAGTCCACAACTAACACGGACAGAGGTTGTTTAAATGAGGGCACCAGATGGGCGTGTCCACAACCAACACGGACAGAGGTTGTTTAAACGAGGGCACCAGATGGGCGTGTCCACAACTAACACGGACAGAGGTTGTTTAAACGAGGGCACCAGATGGGCGTGTCCACAATGAACACGGACATAGGTTGTTTAAACGAGGACACCAGATGGGCGTGTCCACAACTAACACGGACAGAGGTTGTTTAAACGAGGGCACCAGATGGGCGAGTCCACAACTAACACGGACAGAGGTTGTTTAAATGAGGGCACCAGATGGGCGTGTCCACAACCAACACGGACAGAGGTTGTTTAAACGAGGGCACCAGATGGGCGTGTCCACAACTAACACGGACAGAGGTTGTCCAAACAAGGGCACCAGATGGGCGTGTCCACAACTAACACGGACCGAGGTTGTTTAAACGAGGGCACCAGATGGGCGTGTCCACAACTAACACAGACAGAGGTTGTTTAAACGAGGGCACCAGATGGGCATGTCCACAACTAACACGGACAGAGGTTGTTTAAACGAGGGCACCAGATGGGCGTGTCCACAACTAACACGGACAGAGGTTGTTTAAACGAGGGCACCAGATGGGCGTGTCCACAACTAACACGGACAGGGGTTGTTTAAACGACGGCACCAGATGGGCGTGTCCACAACTAACACGGACAGAGGTTGTTTAAACGAGGACACCAGATGGGCGTGTCCACAACGAACACGGACAGAGGTTGTTTAAACGAGGGCACCAGATGAGCGTGTCCACAACTAACACGGACAGAGGTTGTTTAAACGAGGACACCAGATTGGCATGTCCACAACTAACACGGACAGAGGTTGTTTAAACGAGGACACCAGATGGGCGTGTCCACAACTAACACGGACAGAGCTTGTTTAAACGAGGGCACCAGATTGGCATGTCCACAACTAACACGGACAGAGGTTGCTTAAACGAGGGCACCAGATGGGCATGTCCACAACGAACATGGACAGAGGTTGTTCAAACGAGGGCACTAGATGGGCATGTCTACAACGAACACGGACAGAGGTTGTTTAAACGAGGGCACCAGATGAGCGTGTCCACAACTAACACGGACAGAGGTTGTTTAAACGAGGGCACCAGATGGGCGTGTCCACAACGAACACGGACAGAGGTTGTTTAAACGAGGGCACCAGATGAGCGTGTCCACAATGAACACGGACATAGGTTGTTTAAACGAGGACACCAGATGGGCGTGTCCACAACTAACACGGACAGAGGTTGTTTAAACGAGGGCACCAGATGGGCGAGTCCACAACTAACACGGACAGAGGTTGTTTAAACGAGGGCACCAGATGGGCGTGTCCACAACCAACACGGACAGAGGTTGTTTAAACGAGGGCACCAGATGGGCGTGTCCACAACTAACACGGACAGAGGTTGTTTAAACGAGGGCACCAGATGGGCGTGTCCACAACTAACACGGACAGAGGTTGTCCAATCAAGGGCACCAGATGGGCGTGTCCACAACTAACACGTTCAGAGGTTGTTTAAACGAGGGCACCAGATGGGCGTGTCCACAACTAACACGGACAGAGGTTGTTTAAACGAGGGCACCAGATGGGCATGTCCACAACTAACACGGACAGAGGTTGTTTAAACGAGGGCACCAGATGGGCGTGTCCACAACTAACACGGACAGAGGTTGTTTAAACGAGGGCACCAGATGGGCGTGTCCACAACTAACACGGACAGAGGTTGTTTAAACGAGGGCACCAGATGGGCGTGTCCACAACTAACACGGACAGAGGTTGTTTAAACGAGGGCACCAGATGGGCGTGTCCACAACTAACACGGACAGGGGTTGTTTAAACGACGGCACCAGATGGGCGTGTCCACAACTAACACGGACAGAGGTTGTTTAAACGAGGACACCAGATGGGCGTGTCCACAACGAACACGGACAGAGGTTGTTTAAACGAGGGCACCAGATGGGCGTGTCCACAACTAACACGGACAGAGGTTGTTTAAACGAGGGCACCAGATGGGCGTGTCCACAACTAACACGGACAGAGGTTGTTTAAACGAGGGCACCAGATGGGCGTGTCCACAACTAACACGGACAGAGGTTGTTTAAACGAGGACACCAGATGGGTGTGTCCACAACTAACATGGACAGAGGTTGTTTAAACGAGGGCACCAGATGGGCATGTCGACAACTAACACGGACAGAGGTTGTTTAAACGAGGACACCAGATGGGCGCGTCCACAACTAACACGGACAGAGGTTGTTTAAACGAGGGCACCAGATGGGCGCGTCCACAACTAACACGGACAGAGGTTGTTTAAATGAGGGCACCAGATGGGCGCGTCCACAACTAACACGGACAGAGGTTGTTTAAACGAGGGCACCAGATGGGCATGTCCACAACTAACACGGACAGAGGTTGTTTAAACGAGGGCACCAGATGAGCGTGTCCACAACTAACACGGACAGAGGTTGTTTAAACGAGGACACCAGATTGGCATGTCCACAACTAACACGGACAGAGGTTGTTTAAACGAGGGCACCAGATGAGCGTGTCCACAACTAACACGGACAGAGGTTGTTTAAACGAGGACACCAGATTGGCATGTCCACAACTAACACGGACAGAGGTTGTTTAAACGAGGACACCAGATGGGCGCGTCCACAACTAACACGGACAGAGGTTGTTTAAACGAGGGCACCAGATTGGCATGTCCACAACTAACACGGACAGAGGTTGTTTAAACGAGGGCACCAGATGGGCGTGTCCACAACTAACACGGACAGAGGTTGTTTAAACGAGGACACCAGATGGGTGTGTCCACAACTAACACGGACAGAGGTTGTTTAAACGAGGACACCAGATGGGCGCGTCCACAACTAACACGGACAGAGGTTGTTTAAACGAGGGCACCAGATGGGCGCGTCCACAACTAACACGGACAGAGGTTGTTTAAACGAGGGCACCAGATGGGCGTGTCCACAACCAACACGGACAGAGGTTGTTTAAACGAGGGCACCAGATGGGCGTGTCCACAACTAACACGGACAGAGGTTGTTTAAACGAGGGCACCAGATGGGCGTGTCCACAATGAACACGGACATAGGTTGTTTAAACGAGGACACCAGATGGGCGAGTCCACAACTAACACGGACAGAGGTTGTTTAAACGAGGGCACCAGATGGGCGAGTCCACAACTAACACGGACAGAGGTTGTTTAAATGAGGGCACCAGATGGGCGTGTCCACAACCAACACGGACAGAGGTTGTTTAAACGAGGGCACCAGATGGGCGTGTCCACAACTAACACGGACAGAGGTTGTCCAAACAAGGGCACCAGATGGGCGTGTCCACAACTAACACGGACCGAGGTTGTTTAAACGAGGGCACCAGATGGGCGTGTCCACAACTAACACAGACAGAGGTTGTTTAAACGAGGGCACCAGATGGGCATGTCCACAACTAACACGGACAGAGGTTGTTTAAACGAGGGCACCAGATGGGCGTGTCCACAACTAACACGGACAGAGGTTGTTTAAACGAGGGCACCAGATGGGCGTGTCCACAACTAACACGGACAGGGGTTGTTTAAACGACGGCACCAGATGGGCGTGTCCACAACTAACACGGACAGAGGTTGTTTAAACGAGGACACCAGATGGGCGTGTCCACAACGAACACGGACAGAGGTTGTTTAAACGAGGGCACCAGATGGGCGTGTCCACAACTAACACGGACAGAGGTTGTTTAAACGAGGGCACCAGATGGGCGTGTCCACAACTAACACGGACAGAGGTTGTTTAAACGAGGGCACCAGATGGGCGTGTCCACAACTAACACGGACAGAGATTGTTTAAACGAGGGCACCAGATGGGCGTGTCCACAACTAACACGGACAGAGGTTGTTTAAACGAGGACACCAGATGGGTGTGTCCACAACTAACACGGACAGAGGTTGTTTAAACGAGGGCACCAGATGGGCATGTCGACAACTAACACAGACAGAGGTTGTTTAAACGAGGACACCAGATGGGCGAGTCCACAACTAACACGGACAGAGGTTGTTTAAATGAGGGCACCAGATGGGCGTGTCCACAACCAACACGGACAGAGGTTGTTTAAACGAGGGCACCAGATGGGCGTGTCCACAACTAACACGGACAGAGGTTGTTTAAACGAGGGCACCAGATGGGCGTGTCCACAACTAACACGGACAGGGGTTGTTTAAACGACGGCACCAGATGGGCGTGTCCACAACTAACATGGACAGAGGTTGTTTAAACGAGGACACCAGATGGGCGTGTCCACAACGAACACGGACAGAGGTTGTTTAAACGAGGGCACCAGATGGGCGTGTCCACAACTAACACGGACAGAGGTTGTTTAAACGAGGGCACCAGATGGGCGTGTCCACAACTAACACGGACAGAGGTTGTTTAAACGAGGGCACCAGATGGGCGTGTCCACAACTAACACGGACAGAGGTTGTTTAAACGAGGGCACCAGATGGGCGTGTCCACAACTAACACGGACAGAGATTGTTTAAACGAGGGCACCAGATGGGCGTGTCCACAACTAACACGGACAGAGGTTGTTTAAACGAGGACACCAGATGGGTGTGTCCACAACTAACACGGACAGAGGTTGTTTAAACGAGGGCACCAGATGGGCATGTCGACAACTAACACAGACAGCGGTTGTTTAAACGAGGACACCAGATGGGCGCGTCCACAACTAACACGGACAGAGGTTGTTTAAACGAGGGCACCAGATGGGCGCGTCCACAACTAACACGGACAGAGGTTGTTTAAACGAGGGCACCAGATGGGCGCGTCCACAACTAACACGGACAGAGGTTGTTTAAACGAGGGCACCAGATGGGCATGTCCACAACTAACATGGACAGAGGTTGTTTAAACAAGGGCACCAGATGAGCGTGTCCACAACTAACACGGACAGAGGTTGTTTAAACGAGGGCACCAGATGGGCATGTCCACAACTAACATGGACAGAGGTTGTTTAAACGAGGGCACCAGATGAGCGTGTCCACAACTAACACGGACAGAGGTTGTTTAAACGAGGGCACCAGATGAGCGTGTCCACAACTAACACGGACAGAGGTTGTTTAAACGAGGACACCAGATTGGCATGTCCACAACTAACACGGACAGAGGTTGTTTAAACGAGGACACCAGATGGGCGTGTCCACAACTAACACGGACAGAGCTTGTTTAAACGAGGGCACCAGATTGGCATGTCCACAACTAACACGGACAGAGGTTGCTTAAACGAGGGCACCAGATGGGCATGTCCACAACGAACATGGACAGAGGTTGTTCAAACGAGGGCACTAGATGGGCATGTCTACAACGAACACGGACAGAGGTTGTTTAAACGAGGGCACCAGATGAGCGTGTCCACAACTAACACGGACAGAGGTTGTTTAAACGAGGGCACCAGATGGGCGTGTCCACAACGAACCCGGACAGAGGTTGTTTAAACGAGGGCACCAGATGAGCGTGTCCACAATGAACACGGACATAGGTTGTTTAAACGAGGACACCAGATGGGCGTGTCCACAACTAACACGGACAGAGGTTGTTTAAACGAGGGCACCAGATGGGCGAGTCCACAACTAACACGGACAGAGGTTGTTTAAACGAGGGCACCAGATGGGCGTGTCCACAACCAACACGGACAGAGGTTGTTTAAACGAGGGCACCAGATGGGCGTGTCCACAACTAACACGGACAGAGGTTGTCCAATCAAGGGCACCAGATGGGCGTGTCCACAACTAACACGTTCAGAGGTTGTTTAAACGAGGGCACCAGATGGGCGTGTCCACAACTAACACGGACAGAGGTTGTTTAAACGAGGGCACCAGATGGGCATGTCCACAACTAACACGGACAGAGGTTGTTTAAACGAGGGCACCAGATGGGCGTGTCCACAACTAACACGGACAGAGGTTGTTTAAACGAGGGCACCAGATGGGCGTGTCCACAACTAACACGGACAGAGGTTGTTTAAACGAGGGCACCAGATGGGCGTGTCCACAACTAACACGGACAGAGGTTGTTTAAACGAGGGCACCAGATGGGCGTGTCCACAACTAACACGGACAGGGGTTGTTTAAACGACGGCACCAGATGGGCGTGTCCACAACTAACACGGACAGAGGTTGTTTAAACGAGGACACCAGATGGGCGTGTCCACAACGAACACGGACAGAGGTTGTTTAAACGAGGGCACCAGATGGGCGTGTCCACAACTAACACGGACAGAGGTTGTTTAAACGAGGGCACCAGATGGGCGTGTCCACAACTAACACAGACAGAGGTTGTTTAAACGAGGGCACCAGATGGGCGTGTCCACAACTAACACGGACAGAGATTGTTTAAACGAGGGCACCAGATGGGCGTGTCCACAACTAACACGGACAGAGGTTGTTTAAACGAGGACACCAGATGGGTGTGTCCACAACTAACACGGACAGAGGTTGTTTAAACGAGGGCACCAGATGGGCATGTCGACAACTAACACGGACAGAGGTTGTTTAAACGAGGACACCAGATGGGCGCGTCCACAACTAACACGGACAGAGGTTGTTTAAACGAGGGCACCAGATGGGCGTGTCCACAACTAACACGGACAGAGGTTGTTTAAATGAGGGCACCAGATGGGCGCGTCCACAACTAACACGGACAGAGGTTGTTTAAACGAGGGCACCAGATGGGCATGTCCACAACTAACACGGACAGAGGTTGTTTAAACGAGGGCACCAGATGAGCGTGTCCACAACTAACACGGACAGAGGTTGTTTAAACGAGGACACCAGATTGGCATGTCCACAACTAACACGGACAGAGGTTGTTTAAACGAGGGCACCAGATGAGCGTGTCCACAACTAACACGGACAGAGGTTGTTTAAACGAGGACACCAGATTGGCATGTCCACAACTAACACGGACAGAGGTTGTTTAAACGAGGACACCAGATGGGCGTGTCCACAACTAACACGGACAGAGCTTGTTTAAACGAGGGCACCAGATTGGCATGTCCACAACTAACACGGACAGAGGTTGCTTAAACGAGGGCACCAGATGGGCATGTCCACAACGAACATGGACAGAGGTTGTTCAAACGAGGGCACTAGATGGGCATGTCTACAACGAACACGGACAGAGGTTGTTTAAACGAGGGCACCAGATGAGCGTGTCCACAACTAACACGGACAGAGGTTGTTTAAACGAGGGCACCAGATGGGCGTGTCCACAACGAACACGGACAGAGGTTGTTTAAATGAGGGCACCAGATGAGCGTGTCCACAATGAACATGGACATAGGTTGTTTAAACGAGGACACCAGATGGGCGTGTCCACAACTAACACGGACAGAGGTTGTTTAAACGAGGGCACCAGATGGGCGAGTCCACAACTAACACGGACAGAGGTTGTTTAAACGAGGGCACCAGATGGGCGTGTCCACAACCAACACGGACAGAGGTTGTTTAAACGAGGGCACCAGATGGGCGTGTCCACAACCAACACGGACAGAGGTTGTTTAAACGAGGGCACCAGATGGGCGTGTTCACAACTAACACGGACAGAGGTTGTCCAATCAAGGGCACCAGATGGGCGTGTCCACAACTAACACGTTCAGAGGTTGTTTAAACGAGGGCACCAGATGGGCGTGTCCACAACTAACACGGACAGAGGTTGTTTAAACGAGGGCACCAGATGGGCATGTCCACAACTAACACGGACAGAGGTTGTTTAAACGAGGGCACCAGATGGGCGTGTCCACAACTAACACGGACAGAGGTTGTTTAAACGAGGGCACCAGATGGGCGTGTCCACAACTAACACGGACAGAGGTTGTTTAAACGAGGGCACCAGATGGGCGTGTCCACAACTAACACGGACAGGGGTTGTTTAAACGACGGCACCAGATGGGCGTGTCCACAACTAACACGGACAGAGGTTGTTTAAACGAGGACACCAGATGGGCGTGTCCACAACGAACACGGACAGAGGTTGTTTAAACGAGGGCACCAGATGGGCGTGTCCACAACTAACACGGACAGAGGTTGTTTAAACGAGGGCACCAGATGGGCGTGTCCACAACTAACACGGACAGAGGTTGTTTAAACGAGGGCACCAGATGGGCGTGTCCACAACTAACACGGACAGAGGTTGTTTAAACGAGGGCACCAGATGGGCGTGTCCACAATGAACACGGACATAGGTTGTTTAAACGAGGACACCAGATGGGCGTGTCCACAACTAACACGGACAGAGGTTGTTTAAACGAGGGCACCAGATGGGCGAGTCCACAACTAACACGGACAGAGGTTGTTTAAATGAGGGCACCAGATGGGCGTGTCCACAACCAACACGGACAGAGGTTGTTTAAACGAGGGCACCAGATGGGCGTGTCCACAACTAACACGGACAGAGGTTGTTTAAACGAGGGCACCAGATGGGCGTGTCCACAATGAACACGGACATAGGTTGTTTAAACGAGGACACCAGATGGGCGTGTCCACAACTAACACGGACAGAGGTTGTTTAAACGAGGGCACCAGATGGGCGAGTCCACAACTAACACGGACAGAGGTTGTTTAAATGAGGGCACCAGATGGGCGTGTCCACAACCAACACGGACAGAGGTTGTTTAAACGAGGGCACCAGATGGGCGTGTCCACAACTAACACGGACAGAGGTTGTCCAAACAAGGGCACCAGATGGGCGTGTCCACAACTAACACGGACCGAGGTTGTTTAAACGAGGGCACCAGATGGGCGTGTCCACAACTAACACAGACAGAGGTTGTTTAAACGAGGGCACCAGATGGGCATGTCCACAACTAACACGGACAGAGGTTGTTTAAACGAGGGCACCAGATGGGCGTGTCCACAACTAACACGGACAGAGGTTGTTTAAACGAGGGCACCAGATGGGCGTGTCCACAACTAACACGGACAGGGGTTGTTTAAACGACGGCACCAGATGGGCGTGTCCACAACTAACACGGACAGAGGTTGTTTAAACGAGGACACCAGATGGGCGTGTCCACAACGAACACGGACAGAGGTTGTTTAAACGAGGGCACCAGATGGGCGTGTCCACAACTAACACGGACAGAGGTTGTTTAAACGAGGGCACCAGATGGGCGTGTCCACAACTAACACGGACAGAGGTTGTTTAAACGAGGGCACCAGATGGGCGTGTCCACAACTAACACGGACAGAGATTGTTTAAACGAGGGCACCAGATGGGCGTGTCCACAACTAACACGGACAGAGGTTGTTTAAACGAGGACACCAGATGGGTGTGTCCACAACTAACACGGACAGAGGTTGTTTAAACGAGGGCACCAGATGGGCATGTCGACAACTAACACAGACAGAGGTTGTTTAAACGAGGACACCAGATGGGCGCGTCCACAACTAACACGGACAGAGGTTGTTTAAACGAGGGCACCAGATGGGCGCGTCCACAACTAACACGGACAGAGGTTGTTTAAACGAGGGCACCAGATTGGCATGTCCACAACTAACACGGACAGAGGTTGCTTAAACGAGGGCACCAGATGGGCATGTCCACAACGAACATGGACAGAGGTTGTTCAAACGAGGGCACTAGATGGGCATGTCCACAACGAATACGGACAGAGGTTGTTTAAACGAGGGCACCAGATGAGCGTGTCCACAACTAACACGGACAGAGGTTGTTTAAACGAGGGCACCAGATGGGCGTGTCCACAACGAACACGGACAGAGGTTGTTTAAACGAGGGCACCAGATGAGCGTGTCCACAATGAACACGGACATAGGTTGTTTAAACGAGGACACCAGATGGGCGTGTCCACAACTAACACGGACAGAGGTTGTTTAAACGAGGGCACCAGATGGGCGAGTCCACAACTAACACGGACAGAGGTTGTTTAAATGAGGGCACCAGATGGGCGTGTCCACAACCAACACGGACAGAGGTTGTTTAAACGAGGGCACCAGATGGGCGTGTCCACAACTAACACGGACAGAGGTTGTCCAAACAAGGGCACCAGATGGGCGTGTCCACAACTAACACGGACCGAGGTTGTTTAAACGAGGGCACCAGATGGGCGTGTCCACAACTAACACAGACAGAGGTTGTTTAAACGAGGGCACCAGATGGGCATGTCCACAACTAACACGGACAGAGGTTGTTTAAACGAGGGCACCAGATGGGCGTGTCCACAACTAACACGGACAGAGGTTGTTTAAACGAGGGCAACAGATGGGCGTGTCCACAACTAACACGGACAGAGGTTGTTTAAACGAGGGCACCAGATGGGCGTGTCCACAACTAACACGGACAGGGGTTGTTTAAACGACGGCACCAGATGGGCGTGTCCACAACTAACACGGACAGAGGTTGTTTAAATGAGGACACCAGATGGGCGTGTCCACAACGAACACGGACAGAGGTTGTTTAAACGAGGGCACCAGATGGGCGTGTCCACAACTAACACGGACAGAGGTTGTTTAAACGAGGGCACCAGATGGGCGTGTCCACAACTAACACGGACAGAGGTTGTTTAAACGAGGGCACCAGATGGGCGTGTCCACAACTAACACGGACAGAGATTGTTTAAACGAGGCCACCAGATGGGCGTGTCCACAACTAACACGGACAGAGGTTGTTTAAACGAGGACACCAGATGGGTGTGTCCACAACTAACACGGACAGAGGTTGTTTAAACGAGGGCACCAGATGGGCATGTCGACAACTAACACAGACAGAGGTTGTTTAAACGAGGACACCAGATGGGCGCGTCCACAACTAACACGGACAGAGGTTGTTTAAACGAGGGCACCAGATGGGCGCGTCCACAACTAACACGGACAGAGGTTGTTTAAACGAGGGCACCAGATGGGCGCGTCCACAACTAACACGGACAGAGGTTGTTTAAACGAGGGCACCAGATGAGCATGTCCACAACTAACATGGACAGAGGTTGTTTAAACGAGGGCACCAGATGGGCATGTCCACAACTAACATGGACAGAGGTTGTTTAAACGAGGGCACCAGATGAGCGTGTCCACAACTAACACGGACAGAGGTTGTTTAAACGAGGGCACCAGATGGGCATGTCCACAACTAACATGGACAGAGGTTGTTTAAACGAGGGCACCAGATGAGCGTGTCCACAACTAACACGGACAGAGGTTGTTTAAACGAGGGCACCAGATGAGCGTGTCCACAACTAACACGGACAGAGGTTGTTTAAACGAGGACACCAGATTGGCATGTCCACAACTAACACGGACAGAGGTTGTTTAAACGAGGACACCAGATGGGCGTGTCCACAACTAACACGGACAGAGCTTGTTTAAACGAGGGCACCAGATTGGCATGTCCACAACTAACACGGACAGAGGTTGCTTAAACGAGGGCACCAGATGGGCATGTCCACAACGAACATGGACAGAGGTTGTTCAAACGAGGGCACTAGATGGGCATGTCTACAACGAACACGGACAGAGGTTGTTTAAACGAGGGCACCAGATGAGCGTGTCCACAACTAACACGGACAGAGGTTGTTTAAACGAGGGCACCAGATGGGCGTGTCCACAACGAACACGGACAGAGGTTGTTTAAACGAGGGCACCAGATGAGCGTGTCCACAATGAACACGGAAATAGGTTGTTTAAACGAGGACACCAGATGGGCGTGTCCACAACTAACACGGACAGAGGTTGTTTAAACGAGGGCACCAGATGGGCGAGTCCACAACTAACACGGACAGAGGTTGTTTAAACGAGGGCACCAGATGGGCGTGTCCACAACCAACACGGACAGAGGTTGTTTAAACGAGGGCACCAGATGGGCGTGTCCACAACTAACACGGACAGAGGTTGTCCAATCAAGGGCACCAGATGGGCGTGTCCACAACTAACACGTTCAGAGGTTGTTTAAACGAGGGCACCAGATGGGCGTGTCCACAACTAACACGGACAGAGGTTGTTTAAACGAGGGCACCAGATGGGCGCGTCCACAACTAACACGGACAGAGGTTGTTTAAACGAGGGCACCAGATGGGCATGTCCACAACTAACATGGACAGAGGTTGTTTAAACAAGGGCACCAGATGAGCGTGTCCACAACTAACACGGACAGAGGTTGTTTAAACGAGGGCACCAGATGGGCATGTCCACAACTAACATGGACAGAGGTTGTTTAAACGAGGGCACCAGATGAGCGTGTCCACAACTAACACGGACAGAGGTTGTTTAAACGAGGGCACCAGATGAGCGTGTCCACAACTAACACGGACAGAGGTTGTTTAAACGAGGACACCAGATTGGCATGTCCACAACTAACACGGACAGAGGTTGTTTAAACGAGGACACCAGATGGGCGTGTCCACAACTAACACGGACAGAGCTTGTTTAAACGAGGGCACCAGATTGGCATGTCCACAACTAACACGGACAGAGGTTGCTTAAACGAGGGCACCAGATGGGCATGTCCACAACGAACATGGACAGAGGTTGTTCAAACGAGGGCACTAGATGGGCATGTCTACAACGAACACGGACAGAGGTTGTTTAAACGAGGGCACCAGATGAGCGTGTCCACAACTAACACGGACAGAGGTTGTTTAAACGAGGGCACCAGATGGGCGTGTCCACAACGAACCCGGACAGAGGTTGTTTAAACGAGGGCACCAGATGAGCGTGTCCACAATGAACACGGACATAGGTTGTTTAAACGAGGACACCAGATGGGCGTGTCCACAACTAACACGGACAGAGGTTGTTTAAACGAGGGCACCAGATGGGCGAGTCCACAACTAACACGGACAGAGGTTGTTTAAACGAGGGCACCAGATGGGCGTGTCCACAACCAACACGGACAGAGGTTGTTTAAACGAGGGCACCAGATGGGCGTGTCCACAACTAACACGGACAGAGGTTGTCCAATCAAGGGCACCAGATGGGCGTGTCCACAACTAACACGTTCAGAGGTTGTTTAAACGAGGGCACCAGATGGGCGTGTCCACAACTAACACGGACAGAGGTTGTTTAAACGAGGGCACCAGATGGGCATGTCCACAACTAACACGGACAGAGGTTGTTTAAACGAGGGCACCAGATGGGCGTGTCCACAACTAACACGGACAGAGGTTGTTTAAACGAGGGCACCAGATGGGCGTGTCCACAACTAACACGGACAGAGGTTGTTTAAACGAGGGCACCAGATGGGCGTGTCCACAACTAACACGGACAGAGGTTGTTTAAACGAGGGCACCAGATGGGCGTGTCCACAACTAACACGGACAGGGGTTGTTTAAACGACGGCACCAGATGGGCGTGTCCACAACTAACACGGACAGAGGTTGTTTAAACGAGGACACCAGATGGGCGTGTCCACAACGAACACGGACAGAGGTTGTTTAAACGAGGGCACCAGATGGGCGTGTCCACAACTAACACGGACAGAGGTTGTTTAAACGAGGGCACCAGATGGGCGTGTCCACAACTAACACAGACAGAGGTTGTTTAAACGAGGGCACCAGATGGGCGTGTCCACAACTAACACGGACAGAGATTGTTTAAACGAGGGCACCAGATGGGCGTGTCCACAACTAACACGGACAGAGGTTGTTTAAACGAGGACACCAGATGGGTGTGTCCACAACTAACACGGACAGAGGTTGTTTAAACGAGGGCACCAGATGGGCATGTCGACAACTAACACGGACAGAGGTTGTTTAAACGAGGACACCAGATGGGCGCGTCCACAACTAACACGGACAGAGGTTGTTTAAACGAGGGCACCAGATGGGCGCGTCCACAACTAACACGGACAGAGGTTGTTTAAATGAGGGCACCAGATGGGCGCGTCCACAACTAACACGGACAGAGGTTGTTTAAACGAGGGCACCAGATGGGCATGTCCACAACTAACACGGACAGAGGTTGTTTAAACGAGGGCACCAGATGAGCGTGTCCACAACTAACACGGACAGAGGTTGTTTAAACGAGGACACCAGATTGGCATGTCCACAACTAACACGGACAGAGGTTGTTTAAACGAGGGCACCAGATGAGCGTGTCCACAACTAACACGGACAGAGGTTGTTTAAACGAGGACACCAGATTGGCATGTCCACAACTAACACGGACAGAGGTTGTTTAAACGAGGACACCAGATGGGCGTGTCCACAACTAACACGGACAGAGCTTGTTTAAACGAGGGCACCAGATTGGCATGTCCACAACTAACACGGACAGAGGTTGCTTAAACGAGGGCACCAGATGGGCATGTCCACAACGAACATGGACAGAGGTTGTTCAAACGAGGGCACTAGATGGGCATGTCTACAACGAACACGGACAGAGGTTGTTTAAACGAGGGCACCAGATGAGCGTGTCCACAACTAACACGGACAGAGGTTGTTTAAACGAGGGCACCAGATGGGCGTGTCCACAACGAACACGGACAGAGGTTGTTTAAATGAGGGCACCAGATGAGCGTGTCCACAATGAACATGGACATAGGTTGTTTAAACGAGGACACCAGATGGGCGTGTCCACAACTAACACGGACAGAGGTTGTTTAAACGAGGGCACCAGATGGGCGAGTCCACAACTAACACGGACAGAGGTTGTTTAAACGAGGGCACCAGATGGGCGTGTCCACAACCAACACGGACAGAGGTTGTTTAAACGAGGGCACCAGATGGGCGTGTCCACAACCAACACGGACAGAGGTTGTTTAAACGAGGGCACCAGATGGGCGTGTTCACAACTAACACGGACAGAGGTTGTCCAATCAAGGGCACCAGATGGGCGTGTCCACAACTAACACGTTCAGAGGTTGTTTAAACGAGGGCACCAGATGGGCGTGTCCACAACTAACACGGACAGAGGTTGTTTAAACGAGGGCACCAGATGGGCATGTCCACAACTAACACGGACAGAGGTTGTTTAAACGAGGGCACCAGATGGGCGTGTCCACAACTAACACGGACAGAGGTTGTTTAAACGAGGGCACCAGATGGGCGTGTCCACAACTAACACGGACAGAGGTTGTTTAAACGAGGGCACCAGATGGGCGTGTCCACAACTAACACGGACAGGGGTTGTTTAAACGACGGCACCAGATGGGCGTGTCCACAACTAACACGGACAGAGGTTGTTTAAACGAGGACACCAGATGGGCGTGTCCACAACGAACACGGACAGAGGTTGTTTAAACGAGGGCACCAGATGGGCGTGTCCACAACTAACACGGACAGAGGTTGTTTAAACGAGGGCACCAGATGGGCGTGTCCACAACTAACACGGACAGAGGTTGTTTAAACGAGGGCACCAGATGGGCGTGTCCACAACTAACACGGACAGAGGTTGTTTAAACGAGGGCACCAGATGGGCGTGTCCACAATGAACACGGACATAGGTTGTTTAAACGAGGACACCAGATGGGCGTGTCCACAACTAACACGGACAGAGGTTGTTTAAACGAGGGCACCAGATGGGCGAGTCCACAACTAACACGGACAGAGGTTGTTTAAATGAGGGCACCAGATGGGCGTGTCCACAACCAACACGGACAGAGGTTGTTTAAACGAGGGCACCAGATGGGCGTGTCCACAACTAACACGGACAGAGGTTGTTTAAACGAGGGCACCAGATGGGCGTGTCCACAATGAACACGGACATAGGTTGTTTAAACGAGGACACCAGATGGGCGAGTCCACAACTAACACGGACAGAGGTTGTTTAAACGAGGGCACCAGATGGGCGAGTCCACAACTAACACGGACAGAGGTTGTTTAAATGAGGGCACCAGATGGGCGTGTCCACAACCAACACGGACAGAGGTTGTTTAAACGAGGGCACCAGATGGGCGTGTCCACAACTAACACGGACAGAGGTTGTCCAAACAAGGGCACCAGATGGGCGTGTCCACAACTAACACGGACCGAGGTTGTTTAAACGAGGGCACCAGATGGGCGTGTCCACAACTAACACAGACAGAGGTTGTTTAAACGAGGGCACCAGATGGGCATGTCCACAACTAACACGGACAGAGGTTGTTTAAACGAGGGCACCAGATGGGCGTGTCCACAACTAACACGGACAGAGGTTGTTTAAACGAGGGCACCAGATGGGCGTGTCCACAACTAACACGGACAGGGGTTGTTTAAACGACGGCACCAGTTGGGCGTGTCCACAACTAACACGGACAGAGGTTGTTTAAACGAGGACACCAGATGGGCGTGTCCACAACGAACACGGACAGAGGTTGTTTAAACGAGGGCACCAGATGGGCGTGTCCACAACTAACACGGACAGAGGTTGTTTAAACGAGGGCACCAGATGGGCGTGTCCACAACTAACACGGACAGAGGTTGTTTAAACGAGGGCACCAGATGGGCGTGTCCACAACTAACACGGACAGAGATTGTTTAAACGAGGGCACCAGATGGGCGTGTCCACAACTAACACGGACAGAGGTTGTTTAAACGAGGACACCAGATGGGTGTGTCCACAACTAACACGGACAGAGGTTGTTTAAACGAGGGCACCAGATGGGCATGTCGACAACTAACACAGACAGAGGTTGTTTAAACGAGGACACCAGATGGGCGCGTCCACAACTAACACGGACAGAGGTTGTTTAAACGAGGGCACCAGATGGGCGCGTCCACAACTAACACGGACAGAGGTTGTTTAAACGAGGGCACCAGATTGGCATGTCCACAACTAACACGGACAGAGGTTGCTTAAACGAGGGCACCAGATGGGCATGTCCACAACGAACATGGACAGAGGTTGTTCAAACGAGGGCACTAGATGGGCATGTCCACAACGAATACGGACAGAGGTTGTTTAAACGAGGGCACCAGATGAGCGTGTCCACAACTAACACGGACAGAGGTTGTTTAAACGAGGGCACCAGATGGGCGTGTCCACAACGAACACGGACAGAGGTTGTTTAAACGAGGGCACCAGATGAGCGTGTCCACAATGAACACGGACATAGGTTGTTTAAACGAGGACACCAGATGGGCGTGTCCACAACTAACACGGACAGAGGTTGTTTAAACGAGGGCACCAGATGGGCGAGTCCACAACTAACACGGACAGAGGTTGTTTAAATGAGGGCACCAGATGGGCGTGTCCACAACCAACACGGACAGAGGTTGTTTAAACGAGGGCACCAGATGGGCGTGTCCACAACTAACACGGACAGAGGTTGTCCAAACAAGGGCACCAGATGGGCGTGTCCACAACTAACACGGACCGAGGTTGTTTAAACGAGGGCACCAGATGGGCGTGTCCACAACTAACACAGACAGAGGTTGTTTAAACGAGGGCACCAGATGGGCATGTCCACAACTAACACGGACAGAGGTTGTTTAAACGAGGGCACCAGATGGGCGTGTCCACAACTAACACGGACAGAGGTTGTTTAAACGAGGGCAACAGATGGGCGTGTCCACAACTAACACGGACAGAGGTTGTTTAAACGAGGGCACCAGATGGGCGTGTCCACAACT
The DNA here is from genome assembly GCF_964187855.1 of Myxine glutinosa. Classification (NCBI taxonomy): domain Eukaryota; kingdom Metazoa; phylum Chordata; class Myxini; order Myxiniformes; family Myxinidae; genus Myxine; species Myxine glutinosa. The sequence goes on from NC_136269.1 coordinate 151,034,640, forward strand.
AACACGGACAGGGGTTGTTTAAACGACGGCACCAGATGGGCGTGTCCACAACTAACACGGACAGAGGTTGTTTAAATGAGGACACCAGATGGGCGTGTCCACAACGAACACGGACAGAGGTTGTTTAAACGAGGGCACCAGATGGGCGTGTCCACAACTAACACGGACAGAGGTTGTTTAAACGAGGGCACCAGATGGGCGTGTCCACAACTAACACGGACAGAGGTTGTTTAAACGAGGGCACCAGATGGGCGTGTCCACAACTAACACGGACAGAGATTGTTTAAACGAGGCCACCAGATGGGCGTGTCCACAACTAACACGGACAGAGGTTGTTTAAACGAGGACACCAGATGGGTGTGTCCACAACTAACACGGACAGAGGTTGTTTAAACGAGGGCACCAGATGGGCATGTCGACAACTAACACAGACAGAGGTTGTTTAAACGAGGACACCAGATGGGCGCGTCCACAACTAACACGGACAGAGGTTGTTTAAACGAGGGCACCAGATGGGCGCGTCCACAACTAACACGGACAGAGGTTGTTTAAACGAGGGCACCAGATGGGCGCGTCCACAACTAACACGGACAGAGGTTGTTTAAACGAGGGCACCAGATGAGCATGTCCACAACTAACATGGACAGAGGTTGTTTAAACGAGGGCACCAGATGAGCGTGTCCACAACTAACACGGACAGAGGTTGTTTAAACGAGGGCACCAGATGGGCATGTCCACAACTAACATGGACAGAGGTTGTTTAAACGAGGGCACCAGATGAGCGTGTCCACAACTAACACGGACAGAGGTTGTTTAAACGAGGGCACCAGATGAGCGTGTCCACAACTAACACGGACAGAGGTTGTTTAAACGAGGACACCAGATTGGCATGTCCACAACTAACACGGACAGAGGTTGTTTAAACGAGGACACCAGATGGGCGTGTCCACAACTAACACGGACAGAGCTTGTTTAAACGAGGGCACCAGATTGGCATGTCCACAACTAACACGGACAGAGGTTGCTTAAACGAGGGCACCAGATGGGCATGTCCACAACGAACATGGACAGAGGTTGTTCAAACGAGGGCACTAGATGGGCATGTCTACAACGAACACGGACAGAGGTTGTTTAAACGAGGGCACCAGATGAGCGTGTCCACAACTAACACGGACAGAGGTTGTTTAAACGAGGGCACCAGATGGGCGTGTCCACAACGAACACGGACAGAGGTTGTTTAAACGAGGGCACCAGATGAGCGTGTCCACAATGAACACGGAAATAGGTTGTTTAAACGAGGACACCAGATGGGCGTGTCCACAACTAACACGGACAGAGGTTGTTTAAACGAGGGCACCAGATGGGCGAGTCCACAACTAACACGGACAGAGGTTGTTTAAACGAGGGCACCAGATGGGCGTGTCCACAACCAACACGGACAGAGGTTGTTTAAACGAGGGCACCAGATGGGCGTGTCCACAACTAACACGGACAGAGGTTGTCCAATCAAGGGCACCAGATGGGCGTGTCCACAACTAACACGTTCAGAGGTTGTTTAAACGAGGGCACCAGATGGGCGTGTCCACAACTAACACGGACAGAGGTTGTTTAAACGAGGGCACCAGATGGGCATGTCCACAACTAACACGGACAGAGGTTGTTTAAACGAGGGCACCAGATGGGCGTGTCCACAACTAACACGGACAGAGGTTGTTTAAACGAGGGCACCAGATGGGCGTGTCCACAACTAACACGGACAGAGGTTGTTTAAACGAGGGCACCAGATGGGCGTGTCCACAACTAACACGGACAGAGGTTGTTTAAACGAGGGCACCAGATGGGCGTGTCCACAACTAACACGGACAGGGGTTGTTTAAACGACGGCACCAGATGGGCGTGTCCACAACTAACACGGACCGAGGTTGTTTAAACGAGGACACCAGATGGGCGTGTCCACAACGAACACGGACAGAGGTTGTTTAAACGAGGGCACCAGATGGGCGTGTCCACAACTAACACGGACAGAGGTTGTTTAAACGAGGGCACCAGATGGGCGTGTCCACAACTAACACGGACAGAGGTTGTTTAAACGAGGGCACCAGATGGGCGTGTCCACAACTAACACGGACAGAGATTGTTTAAACGAGGGCACCAGATGGGCGTGTCCACAACTAACACGGACAGAGGTTGTTTAAACGAGGACACCAGATGGGTGTGTCCACGACTAACACGGACAGAGGTTGTTTAAACGAGGGCACCAGATGGGCATGTCGACAACTAACACGGACAGAGGTTGTTTAAACGAGGACACCAGATGGGCGCGTCCACAACTAACACGGACAGAGGTTGTTTAAACGAGGGCACCAGATGGGCGCGTCCACAACTAACACGGACAGAGGTTGTTTAAACGAGGGCACCAGATTGGCATGTCCACAACTAACACGGACAGAGGTTGCTTAAACGAGGGCACCAGATGGGCATGTCCACAACGAACATGGACAGAGGTTGTTCAAACGAGGGCACTAGATGGGCATGTCCACAACGAATACGGACAGAGGTTGTTTAAACGAGGGCACCAGATGAGCGTGTCCACAACTAACACGGACAGAGGTTGTTTAAACGAGGGCACCAGATGGGCGTGTCCACAACGAACACGGACAGAGGTTGTTTAAACGAGGGCACCAGATGAGCGTGTCCACAATGAACACGGACATAGGTTGTTTAAACGAGGACACCAGATGGGCGTGTCCACAACTAACACGGACAGAGGTTGTTTAAACGAGGGCACCAGATGGGCGAGTCCACAACTAACACGGACAGAGGTTGTTTAAATGAGGGCACCAGATGGGCGTGTCCACAACCAACACGGACAGAGGTTGTTTAAACGAGGGCACCAGATGGGCGTGTCCACAACTAACACGGACAGAGGTTGTCCAAACAAGGGCACCAGATGGGCGTGTCCACAACTAACACGGACCGAGGTTGTTTAAACGAGGGCACCAGATGGGCGTGTCCACAACTAACACAGACAGAGGTTGTTTAAACGAGGGCACCAGATGGGCATGTCCACAAATAACACGGACAGAGGTTGTTTAAACGAGGGCACCAGATGGGCGTGTCCACAACTAACACGGACAGAGGTTGTTTAAACGAGGGCAACAGATGGGCGTGTCCACAACTAACACGGACAGAGGTTGTTTAAACGAGGGCACCAGATGGGCGTGTCCACAACTAACATGGACAGGGGTTGTTTAAACGACGGCACCAGATGGGCGTGTCCACAACTAACACGGACAGAGGTTGTTTAAATGAGGACACCAGATGGGTGTGTCCACAACTAACACGGACAGAGGTTGTTTAAACGAGGGCACCAGATGGGCATGTCGACAACTAACACAGACAGCGGTTGTTTAAACGAGGACACCAGATGGGCGCGTCCACAACTAACACGGACAGAGGTTGTTTAAACGAGGGCACCAGATGGGCATGTCGACAACTAACACAGACAGAGGTTGTTTAAACGAGGACACCAGATGGGCGCGTCCACAACTAACACGGACAGAGGTTGTTTAAACGAGGGCACCAGATGGGCGCGTCCACAACTAACACGGACAGAGGTTGTTTAAACGAGGGCACCAGATTGGCATGTCCACAACTAACACGGACAGAGGTTGCTTAAACGAGGGCACCAGATGGGCATGTCCACAACGAACATGGACAGAGGTTGTTCAAACGAGGGCACTAGATGGGCATGTCCACAACGAATACGGACAGAGGTTGTTTAAACGAGGGCACCAGATGAGCGTGTCCACAACTAACACGGACAGAGGTTGTTTAAACGAGGGCACCAGATGGGCGTGTCCACAACGAACACGGACAGAGGTTGTTTAAACGAGGGCACCAGATGAGCGTGTCCACAATGAACACGGACATAGGTTGTTTAAACGAGGACACCAGATGGGCGTGTCCACAACTAACACGGACAGAGGTTGTTTAAACGAGGGCACCAGATGGGCGAGTCCACAACTAACACGGACAGAGGTTGTTTAAATGAGGGCACCAGATGGGCGTGTCCAAAACCAACACGGACAGAGGTTGTTTAAACGAGGGCACCAGATGGGCGTGTCCACAACTAACACGGACAGAGGTTGTCCAAACAAGGGCACCAGATGGGCGTGTCCACAACTAACACGGACCGAGGTTGTTTAAACGAGGGCACCAGATGGGCGTGTCCACAACTAACACAGACAGAGGTTGTTTAAACGAGGGCACCAGATGGGCATGTCCACAACTAACACGGACAGAGGTTGTTTAAACGAGGGCACCAGATGGGCGTGTCCACAACTAACACGGACAGAGGTTGTTTAAACGAGGGCAACAGATGGGCGTGTCCACAACTAACACGGACAGAGGTTGTTTAAACGAGGGCACCAGATGGGCGTGTCCACAACTAACACGGACAGGGGTTGTTTAAACGACGGCACCAGATGGGCGTGTCCACAACTAACACGGACAGAGGTTGTTTAAATGAGGACACCAGATGGGCGTGTCCACAACGAACACGGACAGAGGTTGTTTAAACGAGGGCACCAGATGGGCGTGTCCACAACTAACACGGACAGAGGTTGTTTAAACGAGGGCACCAGATGGGCGTGTCCACAACTAACACGGACAGAGGTTGTTTAAACGAGGGCACCAGATGGGCGTGTCCACAACTAACACGGACAGAGATTGTTTAAACGAGGCCACCAGATGGGCGTGTCCACAACTAACACGGACAGAGGTTGTTTAAACGAGGACACCAGATGGGTGTGTCCACAACTAACACGGACAGAGGTTGTTTAAACGAGGGCACCAGATGGGCATGTCGACAACTAACACAGACAGAGGTTGTTTAAACGAGGACACCAGATGGGCGCGTCCACAACTAACACGGACAGAGGTTGTTTAAACGAGGGCACCAGATGGGCGCGTCCACAACTAACACGGACAGAGGTTGTTTAAACGAGGGCACCAGATGGGCGCGTCCACAACTAACACGGACAGAGGTTGTTTAAACGAGGGCACCAGATGAGCATGTCCACAACTAACATGGACAGAGGTTGTTTAAACGAGGGCACCAGATGAGCGTGTCCACAACTAACACGGACAGAGGTTGTTTAAACGAGGGCACCAGATGGGCATGTCCACAACTAACATGGACAGAGGTTGTTTAAACGAGGGCACCAGATGAGCGTGTCCACAACTAACACGGACAGAGGTTGTTTAAACGAGGGCACCAGATGAGCGTGTCCACAACTAACACGGACAGAGGTTGTTTAAACGAGGACACCAGATTGGCATGTCCACAACTAACACGGACAGAGGTTGTTTAAACGAGGACACCAGATGGGCGTGTCCACAACTAACACGGACAGAGCTTGTTTAAACGAGGGCACCAGATTGGCATGTCCACAACTAACACGGACAGAGGTTGCTTAAACGAGGGCACCAGATGGGCATGTCCACAACGAACATGGACAGAGGTTGTTCAAACGAGGGCACTAGATGGGCATGTCTACAACGAACACGGACAGAGGTTGTTTAAACGAGGGCACCAGATGAGCGTGTCCACAACTAACACGGACAGAGGTTGTTTAAACGAGGGCACCAGATGGGCGTGTCCACAACGAACACGGACAGAGGTTGTTTAAACGAGGGCACCAGATGAGCGTGTCCACAATGAACACGGAAATAGGTTGTTTAAACGAGGACACCAGATGGGCGTGTCCACAACTAACACGGACAGAGGTTGTTTAAACGAGGGCACCAGATGGGCGAGTCCACAACTAACACGGACAGAGGTTGTTTAAACGAGGGCACCAGATGGGCGTGTCCACAACCAACACGGACAGAGGTTGTTTAAACGAGGGCACCAGATGGGCGTGTCCACAACTAACACGGACAGAGGTTGTCCAATCAAGGGCAGCAGATGGGCGTGTCCACAACTAACACGTTCAGAGGTTGTTTAAACGAGGGCACCAGATGGGCGTGTCCACAACTAACACGGACAGAGGTTGTTTAAACGAGGGCACCAGATGGGCATGTCCACAACTAACACGGACAGAGGTTGTTTAAACGAGGGCACCAGATGGGCGTGTCCACAACTAACACGGACAGAGGTTGTTTAAACGAGGGCACCAGATGGGCGTGTCCACAACTAACACGGACAGAGGTTGTTTAAACGAGGGCACCAGATGGGCGTGTCCACAACTAACACGGACAGAGGTTGTTTAAACGAGGGCACCAGATGGGCGTGTCCACAACTAACACGGACAGGGGTTGTTTAAACGACGGCACCAGATGGGCGTGTCCACAACTAACACGGACCGAGGTTGTTTAAACGAGGACACCAGATGGGCGTGTCCACAACGAACACGGACAGAGGTTGTTTAAACGAGGGCACCAGATGGGCGTGTCCACAACTAACACGGACAGAGGTTGTTTAAACGAGGGCACCAGATGGGCGTGTCCACAACTAACACGGACAGAGGTTGTTTAAACGAGGGCACCAGATGGGCGTGTCCACAACTAACACGGACAGAGATTGTTTAAACGAGGGCACCAGATGGGCGTGTCCACAACTAACACGGACAGAGGTTGTTTAAACGAGGACACCAGATGGGTGTGTCCACGACTAACACGGACAGAGGTTGTTTAAACGAGGGCACCAGATGGGCATGTCGACAACTAACACGGACAGAGGTTGTTTAAACGAGGACACCAGATGGGCGCGTCCACAACTAACACGGACAGAGGTTGTTTAAACGAGGGCACCAGATGGGCGCGTCCACAACTAACACGGACAGAGGTTGTTTAAACGAGGGCACCAGATTGGCATGTCCACAACTAACACGGACAGAGGTTGCTTAAACGAGGGCACCAGATGGGCATGTCCACAACGAACATGGACAGAGGTTGTTCAAACGAGGGCACTAGATGGGCATGTCCACAACGAATACGGACAGAGGTTGTTTAAACGAGGGCACCAGATGAGCGTGTCCACAACTAACACGGACAGAGGTTGTTTAAACGAGGGCACCAGATGGGCGTGTCCACAACGAACACGGACAGAGGTTGTTTAAACGAGGGCACCAGATGAGCGTGTCCACAATGAACACGGACATAGGTTGTTTAAACGAGGACACCAGATGGGCGTGTCCACAACTAACACGGACAGAGGTTGTTTAAACGAGGGCACCAGATGGGCGAGTCCACAACTAACACGGACAGAGGTTGTTTAAATGAGGGCACCAGATGGGCGTGTCCACAACCAACACGGACAGAGGTTGTTTAAACGAGGGCACCAGATGGGCGTGTCCACAACTAACACGGACAGAGGTTGTCCAAACAAGGGCACCAGATGGGCGTGTCCACAACTAACACGGACCGAGGTTGTTTAAACGAGGGCACCAGATGGGCGTGTCCACAACTAACACAGACAGAGGTTGTTTAAACGAGGGCACCAGATGGGCATGTCCACAACTAACACGGACAGAGGTTGTTTAAACGAGGGCACCAGATGGGCGTGTCCACAACTAACACGGACAGAGGTTGTTTAAACGAGGGCAACAGATGGGCGTGTCCACAACTAACACGGACAGAGGTTGTTTAAACGAGGGCACCAGATGGGCGTGTCCACAACTAACATGGACAGGGGTTGTTTAAACGACGGCACCAGATGGGCGTGTCCACAACTAACACGGACAGAGGTTGTTTAAATGAGGACACCAGATGGGCGTGTCCACAACGAACACGGACAGAGGTTGTTTAAACGAGGGCACCAGATGGGCGTGTCCACAACTAACACGGACAGAGGTTGTTTAAACGAGGGCACCAGATGGGCGTGTCCACAACTAACACGGACAGAGGTTGTTTAAACGAGGGCACCAGATGGGCGTGTCCACAACTAACACGGACAGAGATTGTTTAAACGAGGCCACCAGATGGGCGTGTCCACAACTAACACGGACAGAGGTTGTTTAAACGAGGACACCAGATGGGTGTGTCCACAACTAACACGGACAGAGGTTGTTTAAACGAGGGCACCAGATGGGCATGTCGACAACTAACACAGACAGAGGTTGTTTAAACGAGGACACCAGATGGGCGCGTCCACAACTAACACGGACAGAGGTTGTTTAAACGAGGGCACCAGATGGGCGCGTCCACAACTAACACGGACAGAGGTTGTTTAAACGAGGGCACCAGATGGGCGCGTCCACAACTAACACGGACAGAGGTTGTTTAAACGAGGGCACCAGATGAGCATGTCCACAACTAACATGGACAGAGGTTGTTTAAACGAGGGCACCAGATGAGCGTGTCCACAACTAACACGGACAGAGGTTGTTTAAACGAGGGCACCAGATGGGCATGTCCACAACTAACATGGACAGAGGTTGTTTAAACGAGGGCACCAGATGAGCGTGTCCACAACTAACACGGACAGAGGTTGTTTAAACGAGGGCACCAGATGAGCGTGTCCACAACTAACACGGACAGAGGTTGTTTAAACGAGGACACCAGATTGGCATGTCCACAACTAACACGGACAGAGGTTGTTTAAACGAGGACACCAGATGGGCGTGTCCACAACTAACACGGACAGAGCTTGTTTAAACGAGGGCACCAGATTGGCATGTCCACAACTAACACGGACAGAGGTTGCTTAAACGAGGGCACCAGATGGGCATGTCCACAACGAACATGGACAGAGGTTGTTCAAACGAGGGCACTAGATGGGCATGTCTACAACGAACACGGACAGAGGTTGTTTAAACGAGGGCACCAGATGAGCGTGTCCACAACTAACACGGACAGAGGTTGTTTAAACGAGGGCACCAGATGGGCGTGTCCACAACGAACACGGACAGAGGTTGTTTAAACGAGGGCACCAGATGAGCGTGTCCACAATGAACACGGAAATAGGTTGTTTAAACGAGGACACCAGATGGGCGTGTCCACAACTAACACGGACAGAGGTTGTTTAAACGAGGGCACCAGATGGGCGAGTCCACAACTAACACGGACAGAGGTTGTTTAAACGAGGTCACCAGATGGGCGTGTCCACAACCAACACGGACAGAGGTTGTTTAAACGAGGGCACCAGATGGGCGTGTCCACAACTAACACGGACAGAGGTTGTCCAATCAAGGGCACCAGATGGGCGTGTCCACAACTAACACGTTCAGAGGTTGTTTAAACGAGGGCACCAGATGGGCGTGTCCACAACTAACACGGACAGAGGTTGTTTAAACGAGGGCACCAGATGGGCATGTCCACAACTAACACGGACAGAGGTTGTTTAAACGAGGGCACCAGATGGGCGTGTCCACAACTAACACGGACAGAGGTTGTTTAAACGAGGGCACCAGATGGGCGTGTCCACAACTAACACGGACAGAGGTTGTTTAAACGAGGGCACCAGATGGGCGTGTCCACAACTAACACGGACAGAGGTTGTTTAAACGAGGGCACCAGATGGGCGTGTCCACAACTAACACGGACAGGGGTTGTTTAAACGACGGCACCAGATGGGCGTGTCCACAACTAACACGGACCGAGGTTGTTTAAACGAGGACACCAGATGGGCGTGTCCACAACGAACACGGACAGAGGTTGTTTAAACGAGGGCACCAGATGGGCGTGTCCACAACTAACACGGACAGAGGTTGTTTAAACGAGGGCACCAGATGGGCGTGTCCACAACTAACACGGACAGAGGTTGTTTAAACGAGGGCACCAGATGGGCGTGTCCACAACTAACACGGACAGAGATTGTTTAAACGAGGGCACCAGATGGGCGTGTCCACAACTAACACGGACAGAGGTTGTTTAAACGAGGACACCAGATGGGTGTGTCCACGACTAACACGGACAGAGGTTGTTTAAACGAGGGCACCAGATGGGCATGTCGACAACTAACACGGACAGAGGTTGTTTAAACGAGGACACCAGATGGGCGCGTCCACAACTAACACGGACAGAGGTTGTTTAAACGAGGGCACCAGATGGGCGCGTCCACAACTAACATGGACAGAGGTTGTTTAAATGAGGGCACCAGATGGGCGCGTCCACAACTAACACGGACAGAGGTTGTTTAAACGAGGGCACCAGATGGGCATGTCCACAACTAACACGGACAGAGGTTGTTTAAACGAGGGCACCAGATGAGCGTGTCCACAACTAACACGGACAGAGGTTGTTTAAACGAGGACACCAGATTGGCATGTCCACAACTAACACGGACAGAGGTTGTTTAAACGAGGGCACCAGATGAGCGTGTCCACAACTAACACGGACAGAGGTTGTTTAAACGAGGGCACCAGATGGGCGTGTCCACAACGAACACGGACAGAGGTTGTTTAAACGAGGGCACCAGATGAGCGTGTCCACAATGAACACGGACATAGGTTGTTTAAACGAGGACACCAGATGGGCGTGTCCACAACTAACACGGACAGAGGTTGTTTAAACGAGATAACCAGATGGGCGAGTCCACAACTAACACGGACAGAGGTTGTTTAAATGAGGGCACCAGATGGGCGTGTCCACAACCAACACGGACAGAGGTTGTTTAAACGAGGGCACCAGATGGGCGTGTCCACAACTAACACGGACAGAGGTTGTCCAAACAAGGGCACCAGATGGGCGTGTCCACAACTAACACGGACCGAGGTTGTTTAAACGAGGGCACCAGATGGGCGTGTCCACAACTAACACAGACAGAGGTTGTTTAAACGAGGGCACCAGATGGGCATGTCCACAACTAACACGGACAGAGGTTGTTTAAACGAGGGCACCAGATGGGCGTGTCCACAACTAACACGGACAGAGGTTGTTTAAACGAGGGCACCAGATGGGCGTGTCCACAACTAACACGGACAGAGGTTGTTTAAACGAGGGCACCAGATGGGCGTGTCCACAACTAACACGGACAGGGGTTGTTTAAACGACGGCACCAGATGGGCGTGTCCACAACTAACACGGACAGAGGTTGTTTAAATGAGGACACCAGATGGGCGTGTCCACAACGAACACGGACAGAGGTTGTTTAAACGAGGGCACCAGATGGGCGTGTCCACAACTAACACGGACAGAGGTTGTTTAAACGAGGGCACCAGATGGGCGTGTCCACAACTAACACGGACAGAGGTTGTTTAAACGAGGGCACCAGATGGGCGTGTCCACAACTAACACGGACAGAGATTGTTTAAACGAGGCCACCAGATGGGCGTGTCCACAACTAACACGGACAGAGGTTGTTTAAACGAGGACACCAGATGGGTGTGTCCACAACTAACACGGACAGAGGTTGTTTAAACGAGGGCACCAGATGGGCATGTCGACAACTAACACAGACAGAGGTTGTTTAAACGAGGACACCAGATGGGCGCGTCCACAACTAACACGGACAGAGGTTGTTTAAACGAGGGCACCAGATGGGCGCGTCCACAACTAACACGGACAGAGGTTGTTTAAACGAGGGCACCAGATGGGCGCGTCCACAACTAACACGGACAGAGGTTGTTTAAACGAGGGCACCAGATGAGCATGTCCACAACTAACATGGACAGAGGTTGTTTAAACGAGGGCACCAGATGAGCGTGTCCACAACTAACACGGACAGAGGTTGTTTAAACGAGGGCACCAGATGGGCATGTCCACAACTAACATGGACAGAGGTTGTTTAAACGAGGGCACCAGATGAGCGTGTCCACAACTAACACGGACAGAGGTTGTTTAAACGAGGGCACCAGATGAGCGTGTCCACAACTAACACGGACAGAGGTTGTTTAAACGAGGACACCAGATTGGCATGTCCACAACTAACACGGACAGAGGTTGTTTAAACGAGGACACCAGATGGGCGTGTCCACAACTAACACGGACAGAGCTTGTTTAAACGAGGGCACCAGATTGGCATGTCCACAAGTAACACGGACAGAGGTTGCTTAAACGAGGGCACCAGATGGGCATGTCCACAACGAACATGGACAGAGGTTGTTCAAACGAGGGCACTAGATGGGCATGTCTACAACGAACACGGACAGAGGTTGTTTAAACGAGGGCACCAGATGAGCGTGTCCACAACTAACACGGACAGAGGTTGTTTTAACGAGGGCACCAGATGGGCGTGTCCACAACGAACACGGACAGAGGTTGTTTAAACGAGGGCACCAGATGAGCGTGTCCACAATGAACACGGACATAGGTTGTTTAAACGAGGACACCAGATGGGCGTGTCCACAACTAACACGGACAGAGGTTGTTTAAACGAGGGCACCAGATGGGCGAGTCCACAACTAACACGGACAGAGGTTGTTTAAATGAGGGCACCAGATGGGCGTGTCCACAACCAACACGGACAGAGGTTGTTTAAACGAGGGCACCAGATGGGCGTGTCCACAACTAACACGGACAGAGGTTGTCCAATCAAGGGCACCAGATGGGCGTGTCCACAACTAACACGTTCAGAGGTTGTTTAAACGAGGGCACCAGATGGGCGTGTCCACAACTAACACGGACAGAGGTTGTTTAAACGAGGGCACCAGATGGGCATGTCCACAACTAACACGGACAGAGGTTGTTTAAACGAGGGCACCAGATGGGCGTGTCCACAACTAACACGGACAGAGGTTGTTTAAACGAGGGCACCAGATGGGCGTGTCCACAACTAACACGGACAGAGGTTGTTTAAACGAGGGCACCAGATGGGCGTGTCCACAACTAACACGGACAGAGGTTGTTTAAACGAGGGCACCAGATGGGCGTGTCCACAACTAACACGGACAGGGGTTGTTTAAACGACGGCACCAGATGGGCGTGTCCACAACTAACACGGACCGAGGTTGTTTAAACGAGGACACCAGATGGGCGTGTCCACAACGAACACGGACAGAGGTTGTTTAAACGAGGGCACCAGATGGGCGTGTCCACAACTAACACGGACAGAGGTTGTTTAAACGAGGGCACCAGATGGGCGTGTCCACAACTAACACGGACAGAGGTTGTCCAATCACGGGCACCAGATGGGCGTGTCCACAACTAACACGTTCAGAGGTTGTTTAAACGAGGGCACCAGATGGGCGTGTCCACAACTAACACGGACAGAGGTTGTTTAAACGAGGGCACCAGATGGGCATGTCCACAACTAACACGGACAGAGGTTGTTTAAACGAGGGCACCAGATGGGCATGTCGACAACTAACACAGACAGAGGTTGTTTAAACGAGGACACCAGATGGGCGCGTCCACAACTAACATGGACAGAGGTTGTTTAAATGAGGGCACCAGATGGGCGTGTCCACAACTAACACGGACAGAGGTTGTTTAAACGAGGACACCAGATTGGCATGTCCACAACTAACACGGACAGAGGTTGTTTAAACGAGGACACCAGATGGGCGTGTCCACAACTAACATGGACAGAGGTTGTTTAAACGAGGACACCAGATGAGCGTGTCCACAACTAACACGGACAGAGGTTGTTTAAACGAGGGCACCAGATGAGCGTGTCCACAACTAATACGGACAGAGGTTGTTTAAACGAGGACACCAGATTGGCATGTCCACAACTAACACGGACAGAGGTTGTTTAAACGAGGACACCAGATGGGCGTGTCCACAACTAACACGGACAGAGCTTGTTTAAACGAGGGCACCAGATTGGCATGTCCACAACTAACACGGACAGAGGTTGCTTAAACGAGGGCACCAGATGGGCATGTCCACAACGAACATGGACAGAGGTTGTTCAAACGAGGGCACTAGATGGGCATGTCTACAACGAACACGGACAGAGGTTGTTTAAACGAGGGCACCAGATGAGCGTGTCCACAACTAACACGGACAGAGGTTGTTTTAACGAGGGCACCAGATGGGCGTGTCCACAACGAACACGGACAGAGGTTGTTTAAACGAGGGCACCAGATGAGCGTGTCCACAATGAACACGGACATAGGTTGTTTAAACGAGGACACCAGATGGGCGTGTCCACAACTAACACGGACAGAGGTTGTTTAAACGAGGGCACCAGATGGGCGAGTCCACAACTAACACGGACAGAGGTTGTTTAAATGAGGGCACCAGATGGGCGTGTCCACAACCAACACGGACAGAGGTTGTTTAAACGAGGGCACCAGATGGGCGTGTCCACAACTAACACGGACAGAGGTTGTCCAATCAAGGGCACCAGATGGGCGTGTCCACAACTAACACGTTCAGAGGTTGTTTAAACGAGGGCACCAGATGGGCGTGTCCACAACTAACACGGACAGAGGTTGTTTAAACGAGGGCACCAGATGGGCATGTCCACAACTAACACGGACAGAGGTTGTTTAAACGAGGGCACCAGATGGGCGTTTCCACAACTAACACGGACAGAGGTTGTTTAAACGAGGGCACCAGATGGGCGTGTCCACAACTAACACGGACAGAGGTTGTTTAAACGAGGGCACCAGATGGGCGTGTCCACAACTAACACGGACAGAGGTTGTTTAAACGAGGGCACCAGATGGGCGTGTCCACAACTAACACGGACAGGGGTTGTTTAAACGACGGCACCAGATGGGCGTGTCCACAACTAACACGGACCGAGGTTGTTTAAACGAGGACACCAGATGGGCGTGTCCACAACGAACACGGACAGAGGTTGTTTAAACGAGGGCACCAGATGGGCGTGTCCACAACTAACACGGACAGAGGTTGTTTAAACGAGGGCACCAGATGGGCGTGTCCACAACTAACACGGACAGAGGTTGTTTAAACGAGGGCACCAGATGGGCGTGTCCACAACTAACACGGACAGAGATTTTTTAAACGAGGGCACCAGATGGGCGTGTCCACAACTAACACGGACAGAGGTTGTTTAAACGAGGACACCAGATGGGTGTGTCCACGACTAACACGGACAGAGGTTGTTTAAACGAGGGCACCAGATGGGCATGTCGACAACTAACACGGACAGAGGTTGTTTAAACGAGGACACCAGATGGGCGCGTCCACAACTAACACGGACAGAGGTTGTTTAAACGAGGGCACCAGATGGGCGCGTCCACAACTAACATGGACAGAGGTTGTTTAAATGAGGGCACCAGATGGGCGCGTCCACAACTAACACGGACAGAGGTTGTTTAAACGAGGGCACCAGATGGGCATGTCCACAACTAACACGGACAGAGGTTGTTTAAACGAGGGCACCAGATGAGCGTGTCCACAACTAACACGGACAGAGGTTGTTTAAACGAGGACACCAGATTGGCATGTCCACAACTAACACGGACAGAGGTTGTTTAAACGAGGGCACCAGATGAGCGTGTCCACAACTAACACGGACAGAGGTTGTTTAAACGAGGACACCAGATTGGCATGTCCACAACTAACACGGACAGAGGTTGTTTAAACGAGGACACCAGATGGGCGTGTCCACAACTAACACGGACAGAGCTTGTTTAAACGAGGGCACCAGATTGGCATGTCCACAACTAACACGGACAGAGGTTGCTTAAACGAGGGCACCAGATGGGCATGTTCACAACGAACATGGACAGAGGTTGTTCAAACGAGGGCACCAGATGGGCGCGTCCACAACTAACACGGACAGAGGTTGTTTAAACGAGGGCACCAGATGGGCGCGTCCACAACTAACATGGACAGAGGTTGTTTAAATGAGGGCACCAGATGGGCGCGTCCACAACTAACACGGACAGAGGTTGTTTAAACGAGGGCACCAGATGGGCATGTCCACAACTAACACGGACAGAGGTTGTTTAAACGAGGGCACCAGATGAGCGTGTCCACAACTAACACGGACAGAGGTTGTTTAAACGAGGACACCAGATTGGCATGTCCACAACTAACACGGACAGAGGTTGTTTAAACGAGGGCACCAGATGAGCGTGTCCACAACTAACACGGACAGAGGTTGTTTAAACGAGGGCACCAGATGGGCGTGTCCACAACGAACACGGACAGAGGTTGTTTAAACGAGGGCACCAGATGAGCGTGTCCACAATGAACACGGACATAGGTTGTTTAAACGAGGACACCAGATGGGCGTGTCCACAACTAACACGGACAGAGGTTGTTTAAACGAGATAACCAGATGGGCGAGTCCACAACTAACACGGACAGAGGTTGTTTAAATGAGGGCACCAGATGGGCGTGTCCACAACCAACACGGACAGAGGTTGTTTAAACGAGGGCACCAGATGGGCGTGTCCACAACTAACACGGACAGAGGTTGTCCAAACAAGGGCACCAGATGGGCGTGTCCACAACTAACACGGACCGAGGTTGTTTAAACGAGGGCACCAGATGGGCGTGTCCACAACTAACACAGACAGAGGTTGTTTAAACGAGGGCACCAGATGGGCATGTCCACAACTAACACGGACAGAGGTTGTTTAAACGAGGGCACCAGATGGGCGTGTCCACAACTAACACGGACAGAGGTTGTTTAAACGAGGGCACCAGATGGGCGTGTCCACAACTAACACGGACAGAGGTTGTTTAAACGAGGGCACCAGATGGGCGTGTCCACAACTAACACGGGCAGGGGTTGTTTAAACGACGGCACCAGATGGGCGTGTCCACAACTAACACGGACAGAGGTTGTTTAAATGAGGACACCAGATGGGCGTGTCCACAACGAACACGGACAGAGGTTGTTTAAACGAGGGCACCAGATGGGCGTGTCCACAACTAACACGGACAGAGGTTGTTTAAACGAGGGCACCAGATGGGCGTGTCCACAACTAACACGGACAGAGGTTGTTTAAACGAGGGCACCAGATGGGCGTGTCCACAACTAACACGGACAGAGATTGTTTAAACGAGGCCACCAGATGGGCGTGTCCACAACTAACACGGACAGAGGTTGTTTAAACGAGGACACCAGATGGGTGTGTCCACAACTAACACGGACAGAGGTTGTTTAAACGAGGGCACCAGATGGGCATGTCGACAACTAACACAGACAGAGGTTGTTTAAACGAGGACACCAGATGGGCGCGTCCACAACTAACACGGACAGAGGTTGTTTAAACGAGGGCACCAGATGGGCGCGTCCACAACTAACACGGACAGAGGTTGTTTAAACGAGGGCACCAGATGGGCGCGTCCACAACTAACACGGACAGAGGTTGTTTAAACGAGGGCACCAGATGAGCATGTCCACAACTAACATGGACAGAGGTTGTTTAAACGAGGGCACCAGATGAGCGTGTCCACAACTAACACGGACAGAGGTTGTTTAAACGAGGGCACCAGATGGGCATGTCCACAACTAACATGGACAGAGGTTGTTTAAACGAGGGCACCAGATGAGCGTGTCCACAACTAACACGGACAGAGGTTGTTTAAACGAGGGCACCAGATGAGCGTGTCCACAACTAACACGGACAGAGGTTGTTTAAACGAGGGCACCAGATGGGCATGTCGACAACTAACACGGACAGAGGTTGTTTAAACGAGGACACCAGATGGGCGCGTCCACAACTAACACGGACAGAGGTTGTTTAAACGAGGGCACCAGATGGGCGCGTCCACAACTAACATGGACAGAGGTTGTTTAAATGAGGGCACCAGATGGGCGCGTCCACAACTAACACGGACAGAGGTTGTTTAAACGAGGGCACCAGATGGGCATGTCCACAACTAACACGGACAGAGGTTGTTTAAACGAGGGCACCAGATGAGCGTGTCCACAACTAACACGGACAGAGGTTGTTTAAACGAGGACACCAGATTGGCATGTCCACAACTAACACGGACAGAGGTTGTTTAAACGAGGGCACCAGATGAGCGTGTCCACAACTAACACGGACAGAGGTTGTTTAAACGAGGGCACCAGATGGGCGTGTCCACAACGAACACGGACAGAGGTTGTTTAAACGAGGGCACCAGATGAGCGTGTCCACAATGAACACGGACATAGGTTGTTTAAACGAGGACACCAGATGGGCGTGTCCACAACTAACACGGACAGAGGTTATTTAAACGAGATAACCAGATGGGCGAGTCCACAACTAACACGGACAGAGGTTGTTTAAATGAGGGCACCAGATGGGCGTGTCCACAACCAACACGGACAGAGGTTGTTTAAACGAGGGCACCAGATGGGCGTGTCCACAACTAACACGGACAGAGGTTGTCCAAACAAGGGCACCAGATGGGCGTGTCCACAACTAACACGGACCGAGGTTGTTTAAACGAGGGCACCAGATGGGCGTGTCCACAACTAACACAGACAGAGGTTGTTTAAACGAGGGCACCAGATGGGCATGTCCACAACTAACACGGACAGAGGTTGTTTAAACGAGGGCACCAGATGGGCGTGTCCACAACTAACACGGACAGAGGTTGTTTAAACGAGGGCACCAGATGGGCGTGTCCACAACTAACACGGACAGAGGTTGTTTAAACGAGGGCACCAGATGGGCGTGTCCACAACTAACACGGACAGGGGTTGTTTAAACGACGGCACCAGATGGGCGTGTCCACAACTAACACGGACAGAGGTTGTTTAAATGAGGACACCAGATGGGCGTGTCCACAACGAACACGGACAGAGGTTGTTTAAACGAGGGCACCAGATGGGCGTGTCCACAACTAACACGGACAGAGGTTGTTTAAACGAGGGCACCAGATGGGCGTGTCCACAACTAACACGGACAGAGGTTGTTTAAACGAGGGCACCAGATGGGCGTGTCCACAACTAACACGGACAGAGATTGTTTAAACGAGGCCACCAGATGGGCGTGTCCACAACTAACACGGACAGAGGTTGTTTAAACGAGGACACCAGATGGGTGTGTCCACAACTAACACGGACAGAGGTTGTTTAAACGAGGGCACCAGATGGGCATGTCGACAACTAACACAGACAGAGGTTGTTTAAACGAGGACACCAGATGGGCGCGTCCACAACTAACACGGACAGAGGTTGTTTAAACGAGGGCACCAGATGGGCGCGTCCACAACTAACACGGACAGAGGTTGTTTAAACGAGGGCACCAGATGGGTGCGTCCACAACTAACACGGACAGAGGTTGTTTAAACGAGGGCACCAGATGAGCATGTCCACAACTAACATGGACAGAGGTTGTTTAAACGAGGGCACCAGATGAGCGTGTCCACAACTAACACGGACAGAGGTTGTTTAAACGAGGGCACCAGATGGGCATGTCCACAACTAACATGGACAGAGGTTGTTTAAACGAGGGCACCAGATGAGCGTGTCCACAACTAACACGGACAGAGGTTGTTTAAACGAGGGCACCAGATGAGCGTGTCCACAACTAACACGGACAGAGGTTGTTTAAACGAGGACACCAGATTGGCATGTCCACAACTAACACGGACAGAGGTTGTTTAAACGAGGACACCAGATGGGCGTGTCCACAACTAACACGGACAGAGCTTGTTTAAACGAGGGCACCAGATTGGCATGTCCACAACTAACACGGACAGAGGTTGCTTAAACGAGGGCACCAGATGGGCATGTCCACAACGAACATGGACAGAGGTTGTTCAAACGAGGGCACTAGATGGGCATGTCTACAACGAACACGGACAGAGGTTGTTTAAACGAGGGCACCAGATGAGCGTGTCCACAACTAACACGGACAGAGGTTGTTTTAACGAGGGCACCAGATGGGCGTGTCCACAACGAACACGGACAGAGGTTGTTTAAACGAGGGCACCAGATGAGCGTGTCCACAATGAACACGGACATAGGTTGTTTAAACGAGGACACCAGATGGGCGTGTCCACAACTAACACGGACAGAGGTTGTTTAAACGAGGGCACCAGATGGGCGAGTCCACAACTAACACGGACAGAGGTTGTTTAAATGAGGGCACCAGATGGGCGTGTCCACAACCAACACGGACAGAGGTTGTTTAAACGAGGGCACCAGATGGGCGTGTCCACAACTAACACGGACAGAGGTTGTCCAATCAAGGGCACCAGATGGGCGTGTCCACAACTAACACGTTCAGAGGTTGTTTAAACGAGGGCACCAGATGGGCGTGTCCACAACTAACACGGACAGAGGTTGTTTAAACGAGGGCACCAGATGGGCATGTCCACAACTAACACGGACAGAGGTTGTTTAAACGAGGGCACCAGATGGGCGTGTCCACAACTAACACGGACAGAGGTTGTTTAAACGAGGGCACCAGATGGGCGTGTCCACAACTAACACGGACAGAGGTTGTTTAAACGAGGGCACCAGATGGGCGTGTCCACAACTAACACGGACAGAGGTTGTTTAAACGAGGGCACCAGATGGGCGTGTGCACAACTAACACGGACAGGGGTTGTTTAAACGACGGCACCAGATGGGCGTGTCCACAACTAACACGGACCGAGGTTGTTTAAACGAGGACACCAGATGGGCGTGTCCACAACGAACACGGACAGAGGTTGTTTAAACGAGGGCACCAGATGGGCGTGTCCACAACTAACACGGACAGAGGTTGTTTAAACGAGGGCACCAGATGGGCGTGTCCACAACTAACACGGACAGAGGTTGTCCAATCAAGGGCACCAGATGGGCGTGTCCACAACTAACACGTTCAGAGGTTGTTTAAACGAGGGCACCAGATGGGCGTGTCCACAACTAACACGGACAGAGGTTGTTTAAACGAGGGCACCAGATGGGCATGTCCACAACTAACACGGACAGAGGTTGTTTAAACGAGGGCACCAGATGGGCATGTCGACAACTAACACAGACAGAGGTTGTTTAAACGAGGACACCAGATGGGCGCGTCCACAACTAACATGGACAGAGGTTGTTTAAATGAGGGCACCAGATGGGCGTGTCCACAACTAACACGGACAGAGGTTGTTTAAACGAGGACACAAGATTGGCATGTCCACAACTAACACGGACAGAGGTTGTTTAAACGAGGACACCAGATGGGCGTGTCCACAACTAACATGGACAGAGGTTGTTTAAACGAGGACACCAGATGAGCGTGTCCACAACTAACACGGACAGAGGTTGTTTAAACGAGGGCACCAGATGAGCGTGTCCACAACTAACACGGACAGAGGTTGTTTAAACGAGGACACCAGATTGGCATGTCCACAACTAACACGGACAGAGGTTGTTTAAACGAGGACACCAGATGGGCGTGTCCACAACTAACACGGACAGAGCTTGTTTAAACGAGGGCACCAGATTGGCATGTCCACAACTAACACGGACAGAGGTTGCTTAAACGAGGGCACCAGATGGGCATGTCCACAACGAACATGGACAGAGGTTGTTCAAACGAGGGCACTAGATGGGCATGTCTACAATGAACACGGACAGAGGTTGTTTAAACGAGGGCACCAGATGAGCGTGTCCACAACTAACACGGACAGAGGTTGTTTTAACGAGGGCACCAGATGGGCGTGTCCACAACGAACACGGACAGAGGTTGTTTAAACGAGGGCACCAGATGAGCGTGTCCACAATGAACACGGACATAGGTTGTTTAAACGAGGACACCAGATGGGCGTGTCCACAACTAACACGGACAGAGGTTGTTTAAACGAGGGCACCAGATGGGCGAGTCCACAACTAACACGGACAGAGGTTGTTTAAATGAGGGCACCAGATGGGCGTGTCCACAACCAACACGGACAGAGGTTGTTTAAACGAGGGCACCAGATGGGCGTGTCCACAACTAACACGGACAGAGGTTGTCCAATCAAGGGCACCAGATGGGCGTGTCCACAACTAACACGTTCAGAGGTTGTTTAAACGAGGGCACCAGATGGGCGTGTCCACAACTAACACGGACAGAGGTTGTTTAAACGAGGGCACCAGATGGGCATGTCCACAACTAACACGGACAGAGGTTGTTTAAACGAGGGCACCAGATGGGCGTGTCCACAACTAACACGGACAGAGGTTGTTTAAACGAGGGCACCAGATGGGCGTGTCCACAACTAACACGGACAGAGGTTGTTTAAACGAGGGCACCAGATGGGCGTGTCCACAACTAACACGGACAGAGGTTGTTTAAACGAGGGCACCAGATGGGCGTGTCCACAACTAACACGGACAGGGGTTGTTTAAACGACGGCACCAGATGGGCGTGTCCACAACTAACACGGACCGAGGTTGTTTAAACGAGGACACCAGATGGGCGTGTCCACAACGAACACGGACAGAGGTTGTTTAAACGAGGGCACCAGATGGGCGTGTCCACAACTAACACGGACAGAGGTTGTTTAAACGAGGGCACCAGATGGGCGTGTCCACAACTAACACGGACAGAGGTTGTTTAAACGAGGGCACCAGATGGGCGTGTCCACAACTAACACGGACAGAGATTTTTTAAACGAGGGCACCAGATGGGCGTGTCCACAACTAACACGGACAGAGGTTGTTTAAACGAGGACACCAGATGGGTGTGTCCACGACTAACACGGACAGAGGTTGTTTAAACGAGGGCACCAGATGGGCATGTCGACAACTAACACGGACAGAGGTTGTTTAAACGAGGACACCAGATGGGCGCGTCCACAACTAACACGGACAGAGGTTGTTTAAACGAGGGCACCAGATGGGCGCGTCCACAACTAACATGGACAGAGGTTGTTTAAATGAGGGCACCAGATGGGCGCGTCCACAACTAACACGGACAGAGGTTGTTTAAACGAGGGCACCAGATGGGCATGTCCACAACTAACACGGACAGAGGTTGTTTAAACGAGGGCACCAGATGAGCGTGTCCACAACTAACACGGACAGAGGTTGTTTAAACGAGGACACCAGATTGGCATGTCCACAACTAACACGGACAGAGGTTGTTTAAACGAGGGCACCAGATGAGCGTGTCCACAACTAACACGGACAGAGGTTGTTTAAACGAGGACACCAGATTGGCATGTCCACAACTAACACGGACAGAGGTTGTTTAAACGAGGACACCAGATGGGCGTGTCCACAACTAACACGGACAGAGCTTGTTTAAACAAGGGCACCAGATTGGCATGTCCACAACTAACACGGACAGAGGTTGCTTAAACGAGGGCACCAGATGGGCATGTTCACAACGAACATGGACAGAGGTTGTTCAAACGAGGGCACTAGATGGGCATGTCTACAACGAACACGGACAGAGGTTGTTTAAACGAGGGCACCAGATGAGCGTGTCCACAACTAAAACGGACAGAGGTTGTTTAAACGAGGGCACCAGATGGGCGTGTCCACAACGAACACGGACAGAGGTTGTTTAAATGAGGGCACCAGATGAGCGTGTCCACAATGAACACGGACATAGGTTGTTTAAACGAGGACACCAGATGGGCGTGTCCACAACTAACACGGACAGAGGTTGTTTAAACGAGGGCACCAGATGGGCGAGTCCACAACTAACACGGACAGAGGTTGTTTAAACGAGGGCACCAGATGGGCGTGTCCACAACCAACACGGACAGAGGTTGTTTAAACGAGGGCACCAGATGGGCGTGTCCACAACTAACACGGACAGAGGTTGTCCAATCAAGGGCACCAGATGGGCGTGTCCACAACTAACACGTTCAGAGGTTGTTTAAACGAGGGCACCAGATGGGCGTGTCCACAACTAACACGGACAGAGGTTGTTTAAACGAGGGCACCAGATGGGCATGTCCACAACTAACACGGACAGAGGTTGTTTAAACGAGGGCACCAGATGGGCGTGTCCACAACTAACACGGACAGAGGTTGTTTAAACGAGGGCACCAGATGGGCGTGTCCACAACTAACACGGACAGAGGTTGTTTAAACGAGGGCACCAGATGGGCGTGTCCACAACTAACACGGACAGGGGTTGTTTAAACGACGGCACCAGATGGGCGTGTCCACAACTAACACGGACAGAGGTTGTTTAAACGAGGACACCAGATGGGCGTGTCCACAACGAACACGGACAGAGGTTGTTTAAACGAGGGCACCAGATGGGCGTGTCCACAACTAACACGGACAGAGGTTGTTTAAACGAGGGCACCAGATGGGCGTGTCCACAACTAACACGGACAGAGGTTGTTTAAACGAGGGCACCAGATGGGCGTGTCCACAACTAACACGGACAGAGGTTGTTTAAACGAGGACACCAGATGGGCGTGCCCACAACTAACACGGACAGAGGTTGTTTAAACGAGGGCACCAGATGGGCATGTCGACAACTAACACGGACAGAGGTTGTTTAAACGAGGACACCAGATGGGCGCGTCCACAACTAACATGGACAGAGGTTGTTTAAACGAGGGCACCAGATGGGCGCGTCCACAACTAACACGGACAGAGGTTGTTTAAACGAGGGCACCAGATGGGCGCGTCCACAACTAACACGGACATAGGTTGTTTAAACGAGGGCACCAGATGGGCATGTCCACAACTAACACGGACAGGGGTTGTTTAAACGAGGGCACCAGATGGGCGTGTCCACAACGAACATGGACAGAGGTTGTTTAAACGAGGGCACCAGATTGGCATGTCCACAACGAACACGGACAGAGGTTGTTTAAACGAGGGCACCAGATGGGCGTGTCCACAACTAACACGGACAGGGGTTGTTTAAACAAGGGCACCAGATTGGCATGTCCACAACGAACACGGATAGGGGTTGTTTAAACGAGGGCACCAGATGGGCGTGTCCACAACTAACACGGACAGAGGTTGTTTAAACGAGGGCACCAGATTGGCATGTCCACAACTAACACGGACAGAGGTTGTTTAAACGAGGGCACCAGATGGGCGTGTCCACAACTAACACGGACAGAGGTTGTTTAAACGAGGGTACCAGATTGGCATGTCCACAACTAACACGGATAGGGGTTGTTTAAACGAGGGCACCAGATGGGCGTGTCCACAACTAACACGGACAGAGGTTGTTTAAACGAGGGCACCAGATTGGCATGTCCACAACTAACACGGACAGAGGTTGTTTAAACGAGGGCACTAGATGGGCGTGTCCACAACGAACATGGACAGAGGTTGTTTAAACGAGGGCACCAGATGGGCGTGTCCACAACTAACACGGACAGGGGTTGTTTAAACGAGGGCACTAGATGGGCGTGTCCACAACTAACACGGACAGAGGTTGTTTAAACGAGGGCACCAGATGGGCATGTCCACAACTAACACGGACAGAGGTTGTTTAAACGAGGGCACCAGATTGGCATGTCCACAACTAACACGGACAGAGGTTGTTCAAACGAGGGCACTAGATGGGCATGTCCACAACTAACACGGACAGAGGTTGTTTAAACGGGGGCACCAGATGGGCGTGTCCAAAACTAACACGGACAGGGGTTGTTTAAACGAGGGCACCAGATGGGCATGTCCACAACTAACACGGACAGAGGTTGTTTAAACGAGGGCACCAGATGGGCAGGTCCACAACTAACACGGACAGAGGTTGTTTAAACGAGGGCACCAGATGGGCATGTCCACAACTAACACGGACAGAGGTTGTTTAAACGAGGGCACCAGATGGGCGTGTCCACAACTAACACGGACAGGGGTTGTTTAAACGAGGGCACTAGATGGGCGTGTCCACACTTGTGTTGGTGCAGGAAACCACTTTTGCACTTGTATTAGTGTGGAAAAAACACTTTTTGCACTTGTGATAGTGTTGAAAAATCACTTTTTGCACTTGTGTTAGTGTTGAAAAACCACTTTTCGCACTTGCGTTGGTGCAGGAAACTACTTTTGCACTTGTATTAGTGTGGGAAAACCACTTTTCGCACTTGTGTTAGTGTTGAAAAACCACTTTTCGCACTTGTGTTAGTGTTGAAAAACCACTTTTCACACTTGTGTTGGTGCAGGAAACCACTTTTGCACTTGTATTAGTGTGGAAAAAACACTTTTCGCACTTGTGTTAGTGTTGAAAAACCACTTTTCGCACTTGTGTTAGTGTTGAAAAACCACTTTTCGCACGTGTGTTAGTGTTGAAAAACCACTTTTCGCATTTGTATTGGCGCAGGAAACCACTTTTGCACTTGTATTAGTGTGGAAAAAACACTTTTTGCACTTGTGATATTGTTGAAAAACCACTTTTCGCACTTGTGTTAGTGTTGAAAAACCACTTTTCGCACTTGTGTTGGTGCAGGAAACCACTTTTGCACTTGTATTAGTGTGGAAAAAACACTTTTTGCACTTGTGATAGTGTTGAAAAACCACTTTTCGCACTTGTTTTAGTGTTGAAAAACCACTTTTCGCACTTGCGTTGGTGCAAGAAACCACTTTTGCACTTGTGTTAGTGTGGAAAAACCACTTTTCGCACTTGTGTTAGTGTTGAAAACCCACTTTAGCACTTGTATTAGTGTGGAAAAACCACTTTTTGCACTTGTGATATTGTTGAAAAACGACTTTTGACACTTGTGTTAGTGTTGAAAAACCACTTTTCGCACTTGTGTTGGTGTTGAAAAACCACTTTTCGCACTTGCGTTGTTGCAGGAAACCACTTTTGCACTTGTATTAGTGTGGAAAAACCACTTTTCGCACTTGTGTTAGTGTTGAAAAACCACTTTTCGCACTTATGTTAGTGTTGAAAAACCATTTTTCGCACTTGTGTTAGTGTTGAAAAACCACTTTTCGCACTTGTGTTGGTGCAGTAAACCACTTTTGCACTTTTATTAGTGTGGAAAAAACACTTTTCGCACTTGTGTTAGTGTTGAAAAACCACTTTTCGCACTTGTGTTAGTGTTGAAAAACCACTTTTCGCACTTGTGTGTAGGTGTTGAAAAACCACTTTTCGCACTTGTGTTAGTGTTGAAAAACCACTTTTCGCACTTGTGTTGGTGCAGGAAACCACTTTTGCACTTGTAGTAGTGTGGAAAAAACACTTTTCGCACTTGTGTTAGTGTTGAAAAACCACTTTTGCACTGGTATTAGTGTGGAAAAACACTTTTTGCACTTGTGATAGTGTTGAAAAACCACTT
Source organism: Myxine glutinosa (assembly GCF_964187855.1). Taxonomy (NCBI): domain Eukaryota; kingdom Metazoa; phylum Chordata; class Myxini; order Myxiniformes; family Myxinidae; genus Myxine; species Myxine glutinosa. Next base: position 151,061,619 of record NC_136269.1, read on the forward strand.
TTCGCACTTGTGTTAGTGTTGAAAAACCACTTTTCGCACTTGTGTTAGTGTTGAAAAACCACTTTTCGCACTTGTGTTGGTGCAGGAAACCACTTTTGCACTTGGATTAGTGTGGAAAAAACACTTTTCGCACTTGTGTTAGTGTTGAAAAACCACTTTTCGCACTTGTGTTAGTGTTGAAAAACCACTTTTCGCACTTGTGTTGGTGCAGGAAACCACTGTTGCACTTGTATTAGTGTGGAAAAAACACTTTTCGCACTTGTGTTAGTGTTGAAAAACCACTTTTCGCACTTGTGTTAGTGTTGAAAAACCACTTTTCGCACTTGTGTTGGTGCAGGAAACCACTGTTGCACTTGTATTAGTGTGGAAAAAACACTTTTCGCACTTGTGTTGGTGTTGAAAAAACACTTTTTGCACTTGTGTTAGTGTTGAAAAACCACTTTTCTCACTTGTGTTGGTGTTGAAAAAACACTTTTTGCACTTGTGATAGTGTTGAAACACCACTTTTCTCACTTGTGTTGGTGCTGGAAACCACTTTTGCACTTGTATTAGTGTGGAAAAAACACTTTTCGCACTTGTGTTAGTGTTGAAAAACCACTTTTCACACTTGTGTTAGTGTTGAAAAACCACTTTTCGCACTTGTGTTGGTGTTGAAAAAACACTTTTTGCACTTGTGTTGGTGCAGGAAACCACTTTTGCACTTGTATTAGTGTGGAAAAAACACTTTTCGCACTTGTGATAGTGTTGAAAAACCACTTTTCGCACTTGTGTTAGTGTTGAAAAACCACCTTTCGCACTTGTGTTAGTGTTGAAAAACGACTTTTCGCACTTGTGTTGGTGCAGGAAACCACTTTTGCACTTGTATTAGTGTGGAAAAAACACTTTTTGCACTTGTGATAGTGTTGAAAAACCACTTTTCACACTTGTGTTAGTGTTGAAAAACCACTTTTCGCACTTCTGTTGGTGCAGGAAACCACTTTTGCACTTGTATTAGTGTGGAAAAAACACTTTTTGCACTTGTGATAATGTTGAAAAACCACTTTTCGCACTTGTATTAGTTTTGAAAAACCACTTTTCGGACTTGCGTTGGTGCAGGAAACCACTTTTGCACTTGCATTAGTGTGGAAAAAACACTTTTTGCACTTGTGATATTGTTGAAAAACCACTTTTCACACTTGTGTTAGTGTTGAAAAACCACTTTTCGCACTTGTGTTGGTGCAGGAAACCACTTTTGCACTTGTATTAGTGTGGAAAAAACACTTTTTGCACTTGTGATAGTGTTGAAAAACCACTTTTCGCACTTGTGTTAGTGTTGAAAAACCACTTTTCGCACTTGTGTTGGTGCAGGAAACCACTTTTGCACTTGTGTTAGTGTGGAAAACCACTTTTCGCACTTGTGTTAGTGTTGAAAAACCACTTTTCGCACTTGTGTTAGTGTTGAAAAACCACTTTTCGCATTTGTATTGGTGCAGGAAACCACTTTTGCACTTGTATTAGTGTGGAAAAAACACTTTTTGCACTTGTGATATTGTTGAAAAACCACTTTTCGCACTTGTGTTAGTGTTGAAAAACCACTTTTCGCACTTGTGTTGGTGCAGGAAACCACTTTTGCACTTGTATTAGTGTGGAAAAAACACTTTTTGCACTTGTGATAGTGTTGAAAAACCACTTTTCGCACTTGTTTTAGTGTTGAAAAACCACTTTTCGCACTTGCGTTGGTGCAAGAAACCACTTTTGCACTTGTGTTAGTGTGGAAAAACCACTTTTCGCACTTGTGTTAGTGTTGAAAACCCACTTTAGCACTTGTATTAGTGTGGAAAAACCACTTTTTGCACTTGTGATATTGTTGAAAAACCACTTTTGACACTTGTGTTAGTGTTGAAAAACCACTTTTCGCACTTGTGTTGGTGTTGTAAAACCACTTTTCGCACTTGCGTTGTTGCAGGAAACCACTTTTGCACTTGTATTAGTGTGGAAAAACCACTTTTCGCACTTGTGTTAGTGTTGAAAAACCACTTTTCGCACTTATGTTAGTGTTGAAAAACCATTTTTCGCACTTGTGTTCGTGTTGAAAAACCACTTTTCGCACTTGTGTTGGTGCAGTAAACCACTTTTGCACTTTTATTAGTGTGGAAAAAACACTTTTCGCACTTGTGTTAGTGTTGAAAAACCACTTTTCGCACTTGTGTTAGTGTTGAAAAACCACTTTTCGCACTTGTGTGTAGGTGTTGAAAAACCACTTTTCGCACTTGTGTTAGTGTTGAAAAACCACTTTTCGCACTTGTGTTGGTGCAGGAAACCACTTTTGCACTTGTAGTAGTGTGGAAAAAACACTTTTCGCACTTGTGTTAGTGTTGAAAAACCACTTTTGCACTTGTATTAGTGTGGAAAAACACTTTTTGCACTTGTGATAGTGTTGAAAAACCACTTTTCGCACTTGTGTTAGTGTTGAAAAACCACTTTTCGCACTTGTGTTAGTGTTGAAAAACCATTTTTCGCACTTGTGTTAGTGTTGAAAAACCACTTTTCGCACTTGTGTTGGTGCAGTAAACCACTTTTGCACTTTTATTAGTGTGGAAAAAACACTTTTCGCACTTGTGTTAGTGTTGAAAAACCACTTTTCGCACTTGTGTTAGTGTTGAAAAACCACTTTTCGCACTTGTGTGTAGGTGTTGAAAAACCACTTTTCGCACTTGTGTTAGTGTTGAAAAACCACTTTTCGCACTTGTGTTGGTGCAGGAAACCACTTTTGCACTTGTAGTAGTGTGGAAAAAACACTTTTCGCACTTGTGTTAGTGTTGAAAAACCACTTTTGCACTGGTATTAGTGTGGAAAAACACTTTTTGCACTTGTGATAGTGTTGAAAAACCACTTTTCGCACTTGTGTTAGTGTTGAAAAACCACTTTTCGCACTTGTGTTAGTGTTGAAAAACCACTTTTCGCACTTGTGTTGGTGCAGGAAACCACTTTTGCACTTGGATTAGTGTGGAAAAAACACTTTTCGCACTTGTGTTAGTGTTGAAAAACCACTTTTCGCACTTGTGTTAGTGTTGAAAAACCACTTTTCGCACTTGTGTTGGTGCAGGAAACCACTGTTGCACTTGTATTAGTGTGGAAAAAACACTTTTCGCACTTGTGTTAGTGTTGAAAAACCACTTTTCGCACTTGTGTTAGTGTTGAAAAACCACTTTTCGCACTTGTGTTGGTGCAGGAAACCACTGTTGCACTTGTATTAGTGTGGAAAAAACACTTTTCGCACTTGTGTTGGTGTTGAAAAAACACTTTTTGCACTTGTGTTAGTGTTGAAAAACCACTTTTCTCACTTGTGTTGGTGTTGAAAAAACACTTTTTGCACTTGTGATAGTGTTGAAACACCACTTTTCTCACTTGTGTTGGTGCTGGAAACCACTTTTGCACTTGTATTAGTGTGGAAAAAACACTTTTCGCACTTGTGTTAGTGTTGAAAAACCACTTTTCACACTTGTGTTAGTGTTGAAAAACCACTTTTCGCACTTGTGTTGGTGTTGAAAAAACACTTTTTGCACTTGTGTTGGTGCAGGAAACCACTTTTGCACTTGTATTAGTGTGGAAAAAACACTTTTCGCACTTGTGATAGTGTTGAAAAACCACTTTTCGCACTTGTGTTAGTGTTGAAAAACCACCTTTCGCACTTGTGTTAGTGTTGAAAAACGACTTTTCGCACTTGTGTTGGTGCAGGAAACCACTTTTGCACTTGTATTAGTGTGGAAAAAACACTTTTTGCACTTGTGATAGTGTTGAAAAACCACTTTTCACACTTGTGTTAGTGTTGAAAAACCACTTTTCGCACTTCTGTTGGTGCAGGAAACCACTTTTGCACTTGTATTAGTGTGGAAAAAACACTTTTTGCACTTGTGATAATGTTGAAAAACCACTTTTCGCACTTGTATTAGTTTTGAAAAACCACTTTTCGGACTTGCGTTGGTGCAGGAAACCACTTTTGCACTTGCATTAGTGTGGAAAAAACACTTTTTGCACTTGTGATATTGTTGAAAAACCACTTTTCACACTTGTGTTAGTGTTGAAAAACCACTTTTCGCACTTGTGTTGGTGCAGGAAACCACTTTTGCACTTGTATTAGTGTGGAAAAAACACTTTTTGCACTTGTGATAGTGTTGAAAAACCACTTTTCGCACTTGTGTTAGTGTTGAAAAACCACTTTTCGCACTTGTGTTGGTGCAGGAAACCACTTTTGCACTTGTGTTAGTGTGGAAAACCACTTTTCGCACTTGTGTTAGTGTTGAAAAACCACTTTTCGCACTTGTGTTAGTGTTGAAAAACCACTTTTCGCATTTGTATTGGTGCAGGAAACCACTTTTGCACTTGTATTAGTGTGGAAAAAACACTTTTTGCACTTGTGATATTGTTGAAAAACCACTTTTCGCACTTGTGTTAGTGTTGAAAAACCACTTTTCGCACTTGTGTTGGTGCAGGAAACCACTTTTGCACTTGTATTAGTGTGGAAAAAACACTTTTTGCACTTGTGATAGTGTTGAAAAACCACTTTTCGCACTTGTTTTAGTGTTGAAAAACCACTTTTCGCACTTGCGTTGGTGCAAGAAACCACTTTTGCACTTGTGTTAGTGTGGAAAAACCACTTTTCGCACTTGTGTTAGTGTTGAAAACCCACTTTAGCACTTGTATTAGTGTGGAAAAACCACTTTTTGCACTTGTGATATTGTTGAAAAACCACTTTTGACACTTGTGTTAGTGTTGAAAAACCACTTTTCGCACTTGTGTTGGTGTTGTAAAACCACTTTTCGCACTTGCGTTGTTGCAGGAAACCACTTTTGCACTTGTATTAGTGTGGAAAAACCACTTTTCGCACTTGTGTTAGTGTTGAAAAACCACTTTTCGCACTTATGTTAGTGTTGAAAAACCATTTTTCGCACTTGTGTTCGTGTTGAAAAACCACTTTTCGCACTTGTGTTGGTGCAGTAAACCACTTTTGCACTTTTATTAGTGTGGAAAAAACACTTTTCGCACTTGTGTTAGTGTTGAAAAACCACTTTTCGCACTTGTGTTAGTGTTGAAAAACCACTTTTCGCACTTGTGTGTAGGTGTTGAAAAACCACTTTTCGCACTTGTGTTAGTGTTGAAAAACCACTTTTCGCACTTGTGTTGGTGCAGGAAACCACTTTTGCACTTGTAGTAGTGTGGAAAAAACACTTTTCGCACTTGTGTTAGTGTTGAAAAACCACTTTTGCACTTGTATTAGTGTGGAAAAACACTTTTTGCACTTGTGATAGTGTTGAAAAACCACTTTTCGCACTTGTGTTAGTGTTGAAAAACCACTTTTCGCACTTGTGTTAGTGTTGAAAAACCACTTTTCGCACTTGTGTTGGTGCAGGAAACCACTTTTGCACTTGGATTAGTGTGGAAAAAACACTTTTCGCACTTGTGTTAGTGTTGAAAAACCACTTTTCGCACTTGTGTTAGTGTTGAAAAACCACGTTTCGCACTTGTGTTGGTGCAGGAAACCACTGTTGCACTTGTATTAGTGTGGAAAAAACACTTTTCGCACTTGTGTTAGTGTTGAAAAACCACTTTTCGCACTTGTGTTAGTGTTGAAAAACCACTTTTCGCACTTGTGTTGGTGCAGGAAACCACTGTTGCACTTGTATTAGTGTGGAAAAAACACTTTTCGCACTTGTGTTGGTGTTGAAAAAACACTTTTTGCACTTGTGTTAGTGTTGAAAAACCACTTTTCTCACTTGTGTTGGTGTTGAAAAAACACTTTTTGCACTTGTGATAGTGTTGAAACACCACTTTTCTCACTTGTGTTGGTGCTGGAAACCACTTTTGCACTTGTATTAGTGTGGAAAAAACACTTTTCGCACTTGTGTTAGTGTTGAAAAACCACTTTTCACACTTGTGTTAGTGTTGAAAAACCACTTTTTGCACTTGTGTTGGTGTTGAAAAAACACTTTTTGCACTTGTGTTGGTGCAGGAAACCACTTTTGCACTTGTATTAGTGTGGAAAAAACACTTTTCGCACTTGTGATAGTGTTGAAAAACCACTTTTCGCACTTGTGTTAGTGTTGAAAAACCACCTTTCGCACTTGTGTTAGTGTTGAAAAACGACTTTTCGCACTTGTGTTGGTGCAGGAAACCACTTTTGCACTTGTATTAGTGTGGAAAAAACACTTTTTGCACTTGTGATAGTGTTGAAAAACCACTTTTTACACTTGTGTTAGTGTTGAAAAACCACTTTTCGCACTTCTGTTGGTGCAGGAAACCACTTTTGCACTTGTATTAGTGTGGAAAAAACACTTTTTGCACTTGTGATAATGTTGAAAAACCACTTTTCGCACTTGTATTAGTGTTGAAAAACCACTTTTCGGACTTGCGTTGGTGCAGGAAACCACTTTTGCACTTGCATTAGTGTGGAAAAAACACTTTTTGCAATTGTGATATTGTTGAAAAACCACTTTTCACACTTGTGTTAGTGTTGAAAAACCACTTTTCGCACTTGTGTTGGTGCAGGAAACCACTTTTGCACTTGTATTAGTGTGGAAAAAACACTTTTTGCACTTGTGATAGTGTTGAAAAACCACTTTTCGCACTTGTGTTAGTGTTGAAAAACCACTTTTCGCACTTGCGTTGGTGCAGGAAACCACTTTTGCACTTGTATTAGTGTGGAAAACCACTTTTCGCACTTGTGTTAGTGTTGAAAAACCACTTTTCGCACTTGTGTTAGTGTTGAAAAACCACTTTTCGCATTTGTATTGGTGCAGGAAACCACTTTTGCACTTGTATTAGTGTGGAAAAAACACTTTTTGCACTTGTGATATTGTTGAAAAACCACTTTTCGCACTTGTGTTAGTGTTGAAAAACCACTTTTCGCACTTGTGTTGGTGCAGGAAACCACTTTTGCACTTGTATTAGTGTGGAAAAAACACTTTTTGCACTTGTGATAGTGTTGAAAAACCACTTTTCGCACTTGTTTTAGTGTTGAAAAACCACTTTTCGCACTTGCGTTGGCGCAAGAAACCACTTTTGCACTTGTGTTAGTGTGGAAAAACCACTTTTCGCACTTGTGTTAGTGTTGAAAACCCACTTTAGCACTTGTATTAGTGTGGAAAAACCACTTTTTGCACTTGTGATATTGTTGAAAAACCACTTTTGACACTTGTGTTAGTGTTGAAAAACCACTTTTCGCACTTGTGTTGGTGTTGAAAAACCACTTTTCGCACTTGCGTTGTTGCAGGAAACCACTTTTGCACTTGTATTAGTGTGGAAAAACCACTTTTCGCACTTGTGTTAGTGTTGAAAAACCACTTTTCGCACTTATGTTAGTGTTGAAAAACCATTTTTCGCACTTGTGTTAGTGTTGAAAAACCACTTTTCGCACTTGTGTTGGTGCAGTAAACCACTTTTGCACTTTTATTAGTGTGGAAAAAACACTTTTCGCACTTGTGTTAGTGTTGAAAAACCACTTTTCGCACTTGTGTTAGTGTTGAAAAACCACTTTTCGCACTTGTGTGTAGTGTTGAAAAACCACTTTTCGCACTTGTGTTAGTGTTGAAAAACCACTTTTCGCACTTGTGTTGGTGCAGGAAACCACTTTTGCACTTGTAGTAGTGTGGAAAAAACACTTTTCGCACTTGTGTTAGTGTTGAAAAACCACTTTTGCACTTGTATTAGTGTGGAAAAACACTTTTTGCACTTGTGATAGTGTTGAAAAACCACTTTTCGCACTTGTGTTAGTGTTGAAAAACCACTTTTCGCACTTGTGTTAGTGTTGAAAAACCACTTTTCGCACTTGTGTTGGTGCAGGAAACCACTTTTGCACTTGGATTAGTGTGGAAAAAACACTTTTCGCACTTGTGTTAGTGTTGAAAAACCACTTTTCGCACTTGTGTTAGTGTTGAAAAACCACTTTTCGCACTTGCGTTGGTGCAGGAAACCACTTTTGCACTTGTATTAGTGTGGAAAACCACTTTTCGCACTTGTGTTAGTGTAGAAAAACCACTTTTCGCACTTGTGTTAGTGTTGAAAAACCACTTTTCGCATTTGTATTGGTGCAGGAAACCACTTTTGCACTTGTATTAGTGTGGAAAAAACACTTTTTGCACTTGTGATATTGTTGAAAAACCACTTTTCGCACTTGTGTTAGTGTTGAAAAACCACTTTTCGCACTTGTGTTGGTGCAGGAAACCACTTTTGCACTTGTATTAGTGTGGAAAAAACACTTTTTGCACTTGTGATAGTGTTGAAAAACCACTTTTCGCACTTGTTTTAGTGTTGAAAAACCACTTTTCGCACTTGCGTTGGCGCAAGAAACCACTTTTGCACTTGTGTTAGTGTGGAAAAACCACTTTTCGCACTTGTGTTAGTGTTGAAAACCCACTTTAGCACTTGTATTAGTGTGGAAAAACCACTTTTTGCACTTGTGATATTGTTGAAAAACCACTTTTGACACTTGTGTTAGTGTTGAAAAACCACTTTTCGCACTTGTGTTGGTGTTGAAAAACCACTTTTCGCACTTGCGTTGTTGCAGGAAACCACTTTTGCACTTGTATTAGTGTGGAAAAACCACTTTTCGCACTTGTGTTAGTGTTGAAAAACCACTTTTCGCACTTATGTTAGTGTTGAAAAACCATTTTTCGCACTTGTGTTAGTGTTGAAAAACCACTTTTCGCACTTGTGTTGGTGCAGTAAACCACTTTTGCACTTTTATTAGTGTGGAAAAAACACTTTTCGCACTTGTGTTAGTGTTGAAAAACCACTTTTCGCACTTGTGTTAGTGTTGAAAAAGCACTTTTCGCACTTGTGTGTAGTGTTGAAAAACCACTTTTCGCACTTGTGTTAGTGTTGAAAAACCACTTTTCGCACTTGTGTTGGTGCAGGAAACCACTTTTGCACTTGTAGTAGTGTGGAAAAAACACTTTTCGCACTTGTGTTAGTGTTGAAAAACCACTTTTGCACTTGTATTAGTGTGGAAAAACACTTTTTGCACTTGTGATAGTGTTGAAAAACCACTTTTCGCACTTGTGTTAGTGTTGAAAAACCACTTTTCGCACTTGTGTTAGTGTTGAAAAACCACTTTTCGCACTTGTGTTGGTGCAGGAAACCACTTTTGCACTTGGATTAGTGTGGAAAAAACACTTTTCGCACTTGTGTTAGTGTTGAAAAACCACTTTTCGCACTTGTGTTAGTGTTGAAAAACCACTTTTCGCACTTGTGTTGGTGCAGGAAACCACTGTTGCACTTGTATTAGTGTGGAAAAAACACTTTTCGCACTTGTGTTATTGTTGAAAAACCACTTTTCGCACTTGTGTTAGTGTTGAAAAACCACTTTTCGCACTTGTGTTGGTGCAGGAAACCACTGTTGCACTTGTATTAGTGTGGAAAAAACACTTTTCGCACTTGTGTTGGTGTTGAAAAAACACTTTTTGCACTTGTGTTAGTGTTGAAAAACCACTTTTCTCACTTGTGTTGGTGTTGAAAAAACACTTTTTGCACTTGTGATAGTGTTGAAACACCACTTTTCTCACTTGTGTTGGTGCTGGAAACCACTTTTGCACTTGTATTAGTGTGGAAAAAACACTTTTCGCACTTGTGTTAGTGTTGAAAAACCACTTTTCACACTTGTGTTAGTGTTGAAAAACCACTTTTCGCACTTGTGTTGGTGTTGAAAAAACACTTTTTGCACTTGTGTTGGTGCAGGAAACCACTTTTGCACTTGTATTAGTGTGGAAAAAACACTTTTCGCACTTGTGATAGTGTTGAAAAACCACTTTTCGCACTTGTGTTAGTGTTGAAAAACCACCTTTCGCACTTGTGTTAGTGTTGAAAAATGACTTTTCGCACTTGTGTTGGTGCAGGAAACCACTTTTGCACTTGTATTAGTGTGGAAAAAACACTTTTTGCACTTGTGATAGTGTTGAAAAACCACTTTTCACACTTGTGTTAGTGTTGAAAAACCACTTTTCGCACTTCTGTTGGTGCAGGAAACCACTTTTGCACTTGTATTAGTGTGGAAAAAACACTTTTTGCACTTGTGATAATGTTGAAAAACCACTTTTCGCACTTGTATTAGTGTTGAAAAACCACTTTTCGGACTTGCGTTGGTGCAGGAAACCACTTTTGCACTTGCATTAGTGTGGAAAAAACACTTTTTGCACTTGTGATATTGTTGAAAAACCACTTTTCACACTTGTGTTAGTGTTGAAAAACCACTTTTCGCACTTGTGTTGGTGCAGGAAACCACTTTTGCACTTGTATTAGTGTGGAAAAAACACTTTTTGCACTTGTGATAGTGTTGAAAAACCACTTTTCGCACTTGTGTTAGTGTTGAAAAACCACTTTTCGCACTTGCGTTGGTGCAGGAAACCACTTTTGCACTTGTATTAGTGTGGAAAACCACTTTTCGCACTTGTGTTAGTGTTGAAAAACCACTTTTCGCACTTGTGTTAGTGTTGAAAAACCACTTTTCACACTTGTGTTGGTGCAGGAAACCACTTTTGCACTTGTATTAGTGTGGAAAAACCACTTTTCGCACTTGTGTTAGTGTTGAAAAACCACTTTTCGCACTTGTGTTAGTGTTGAAAAACCACATTTCGCACTTGTGTTGGTGCAGGAAACCACTTTTGCACTTGTATTAGTGTGGAAAAAACACTTTTTGCACTTGTGATAGTGTTGAAAAACCACTTTTCGCACTTGTTTTAGTGTTGAAAAAACACTTTTCGGACTTGCGTTGGTGCAGGAAACCACTTTTGCACTTGCATTAGTGTGGAAAAACCACTTTTCGCACTTGTGTTAGTGTTGAAAATCCACTTTTCGCACTTGTGTTAGTGTTGAAAAACCACTTTTCGCACTTGTGTTAGTGTTGAAAATCCACTTTTCGCACTTGTGTTAGTGTTGAAAAACCACTTTTCGCACTTGTGTTAGTGTTGAAAAACCACTTTTCGCACTTGTGTTGGTGTTGAAAAACCACTTTTCGCACTTGCGTTGTTGCAGGAAACCACTTTTGCACTTGTATTAGTGTGGAAAAACCACTTTTCGTACTTGTGTTAGTGTTGAAAAACCACTTTTCGCACTTATGTTAGTGTTGAAAAACCATTTTTCGCACTTGTGTTAGTGTTGAAAAACCACTTTTCGCACTTGTGTTGGTGCAGTAAACCACTTTTGCACTTTTATTAGTGTGGAAAAAACACTTTTCGCACTTGTGTTAGTGTTGAAAAACCACTTTTCGCACTTGTGTTAGTGTTGAAAAACCACTTTTCGCACTTGTGTGTAGTGTTGAAAAACCACTTTTCGCACTTGTGTTAGTGTTGAAAAACCACTTTTCGCACTTGTGTTGGTGCAGGAAACCACTTTTGCACTTGTAGTAGTGTGGAAAAAACACTTTTCGCACTTGTGTTAGTGTTGAAAAACCACTTTTGCACTTGTATTAGTGTGGAAAAACACTTTTTGCACTTGTGATAGTGTTGAAAAACCACTTTTCGCACTTGTGTTAGTGTTGAAAAACCACTTTTCGCACTTGTGTTAGTGTTGAAAAACCACTTTTCGCACTTGTGTTGGTGCAGGAAACCACTTTTGCACTTGGATTAGTGTGGAAAAAACACTTTTCGCACTTGTGTTAGTGTTGAAAAACCACTTTACGCACTTGTGTTAGTGTTGAAAAACCACTTTTCGCACTTGTGTTGGTGCAGGAAACCACTGTTGCACTTGTATTAGTGTGGAAAAAACACTTTTCGCACTTGTGTTAGTGTTGAAAAACCACTTTTCGCACTTGTGTTAGTGTTGAAAAACCACTTTTCGCACTTGTGTTGGTGCAGGAAACCACTGTTGCACTTGTATTAGTGTGGAAAAAACACTTTTCGCACTTGTGTTGGTGTTGAAAAAACACTTTTTGCACTTGTGTTAGTGTTGAAAAACCACTTTTCTCACTTGTGTTGGTGTTGAAAAAACACTTTTTGCACTTGTGATAGTGTTGAAACACCACTTTTCTCACTTGTGTTGGTGCTGGAAACCACTTTTGCACTTGTATTAGTGTGGAAAAAACACTTTTCGCACTTGTGTTAGTGTTGAAAAACCACTTTTCACACTTGTGTTAGTGTTGAAAAACCACTTTTCGCACTTGTGTTGGTGTTGAAAAAACACTTTTTGCACTTGTGTTGGTGCAGGAAACCACTTTTGCACTTGTATTAGTGTGGAAAAAACACTTTTCGCACTTGTGATAGTGTTGAAAAACCACTTTTCGCACTTGTGTTAGTGTTGAAAAACCACCTTCCGCACTTGTGTTAGTGTTGAAAAATGACTTTTCGCACTTGTGTTGGTGCAGGAAACCACTTTTGCACTTGTATTAGTGTGGAAAAAACACTTTTTGCACTTGTGATAGTGTTGAAAAACCACTTTTCACACTTGTGTTAGTGTTGAAAAACCACTTTTCGCACTTCTGTTGGTGCAGGAAACCACTTTTGCACTTGTATTAGTGTGGAAAAAACACTTTTTGCACTTGTGATAATGTTGAAAAACCACTTTTCGCACTTGTATTAGTGTTGAAAAACCACTTTTCGGACTTGCGTTGGTGCAGGAAACCACTTTTGCACTTGCATTAGTGTGGAAAAAACACTTTTTGCACTTGTGATATTGTTGAAAAACCACTTTTCACACTTGTGTTAGTGTTGAAAAACCACTTTTCGCACTTGTGTTGGTGCAGGAAACCACTTTTGCACTTGTATTAGTGTGGAAAAAACACTTTTTGCACTTGTGATAGTGTTGAAAAACCACTTTTCGCACTTGTGTTAGTGTTGAAAAAACACTTTTCACACTTGCGTTGGTGCAGTAAACCACTTTTGCACTTGTATTAGTGTGGAAAACCACTTTTCGCACTTGTGTTAGTGTTGAAAAACCACTTTTCGCACTTGTGTTAGTGTTGAAAAACCACTTTTCACACTTGTGTTGGTGCAGGAAACCACTTTTGCACTTGTATTAGTGTGGAAAAACCACTTTTCGCACTTGTGTTAGTGTTGAAAAACCACTTTTCGCACTTGTGTTAGTGTTGAAAAACCACTTTTCGCACTTGTGTTGGTGCAGGAAACCACTTTTGCACTTGTATTAGTGTGGAAAAAACACTTTTTGCACTTGTGATAGTGTTGAAAAACCACTTTTCGCACTTCTTTTAGTGTTGAAAAAACACTTTTCGGACTTGCGTTGGTGCAGGAAACCACTTTTGCACTTGCATTAGTGTGGAAAAACCACTTTTCGCACTTGTGTTAGTGTTGAAAATCCACTTTTCGCACTTGTGTTAGTGTTGAAAAACCACTTTTCGCACTTGTGTTAGTGTTGAAAATCCACTTTTCGCACTTGTGTTAGTGTTGAAAAACCACTTTTCGCACTTGTGTTGGTGCAGGAAACCACTTTTGCACTTGTATTAGTGTGGAAAAAACACTTTTCGCACTTGTGTTAGTGTTGAAAAACCACTTTTCGCACTTGTGTTGGTGCAGGAAACCACTTTTGCACTTGTATTAGTGTGGAAAAAACACTTTTTGCACTTGTGATAGTGTTGAAAAACCACTTTTCGCACTTGTTTTAGTGTTGAAAAACCACTTTTCGCACTTGTGTTGGTGCAGGAAACCACTTTTGCACTTGTATTAGTGTGGAAAAACCACTTTTCGCACTTGTGTTAGTGTTGAAAAACCACTTTTCGCACTTGTGTTAGTGTTGAAAAACACTTTTCGCACTTGTGTTGGTGCAGGAAACCACTTTTGCACTTGTATTAGTGTGGCAAAAACACTTCTTGCACTTGTGATAGTGTTGAAAAACCACTTTTCGCACTTGTGTTAGTGTTGAAAAACCACTTTTCGCACTTGTGTTGGTGCAGGAAACCACTTTTGCACTTGTATTCGTGTGGAAAAACCACTTTTCGCACTTGTGTTAGTGTTGAAAAACCACTTTTCACACTTGTGTTAGTGTTGAAAAACCACTTTTCGCACTTGTGTTAGTGTTGAAAAACCACTTTTCGCACTTGTGTTAGTGTAGAAAAACCACTTTTCGCACTTGTGTTAGTGTTGAAAAACCACTTTTTGCACATGTGTTGGTGCAGGAAACCACTTTTGCACTTGTATTAGTGTGGAAAAACCACTTTTTGCACTTGTGTTAGTGTTGAAAAACCACTTTTCGCACTTGTGTTAGTGTTGAAAAACCACTTTTCGCACTTGTGTTAGTGTTGAAAAACGACTTTTCGCACTTGTGTTGGTGCAGGAAACCACTTTTGCACTTGTATTAGAGTGGAAAAACCACTTTTCGCACTTGTGTTAGTGTTGAAAAACCACTTTTCGCACTTGTGTTGGTGCAGGAAACCACTTTTGCACTTGTATTAGTGTGGAAAAAAACACTTCTCGCACTTGTGTTAGTGTTGAAAAACCACTTTTCGCACTTGTGTTAGTGTTGAAAAACCACTTTTCGCACTTGTGTTAGTGTTGAAAAACCACTTTTCGCACTTGTGTTAGTGTTGAAAAACCACTTTTCGCACTTGTGTTAGTGTTGAAAAACCACTTTTCGCACTTGTGTTAGTGTTGAAAAACCACTTTTCGCACTTGTGTTGGTGCAGGAAACCACTTTTGCACTTGTATTAGTGTGGAAAAAACACTTTTTGCACTTGTGATAGTGTTGAAAAACCACTTTTAGCACTTGTGTTAGTGTTGAAAAACCACTTTTCGCACTTGTGTTAGTGTTGAAAAACCACTTTTCGCACTTGTGTTGGTGCAGGAAACCACTTTTGCACTTGTATTAGTGTTGAAAAACCACTTTTCGCACTTGTGTTAGTGTTGAAAAACCACTTTTCGCACTTGTGTTGGTGCAGGAAACCACTTTTGCACTTGTATTCGTGTGGAAAAACCACTTTTCCAACTTGTGTTTGTGTTGAAAAACCACTTTTCGCACTTGTGTTAGTGTTGAAAAACCACTTTTCGCACTTATGTTAGTGTTGAAAAACCACTTTTCGCACTTGTGTTAGTGTTGAAAAACCACTTTTCACACTTGTGTTGGTGCAGGAAACCACTTTTGCACTTGTATTAGTGTGGAAAAAACACTGTTCGCACTTGTGTTAGTGTTGAAAAACCACATTTCGCACTTGTGTTAGTGTTGAAAAACCACTTTTCGCACTTGTGTTGGTGCAGGAAACCACTTTTGCACTTGTATTAGTGTGGAAAAAACACTTTTTGCACTTGTGATAGTGTTGAAAAACCACTTTTTGCACTTGTGTTAGTGCTGAAAAACCACTTTTCGCACTTGTGTTGGTGCAGGAAACCACTTTTGCACTTGCATTAGTGTGGAAAAACCACTTTTCGCACTTGTGTTAGTGTTGCAAAACCACTTTTCGCACTTGTGTTAGTGTTGAAAAACCACTTTTCGCACTTGTGTTAGTGTTGAAAAACCACTTTTCGCACTTGTGTTGGTGCAGGAAACCACTTTTGCACTTGTATTAGTGTGGAAAAAACACTTTTCGCACTTGTGTTAGTGTTGAAAAACCACTTTTCGCACTTGTGTTAGTGTTGAAAAACCACTTTTCGCACTTGTGTTGGTGCAGGAAACCACTTTTGCACTTGTATTAGTGTGGAAAAACCACTTTTCGCACTTGTGTTAGTGTTGAAAAACCACTTTTCGCACTTGTGTTAGTGTTGAAAAACCACTTTTCGCACTTGTGTTAGTGTTGAAAAACCACTTTTCGCACTTGTGTTGGTGCAGGAAACCACTTTTGCACTTGTATTAGTGTGGAAAAAACACTTTTTGCACGTGTGATAGTGTTGAAAAACCACTTTTCGCACTTGTGTTAGTGTTGAAAAACCACTTTTCGCACTTGTGTTGGTGCAGGAAACCACTTTTGCACTTGTATTAGTGTGGAAAAACCACTTTTCGCACCTGTGTTAGTGTTGAAAAACCACTTTTCGCAATTGTGTTAGTGTTGAAAAACCACTTTTCGCACTTGTTTTGGTGCAGGAAACCACTTTTGCACTTGTATTAATGTGGAAAAAACACTTATTGCACTTGTGATAGTGTTGAAAAACCACTTTTCGCACTTGTGTTAGTGTTGAAAAACCACTTTTCGCACTTGTGTTGGTGCAGGAAACCACTTTTGCACTTGTATTTGTGTGGAAAAACCACTTTTCGCACTTGTGTTAGTGATGAAAACCCACTTTTCGCACTTGTGTTAGTGTTGAAAAACCACTTTTCGCACTTGTGTTATTGTTGAAAAACCACTTTTCGCACTTGTGTTGGTGCAGGAAACCACTTTTGCACTTGTATTAGTGTGGAAAAACCACTTTTCGCACTTGTGTTAGTGTTGAAAAACCACTTTTCGCATTTGTGTTAGTGTTGAAAAACCACTTTTCGCACTTGTGTTAGTGTTGAAAAAGCACTTTTCGCACTTGTTTTAGTGTTGAAAAACCACTTTTCGCACTTGTGTTAGTGTTGAAAAACGACTTTTCGCACTTGTGTTGGTGCAGGAAACCACTGTTGCACTTGTATTAGTGTGGAAAAAACGCTTTTCGCACTTGTGTTAGTGTTGAAAAACCACTTTTCGCACTTGTGTTAGTGTTGAAAAACCACTTTTCGCACTTGTGTTGGTGCAGGAAACCACTTTTGCACTTGTATTAGTGTGGAAAAAAACACTTCTCGCACTTGTGTTAGTGTTGAAAAACCACTTTTCGCACTTGTGTTAGTGTTGAAAAACCACTTTTCGCACTTGTGTTAGTGTTGAAAAACCACTTTTCGCACTTGGGTTAGTGTTGAAAAACCACTTTTCGCACTTGTGTTAGTGTTGAAAAACCACTTTTCGCACTTGTGTTAGTGTTGAAAAACCACTTTTCGCACTTGTGTTGGTGCAGGAAACCACTTTTGCACTTGTATTAGTGTGGAAAAAACACTTTTTGCACTTGTGATAGTGTTGAAAAACCACTTTTCGCACTTGTGTTAGTGTTGAAAAACCACTTTTCGCACTTGTGTTAGTGTTGAAAAACCACTTTTCGCACTTGTGTTGGTGCAGGAAACCACTTTTGCACTTGTATTAGTGTTGAAAAACCACTTTTCGCACTTGTGTTAGTGTTGAAAAACCACTTTTCGCACTTGTGTTGGTGCAGGAAACCACTTTTGCACTTGTATTCGTGTGGAAAAACCACTTTTCCAACTTGTGTTTGTGTTGAAAAACCACTTTTCGCACTTGTGTTAGTGTTGAAAAACCACTTTTCGCACTTATGTTAGTGTTGAAAAACCACTTTTCGCACTTGTGTTAGTGTTGAAAAACCACTTTTCGCACTTGTGTTGGTGCAGGAAACCACTTTTGCACTTGTATTAGTGTGGAAAAAACACTGTTCGCACTTGTGTTAGTGTTGAAAAACCACATTTCGCACTTGTGTTAGTGTTGAAAAACCACTTTTCGCACTTGTGTTGGTGCAGGAAACCACTTTTGCACTTGTATTAGTGTGGAAAAAACACTTTTTGCACTTGTGATAGTGTTGAAAAACCACTTTTTGCACTTGTGTTAGTGTTGAAAAACCACTTTCCGCACTTGTGTTGGTGCAGGAAACCACTTTTGCACTTGCATTAGTGTGGAAAAACCACTTTTCGCACTTGTGTTAGTGTTGAAAAACCACTTTTCGCACTTGTGTTAGTGTTGAAAAACCACTTTTCGCACTTGTGTTAGTGTTGAAAAACCACTTTTCGCACTTGTGTTGGTGCAGGAAACCACTTTTGCACTTGTATTAGTGTGGAAAAAACACTTTTCGCACTTGTGTTAGTGTTGAAAAACCACTTTTCGCACTTGTGTTAGTGTTGAAAAACCACTTTTCGCACTTGTGTTAGTGTTGAAAAACCACTTTTCGCACTTGTGTTGGTGCAGGAAACCACTTTTGCACTTGTATTAGTGTGGAAAAACCACTTTTCGCACTTGTGTTAGTGTTGAAAAACCACTTTTCGCACTTGTGTTAGTGTTGAAAAACCACTTTTCGCACTTGTGTTAGTGTTGAAAAACCACTTTTCGCACTTGTGTTAGTGTTGAAAAACCACTTTTCGCACTTGTGTTGGTGCAGGAAACCACTTTTGCACTTGTATTAGTGTGGAAAAACCACTTTTCGCACTTGTATTAGTGTGGAAAAACCACTTTTCGCACTTGTGTTAGTGTTGAAAAACCACTTTTCGCACTTGTGTTAGTGTTGAAAAACCACTTTTCGCACTTGTGTTGGTGCAGGAAACCACTTTTGCACTTGTATTAGTGTGGAAAAAACACTTTTTGCACGTGTGATAGTGTTGAAAAACCACTTTTCGCACTTGTGTTAGTGTTGAAAAACCACTTTTCGCACTTGTGTTGGTGCAGGAAACCACTTTTGCACTTGTATTAGTGTGGAAAAACCACTTTTCGCACCTGTGTTAGTGTTGAAAAACCACTTTTCGCAATTGTGTTAGTGTTGAAAAACCACTTTTCGCACTTGTTTTGGTGCAGGAAACCACTTTTGCACTTGTATTAATGTGGAAAAAACACTTTTTGCACTTGTGATAGTGTTGAAAAACCACTTTTCGCACTTGTGTTAGTGTTGAAAAACCACTTTTCGCACTTGTGTTGGTGCAGGAAACCACTTTTGCACTTGTATTTGTGTGGAAAAACCACTTTTCGCACTTGTGTTAGTGATGAAAACCCACTTTTCGCACTTGTGTTAGTGTTGAAAAACCACTTTTCGCACTTGTGTTATTGTTGAAAAACCACTTTTCGCACTTGTGTTGGTGCAGGAAACCACTTTTGCACTTGTATTAGTGTGGAAAAACCACTTTTCGCACTTGTGTTAGTGTTGAAAAACCACTTTTCGCACTTGTGTTAGTGTTGAAAAACCACTTTTCGCACTTGTGTTAGTGTTGAAAAAGCACTTTTCGCACTTGTTTTAGTGTTGAAAAACCACTTTTCGCACTTGTGTTAGTGTTGAAAAACGACTTTTCGCACTTGTGTTGGTGCAGGAAACCACTGTTGCACTTGTATTAGTGTGGAAAAAACGCTTTTCGCACTTGTGTTAGTGTTGAAAAACCACTTTTCGCACTTGTGTTAGTGTTGAAAAACCACTTTTCGCACTTGTGTTGGTGCAGGAAACCACTTTTGCACTTGTATTAGTGTGGAAAAAAACACTTCTCGCACTTGTGTTAGTGTTGAAAAACCACTTTTCGCACTTGTGTTAGTGTTGAAAAACTACTTTTCGCACTTGTGTTAGTGTTGAAAAACCACTTTTCGCACTTGGGTTAGTGTTGAAAAACCACTTTTCGCACTTGTGTTAGTGTTGAAAAACCACTTTTCGCACTTGTGTTAGTGTTGAAAAACCACTTTTCGCACTTGTGTTGGTGCAGGAAACCACTTTTGCACTTGTATTAGTGTGGAAAAAACACTTTTTGCACTTGTGATAGTGTTGAAAAACCACTTTTCGCACTTGTGTTAGTGTTGAAAAACCACTTTTCGCACTTGTGTTAGTGTTGAAAAACCACTTTTCGCACTTGTGTTGGTGCAGGAAACCACTTTTGCACTTGTATTAGTGTTGAAAAACCACTTTTCGCACTTGTGTTAGTGTTGAAAAACCACTTTTCGCACTTGTGTTGGTGCAGGAAACCACTTTTGCACTTGTATTCGTGTGGAAAAACCACTTTTCCAACTTGTGTTTGTGTTGAAAAACCACTTTTCGCACTTGTGTTAGTGTTGAAAAACCACTTTTCACACTTGTGTTAGTGTTGAAAAACCACTTTTCGCACTTGTGTTGGTGCAGGAAACCACTTTTGCACTTGTATTAGTGTGGAAAAAACACTTTTTGCACTTGTGATAGTGTTGAAAAACCACTTTTCGCACTTGTGTTAGTGTTGAAAAAACACTTTTCACACTTGCGTTGGTGCAGGAAACCACTTTTGCACTTGTATTAGTGTGGAAAACCACTTTTCGCACTTGTGTTAGTGTTGAAAAACCACTTTTCGCACTTGTGTTAGTGTTGAAAAACCACTTTTCACACTTGTGTTGGTGCAGGAAACCACTTTTGCACTTGTATTAGTGTGGAAAAACCACTTTTCGCACTTGTGTTAGTGTTGAAAAACCACTTTTCGCACTTGTGTTAGTGTTGAAAAACCACTTTTCGCACTTGTGTTGGTGCAGGAAACCACTTTTGCACTTGTATTAGTGTGGAAAAAACACTTTTTGCACTTGTGATAGTGTTGAAAAACCACTTTTCGCACTTCTTTTAGTGTTGAAAAAACACTTTTCGGACTTGCGTTGGTGCAGGAAACCACTTTTGCACTTGCATTAGTGTGGAAAAACCACTTTTCGCACTTGTGTTAGTGTTGAAAATCCACTTTTCGCACTTGTGTTAGTGTTGAAAAACCACTTTTCGCACTTGTGTTAGTGTTGAAAATCCACTTTTCGCACTTGTGTTAGTGTTGAAAAACCACTTTTCGCACTTGTGTTGGTGCAGGAAACCACTTTTGCACTTGTATTAGTGTGGAAAAAACACTTTTCGCACTTGTGTTAGTGTTGAAAAACCACTTTTCGCACTTGTGTTGGTGCAGGAAACCACTTTTGCACTTGTATTAGTGTGGAAAAAACACTTTTTGCACTTGTGATAGTGTTGAAAAACCACTTTTCGCACTTGTGTTAGTGTTGAAAAACCACTTTTCGCACTTGTGTTGGTGCAGGAAACCACTTTTGCACTTGTATTAGTGTGGAAAAACCACTTTTCGCACTTGTGTTAGTGTTGAAAAACCACTTTTCGCACTTGTGTTAGTGTTGAAAAACACTTTTCGCACTTGTGTTGGTGCAGGAAACCACTTTTGCACTTGTATTAGTGTGGCAAAAACACTTTTTGCACTTGTGATAGTGTTGAAAAACCACTTTTCGCACTTGTGTTAGTGTTGAAAAACCACTTTTCGCACTTGTGTTGGTGCAGGAAACCACTTTTGCACTTGTATTCGTGTGGAAAAACCACTTTTCGCACTTGTGTTAGTGTTGAAAAACCACTTTTCACACTTGTGTTAGTGTTGAAAAACCACTTTTCGCACTTGTGTTAGTGTTGAAAAACCACTTTTCGCACTTGTGTTAGTGTAGAAAAACCACTTTTCGCACTTGTGTTAGTGTTGAAAAACCACTTTTTGCACATGTGTTGGTGCAGGAAACCACTTTTGCACTTGTATTAGTGTGGAAAAACCACTTTTTGCACTTGTGTTAGTGTTGAAAAACCACTTTTCGCACTTGTGTTAGTGTTGAAAAACCACTTTTCGCACTTGTGTTAGTGTTGAAAAACGACTTTTCGCACTTGTGTTGGTGCAGGAAACCACTTTTGCACTTGTATTAGAGTGGAAAAACCACTTTTCGCACTTGTGTTAGTGTTGAAAAACCACTTTTCGCACTTGTGTTGGTGCAGGAAACCACTTTTGCACTTGTATTAGTGTGGAAAAAAACACTTCTCGCACTTGTGTTAGTGTTGAAAAACCACTTTTCGCACTTGTGTTAGTGTTGAAAAACCACTTTTCGCACTTGTGTTAGTGTTGAAAAACCACTTTTCGCACTTGTGTTAGTGTTGAAAAACCACTTTTCGCACTTGTGTTAGTGTTGAAAAACCACTTTTCGCACTTGTGTTAGTGTTGAAAAACCACTTTTCGCACTTGTGTTGGTGCAGGAAACCACTTTTGCACTTGTATTAGTGTGGAAAAAACACTTTTTGCACTTGTGATAGTGTTGAAAAACCACTTTTAGCACTTGTGTTAGTGTTGAAAAACCACTTTTCGCACTTGTGTTAGTGTTGAAAAACCACTTTTCGCACTTGTGTTGGTGCAGGAAACCACTTTTGCACTTGTATTAGTGTTGAAAAACCACTTTTCGCACTTGTGTTAGTGTTGAAAAACCACTTTTCGCACTTGTGTTGGTGCAGGAAACCACTTTTGCACTTGTATTCGTGTGGAAAAACCACTTTTCCAACTTGTGTTTGTGTTGAAAAACCACTTTTCGCACTTGTGTTAGTGTTGAAAAACCACTTTTCGCACTTATGTTAGTGTTGAAAAACCACTTTTCGCACTTGTGTTAGTGTTGAAAAACCACTTTTCACACTTGTGTTGGTGCAGGAAACCACTTTTGCACTTGTATTAGTGTGGAAAAAACACTGTTCGCACTTGTGTTAGTGTTGAAAAACCACATTTCGCACTTGTGTTAGTGTTGAAAAACCACTTTTCGCACTTGTGTTGGTGCAGGAAACCACTTTTGCACTTGTATTAGTGTGGAAAAAACACTTTTTGCACTTGTGATAGTGTTGAAAAACCACTTTTTGCACTTGTGTTAGTGTTGAAAAACCACTTTTCGCACTTGTGTTGGTGCAGGAAACCACTTTTGCACTTGCATTAGTGTGGAAAAACCACTTTTCGCACTTGTGTTAGTGTTGCAAAACCACTTTTCGCACTTGTGTTAGTGTTGAAAAACCACTTTTCGCACTTGTGTTAGTGTTGAAAAACCACTTTTCGCACTTGTGTTGGTGCAGGAAACCACTTTTGCACTTGTATTAGTGTGGAAAAAACACTTTTCGCACTTGTGTTAGTGTTGAAAAACCACTTTTCGCACTTGTGTTAGTGTTGAAAAACCACTTTTCGCACTTGTGTTGGTGCAGGAAACCACTTTTGCACTTGTATTAGTGTGGAAAAACCACTTTTCGCACTTGTGTTAGTGTTGAAAAACCACTTTTCGCACTTGTGTTAGTGTTGAAAAACCACTTTTCGCACTTGTGTTAGTGTTGAAAAAGCACTTTTCGCACTTGTTTTAGTGTTGAAAAACCACTTTTCGCACTTGTGTTAGTGTTGAAAAACGACTTTTCGCACTTGTGTTGGTGCAGGAAACCACTGTTGCACTTGTATTAGTGTGGAAAAAACGCTTTTCGCACTTGTGTTAGTGTTGAAAAACCACTTTTCGCACTTGTGTTAGTGTTGAAAAACCACTTTTCGCACTTGTGTTGGTGCAGGAAACCACTTTTGCACTTGTATTAGTGTGGAAAAAAACACTTCTCGCACTTGTGTTAGTGTTGAAAAACCACTTTTCGCACTTGTGTTAGTGTTGAAAAACTACTTTTCGCACTTGTGTTAGTGTTGAAAAACCACTTTTCGCACTTGGGTTAGTGTTGAAAAACCACTTTTCGCACTTGTGTTAGTGTTGAAAAACCACTTTTCGCACTTGTGTTAGTGTTGAAAAACCACTTTTCGCACTTGTGTTGGTGCAGGAAACCACTTTTGCACTTGTATTAGTGTGGAAAAAACACTTTTTGCACTTGTGATAGTGTTGAAAAACCACTTTTCGCACTTGTGTTAGTGTTGAAAAACCACTTTTCGCACTTGTGTTAGTGTTGAAAAACCACTTTTCGCACTTGTGTTGGTGCAGGAAACCACTTTTGCACTTGTATTAGTGTTGAAAAACCACTTTTCGCACTTGTGTTAGTGTTGAAAAACCACTTTTCGCACTTGTGTTGGTGCAGGAAACCACTTTTGCACTTGTATTCGTGTGGAAAAACCACTTTTCCAACTTGTGTTTGTGTTGAAAAACCACTTTTCGCACTTGTGTTAGTGTTGAAAAACCACTTTTCACACTTGTGTTAGTGTTGAAAAACCACTTTTCGCACTTGTGTTGGTGCAGGAAACCACTTTTGCACTTGTATTAGTGTGGAAAAAACACTTTTTGCACTTGTGATAGTGTTGAAAAACCACTTTTCGCACTTGTGTTAGTGTTGAAAAAACACTTTTCACACTTGCGTTGGTGCAGGAAACCACTTTTGCACTTGTATTAGTGTGGAAAACCACTTTTCGCACTTGTGTTAGTGTTGAAAAACCACTTTTCGCACTTGTGTTAGTGTTGAAAAACCACTTTTCACACTTGTGTTGGTGCAGGAAACCACTTTTGCACTTGTATTAGTGTGGAAAAACCACTTTTCGCACTTGTGTTAGTGTTGAAAAACCACTTTTCGCACTTGTGTTAGTGTTGAAAAACCACTTTTCGCACTTGTGTTGGTGCAGGAAACCACTTTTGCACTTGTATTAGTGTGGAAAAAACACTTTTTGCACTTGTGATAGTGTTGAAAAACCACTTTTCGCACTTCTTTTAGTGTTGAAAAAACACTTTTCGGACTTGCGTTGGTGCAGGAAACCACTTTTGCACTTGCATTAGTGTGGAAAAACCACTTTTCGCACTTGTGTTAGTGTTGAAAATCCACTTTTCGCACTTGTGTTAGTGTTGAAAAACCACTTTTCGCACTTGTGTTAGTGTTGAAAATCCACTTTTCGCACTTGTGTTAGTGTTGAAAAACCACTTTTCGCACTTGTGTTGGTGCAGGAAACCACTTTTGCACTTGTATTAGTGTGGAAAAAACACTTTTCGCACTTGTGTTAGTGTTGAAAAACCACTTTTCGCACTTGTGTTGGTGCAGGAAACCACTTTTGCACTTGTATTAGTGTGGAAAAAACACTTTTTGCACTTGTGATAGTGTTGAAAAACCACTTTTCGCACTTGTGTTAGTGTTGAAAAACCACTTTTCGCACTTGTGTTGGTGCAGGAAACCACTTTTGCACTTGTATTAGTGTGGAAAAACCACTTTTCGCACTTGTGTTAGTGTTGAAAAACCACTTTTCGCACTTGTGTTAGTGTTGAAAAACACTTTTCGCACTTGTGTTGGTGCAGGAAACCACTTTTGCACTTGTATTAGTGTGGCAAAAACACTTTTTGCACTTGTGATAGTGTTGAAAAACCACTTTTCGCACTTGTGTTAGTGTTGAAAAACCACTTTTCGCACTTGTGTTGGTGCAGGAAACCACTTTTGCACTTGTATTCGTGTGGAAAAACCACTTTTCGCACTTGTGTTAGTGTTGAAAAACCACTTTTCACACTTGTGTTAGTGTTGAAAAACCACTTTTCGCACTTGTGTTAGTGTTGAAAAACCACTTTTCGCACTTGTGTTAGTGTAGAAAAACCACTTTTCGCACTTGTGTTAGTGTTGAAAAACCACTTTTTGCACATGTGTTGGTGCAGGAAACCACTTTTGCACTTGTATTAGTGTGGAAAAACCACTTTTTGCACTTGTGTTAGTGTTGAAAAACCACTTTTCGCACTTGTGTTAGTGTTGAAAAACCACTTTTCGCACTTGTGTTAGTGTTGAAAAACGACTTTTCGCACTTGTGTTGGTGCAGGAAACCACTTTTGCACTTGTATTAGAGTGGAAAAACCACTTTTCGCACTTGTGTTAGTGTTGAAAAACCACTTTTCGCACTTGTGTTGGTGCAGGAAACCACTTTTGCACTTGTATTAGTGTGGAAAAAAACACTTCTCGCACTTGTGTTAGTGTTGAAAAACCACTTTTCGCACTTGTGTTAGTGTTGAAAAACCACTTTTCGCACTTGTGTTAGTGTTGAAAAACCACTTTTCGCACTTGTGTTAGTGTTGAAAAACCACTTTTCGCACTTGTGTTAGTGTTGAAAAACCACTTTTCGCACTTGTGTTAGTGTTGAAAAACCACTTTTCGCACTTGTGTTGGTGCAGGAAACCACTTTTGCACTTGTATTAGTGTGGAAAAAACACTTTTTGCACTTGTGATAGTGTTGAAAAACCACTTTTAGCACTTGTGTTAGTGTTGAAAAACCACTTTTCGCACTTGTGTTAGTGTTGAAAAACCACTTTTCGCACTTGTGTTGGTGCAGGAAACCACTTTTGCACTTGTATTAGTGTTGAAAAACCACTTTTCGCACTTGTGTTAGTGTTGAAAAACCACTTTTCGCACTTGTGTTGGTGCAGGAAACCACTTTTGCACTTGTATTCGTGTGGAAAAACCACTTTTCCAACTTGTGTTTGTGTTGAAAAACCACTTTTCGCACTTGTGTTAGTGTTGAAAAACCACTTTTCGCACTTATGTTAGTGTTGAAAAACCACTTTTCGCACTTGTGTTAGTGTTGAAAAACCACTTTTCACACTTGTGTTGGTGCAGGAAACCACTTTTGCACTTGTATTAGTGTGGAAAAAACACTGTTCGCACTTGTGTTAGTGTTGAAAAACCACATTTCGCACTTGTGTTAGTGTTGAAAAACCACTTTTCGCACTTGTGTTGGTGCAGGAAACCACTTTTGCACTTGTATTAGTGTGGAAAAAACACTTTTTGCACTTGTGATAGTGTTGAAAAACCACTTTTTGCACTTGTGTTAGTGTTGAAAAACCACTTTTCGCACTTGTGTTGGTGCAGGAAACCACTTTTGCACTTGCATTAGTGTGGAAAAACCACTTTTCGCACTTGTGTTAGTGTTGCAAAACCACTTTTCGCACTTGTGTTAGTGTTGAAAAACCACTTTTCGCACTTGTGTTAGTGTTGAAAAACCACTTTTCGCACTTGTGTTGGTGCAGGAAACCACTTTTGCACTTGTATTAGTGTGGAAAAAACACTTTTCGCACTTGTGTTAGTGTTGAAAAACCACTTTTCGCACTTGTGTTAGTGTTGAAAAACCACTTTTCGCACTTGTGTTGGTGCAGGAAACCACTTTTGCACTTGTATTAGTGTGGAAAAACCACTTTTCGCACTTGTGTTAGTGTTGAAAAACCACTTTTCGCACTTGTGTTAGTGTTGAAAAACCACTTTTCGCACTTGTGTTAGTGTTGAAAAACCACTTTTCGCACTTGTGTTGGTGCAGGAAACCACTTTTGCACTTGTATTAGTGTGGAAAAAACACTTTTTGCACGTGTGATAGTGTTGAAAAACCACTTTTCGCACTTGTGTTAGTGTTGAAAAACCACTTTTCGCACTTGTGTTGGTGCAGGAAACCACTTTTGCACTTGTATTAGTGTGGAAAAACCACTTTTCGCACCTGTGTTAGTGTTGAAAAACCACTTTTCGCAATTGTGTTAGTGTTGAAAAACCACTTTTCGCACTTGTTTTGGTGCAGGAAACCACTTTTGCACTTGTATTAATGTGGAAAAAACACTTATTGCACTTGTGATAGTGTTGAAAAACCACTTTTCGCACTTGTGTTAGTGTTGAAAAACCACTTTTCGCACTTGTGTTGGTGCAGGAAACCACTTTTGCACTTGTATTTGTGTGGAAAAACCACTTTTCGCACTTGTGTTAGTGATGAAAACCCACTTTTCGCACTTGTGTTAGTGTTGAAAAACCACTTTTCGCACTTGTGTTATTGTTGAAAAACCACTTTTCGCACTTGTGTTGGTGCAGGAAACCACTTTTGCACTTGTATTAGTGTGGAAAAACCACTTTTCGCACTTGTGTTAGTGTTGAAAAACCACTTTTCGCACTTGTGTTAGTGTTGAAAAACCACTTTTCGCACTTGTGTTAGTGTTGAAAAAGCACTTTTCGCACTTGTTTTAGTGTTGAAAAACCACTTTTCGCACTTGTGTTAGTGTTGAAAAACGACTTTTCGCACTTGTGTTGGTGCAGGAAACCACTGTTGCACTTGTATTAGTGTGGAAAAAACGCTTTTCGCACTTGTGTTAGTGTTGAAAAACCACTTTTCGCACTTGTGTTAGTGTTGAAAAACCACTTTTCGCACTTGTGTTGGTGCAGGAAACCACTTTTGCACTTGTATTAGTGTGGAAAAAAACACTTCTCGCACTTGTGTTAGTGTTGAAAAACCACTTTTCGCACTTGTGTTAGTGTTGAAAAACCACTTTTCGCACTTGTGTTAGTGTTGAAAAACCACTTTTCGCACTTGGGTTAGTGTTGAAAAACCACTTTTCGCACTTGTGTTAGTGTTGAAAAACCACTTTTCGCACTTGTGTTAGTGTTGAAAAACCACTTTTCGCACTTGTGTTGGTGCAGGAAACCACTTTTGCACTTGTATTAGTGTGGAAAAAACACTTTTTGCACTTGTGATAGTGTTGAAAAACCACTTTTCGCACTTGTGTTAGTGTTGAAAAACCACTTTTCGCACTTGTGTTAGTGTTGAAAAACCACTTTTCGCACTTGTGTTGGTGCAGGAAACCACTTTTGCACTTGTATTAGTGTTGAAAAACCACTTTTCGCACTTGTGTTAGTGTTGAAAAACCACTTTTCGCACTTGTGTTGGTGCAGGAAACCACTTTTGCACTTGTATTAGTGTGGAAAAAACACTTTTTGCACTTGTGATAGTGTTGAAAAACCACTTTTCGCACTTGTGTTAGTGTTGAAAAAACACTTTTCACACTTGCGTTGGTGCAGGAAACCACTTTTGCACTTGTATTAGTGTGGAAAACCACTTTTCGCACTTGTGTTAGTGTTGAAAAACCACTTTTCGCACTTGTGTTAGTGTTGAAAAACCACTTTTCACACTTGTGTTGGTGCAGGAAACCACTTTTGCACTTGTATTAGTGTGGAAAAACCACTTTTCGCACTTGTGTTAGTGTTGAAAAACCACTTTTCGCACTTGTGTTAGTGTTGAAAAACCACTTTTCGCACTTGTGTTGGTGCAGGAAACCACTTTTGCACTTCTATTAGTGTGGAAAAAACACTTTTTGCACTTGTGATAGTGTTGAAAAACCACTTTTCGCACTTCTTTTAGTGTTGAAAAAACACTTTTCGGACTTGCGTTGGTGCAGGAAACCACTTTTGCACTTGCATTAGTGTGGAAAAACCACTTTTCGCACTTGTGTTAGTGTTGAAAATCCACTTTTCGCGCACTTGTGTTAGTGTTGAAAAACCACTTTTCGCACTTGTGTTAGTGTTGAAAATCCACTTTTCGCACTTGTGTTAGTGTTGAAAAACCACTTTTCGCACTTGTGTTGGTGCAGGAAACCACTTTTGCACTTGTATTAGTGTGGAAAAAAACACTTTTCGCACTTGTGTTAGTGTTGAAAAACCACTTTTCGCACTTGTGTTGGTGCAGGAAACCACTTTTGCACTTGTATTAGTGTGGAAAAAACACTTTTTGCACTTGTGATAGTGTTGAAAAACCACTTTTCGCACTTGTGTTAGTGTTGAAAAACCACTTTTCGCACTTGTGTTGGTGCAGGAAACCACTTTTGCACTTGTATTAGTGTGGAAAAACCACTTTTCGCACTTGTGTTAGTGTTGAAAAACCACTTTTCGCACTTGTGTTAGTGTTGAAAAACACTTTTCGCACTTGTGTTGGTGCAGGAAACCACTTTTGCACTTGTATTAGTGTGGCAAAAACACTTTTTGCACTTGTGATAGTGTTGAAAAACCACTTTTCGCACTTGTGTTAGTGTTGAAAAACCACTTTTCGCACTTGTGTTGGTGCAGGAAACCACTTTTGCACTTGTATTCGTGTGGAAAAACCACTTTTCGCACTTGTGTTAGTGTTGAAAAACCACTTTTCACACTTGTGTTAGTGTTGAAAAACCACTTTTCGCACTTGTGTTAGTGTTGAAAAAACACTTTTCGCACTTGTGTTAGTGTAGAAAAACCACTTTTCGCACTTGTGTTAGTGTTGAAAAACCACTTTTTGCACATGTGTTGGTGCAGGAAACCACTTTTGCACTTGTATTAGTGTGGAAAAACCACTTTTTGCACTTGTGTTAGTGTTGAAAAACCACTTTTCGCACTTGTGTTAGTGTTGAAAAACCACTTTTCGCACTTGTGTTAGTGTTGAAAAACGACTTTTCGCACTTGTGTTGGTGCAGGAAACCACTTTTGCACTTGTATTAGAGTGGAAAAACCACTTTTCGCACTTGTGTTAGTGTTGAAAAACCACTTTTCGCACTTGTGTTGGTGCAGGAAACCACTTTTGCACTTGTATTAGTGTGGAAAAAACACTTCTCGCACTTGTGTTAGTGTTGAAAAACCACTTTTCGCACTTGTGTTAGTGTTGAAAAACCACTTTTCGCACTTGTGTTAGTGTTGAAAAACCACTTTTCGCACTTGTGTTAGTGTTGAAAAACCACTTTTCGCACTTGTGTTAGTGTTGAAAAACCACTTTTCGCACTTGTGTAGTGTTGAAAAACCACTTTTCGCACTTGTGTTGGTGCAGGAAACCACTTTTGCACTTGTATTAGTGTGGAAAAAACACTTTTGCACTTGTGATAGTGTTGAAAAACCACTTTTAGCACTTGTGTTAGTGTTGAAAAACCACTTTTCGCACTTGTGTTAGTGTTGAAAAACCACTTTTCGCACTTGTGTTGGTGCAGGAAACCACTTTTGCACTTGTATTAGTGTTGAAAAACCACTTTTCGCACTTGTGTTAGTGTTGAAAAACCACTTTTCGCACTTGTGTTGGTGCAGGAAACCACTTTTGCACTTGTATTCGTGTGGAAAAACCACTTTTCCAACTTGTGTTTGTGTTGAAAAACCACTTTTCGCACTTGTGTTAGTGTTGAAAAACCACTTTTCGCACTTATGTTAGTGTTGAAAAACCACTTTTCGCACTTGTGTTAGTGTTGAAAAACCACTTTTCACACTTGTGTTGGTGCAGGAAACCACTTTTGCACTTGTATTAGTGTGGAAAAAACACTGTTCGCACTTGTGTTAGTGTTGAAAAACCACATTTCGCACTTGTGTTAGTGTTGAAAAACCACTTTTCGCACTTGTGTTGGTGCAGGAAACCACTTTTGCACTTGTATTAGTGTGGAAAAAACACTTTTTGCACTTGTGATAGTGTTGAAAAACCACTTTTTGCACTTGTGTTAGTGTTGAAAAACCACTTTTCGCACTTGTGTTGGTGCAGGAAACCACTTTTGCACTTGCATTAGTGTGGAAAAACCACTTTTCGCACTTGTGTTAGTGTTGCAAAACCACTTTTCGCACTTGTGTTAGTGTTGAAAAACCACTTTTCGCACTTGTGTTAGTGTTGAAAAACCACTTTTCGCACTTGTGTTGGTGCAGGAAACCACTTTTGCACTTGTATTAGTGTGGAAAAAACACTTTTCGCACTTGTGTTAGTGTTGAAAAACCACTTTTCGCACTTGTGTTAGTGTTGAAAAACCACTTTTCGCACTTGTGTTGGTGCAGGAAACCACTTTTGCACTTGTATTAGTGTGGAAAAACCACTTTTCGCACTTGTGTTAGTGTTGAAAAACCACTTTTCGCACTTGTGTTAGTGTTGAAAAACCACTTTTCGCACTTGTGTTAGTGTTGAAAAACCACTTTTCGCACTTGTGTTGGTGCAGGAAACCACTTTTGCACTTGTATTAGTGTGGAAAAAACACTTTTTGCACGTGTGATAGTGTTGAAAAACCACTTTCGCACTTGTGTTAGTGTTGAAAAACCACTTTTCGCACTTGTGTTGGTGCAGGAAACCACTTTTGCACTTGTATTAGTGTGGAAAAACCACTTTTCGCACCTGTGTTAGTGTTGAAAAACCACTTTTCGCAATTGTGTTAGTGTTGAAAAACCACTTTTCGCACTTGTTTTGGTGCAGGAAACCACTTTTGCACTTGTATTAATGTGGAAAAAACACTTATTGCACTTGTGATAGTGTTGAAAAACCACTTTTCGCACTTGTGTTAGTGTTGAAAAACCACTTTTCGCACTTGTGTTGGTGCAGGAAACCACTTTTGCACTTGTATTTGTGTGGAAAAACCACTTTTCGCACTTGTGTTAGTGATGAAAACCCACTTTTCGCACTTGTGTTAGTGTTGAAAAACCACTTTTCGCACTTGTGTTATTGTTGAAAACCACTTTTCGCACTTGTGTTGGTGCAGGAAACCACTTTTGCACTTGTATTAGTGTGGAAAA
Source organism: Myxine glutinosa (assembly GCF_964187855.1). NCBI lineage: Eukaryota > Metazoa > Chordata > Myxini > Myxiniformes > Myxinidae > Myxine > Myxine glutinosa. The sequence goes on from NC_136269.1 coordinate 151,093,304, forward strand.
ACCACTTTTCGCACTTGTGTTAGTGTTGAAAAACCACTTTTCGCACTTGTGTTAGTGTTGAAAAACCACTTTTCGCACTTGTGTTAGTGTTGAAAAAGCACTTTTCGCACTTGTTTTAGTGTTGAAAAACCACTTTTCGCACTTGTGTTAGTGTTGAAAAACGACTTTTCGCACTTGTGTTGGTGCAGGAAACCACTGTTGCACTTGTATTAGTGTGGAAAAAAACGCTTTTCGCACTTGTGTTAGTGTTGAAAAACCACTTTTCGCACTTGTGTTAGTGTTGAAAAACCACTTTTCGCACTTGTGTTGGTGCAGGAAACCACTTTTGCACTTGTATTAGTGTGGAAAAAAACACTTCTCGCACTTGTGTTAGTGTTGAAAAACCACTTTTCGCACTTGTGTTAGTGTTGAAAAACCACTTTTCGCACTTGTGTTAGTGTTGAAAAACCACTTTTCGCACTTGGGTTAGTGTTGAAAAACCACTTTTCGCACTTGTGTTAGTGTTGAAAAACCACTTTTCGCACTTGTGTTAGTGTTGAAAAACCACTTTTCGCACTTGTGTTGGTGCAGGAAACCACTTTTGCACTTGTATTAGTGTGGAAAAACACTTTTTGCACTTGTGATAGTGTTGAAAAACCACTTTTCGCACTTGTGTTAGTGTTGAAAAACCACTTTTCGCACTTGTGTTAGTGTTGAAAAACCACTTTTCGCACTTGTGTTGGTGCAGGAAACCACTTTTGCACTTGTATTAGTGTTGAAAAACCACTTTTCGCACTTGTGTTAGTGTTGAAAAACCACTTTTCGCACTTGTGTTGGTGCAGGAAACCACTTTTGCACTTGTATTCGTGTGGAAAAACCACTTTTCCAACTTGTGTTTGTGTTGAAAAACCACTTTTCGCACTTGTGTTAGTGTTGAAAAACCACTTTTCGCACTTATGTTAGTGTTGAAAAACCACTTTTCGCACTTGTGTTAGTGTTGAAAAACCACTTTTCGCACTTGTGTTGGTGCAGGAAACCACTTTTGCACTTGTATTAGTGTGGAAAAAACACTGTTCGCACTTGTGTTAGTGTTGAAAAACCACATTTCGCACTTGTGTTAGTGTTGAAAAACCACTTTTCGCACTTGTGTTGGTGCAGGAAACCACTTTTGCACTTGTATTAGTGTGGAAAAAACACTTTTTGCACTTGTGATAGTGTTGAAAAACCACTTTTTGCACTTGTGTTAGTGTTGAAAAACCACTTTTCGCACTTGTGTTGGTGCAGGAAACCACTTTTGCACTTGCATTAGTGTGGAAAAACCACTTTTCGCACTTGTGTTAGTGTTGAAAAACCACTTTTCGCACTTGTGTTAGTGTTGAAAAACCACTTTTCGCACTTGTGTTAGTGTTGAAAAACCACTTTTCGCACTTGTGTTGGTGCAGGAAACCACTTTTGCACTTGTATTTGTGTGGAAAAAACACTTTTCGCACTTGTGTTAGTGATGAAAACCCACTTTTCGCACTTGTGTTAGTGTTGAAAAACCACTTTTCGCACTTGTGTTATTGTTGAAAAACCACTTTTCGCACTTGTGTTGGTGCAGGAAACCACTTTTGCACTTGTATTAGTGTGGAAAAACCACTTTTCGCACTTGTGTTAGTGTTGAAAAACCACTTTTCGCACTTGTGTTAGTGTTGAAAAACCACTTTTCGCACTTGTGTTAGTGTTGAAAAAGCACTTTTCGCACTTGTTTTAGTGTTGAAAAACCACTTTTCGCACTTGTGTTAGTGTTGAAAAACGACTTTTCGCACTTGTGTTGGTGCAGGAAACCACTGTTGCACTTGTATTAGTGTGGAAAAAACGCTTTTCGCACTTGTGTTAGTGTTGAAAAACCACTTTTCGCACTTGTGTTAGTGTTGAAAAACCACTTTTCGCACTTGTGTTGGTGCAGGAAACCACTTTTGCACTTGTATTAGTGTGGAAAAAAACACTTCTCGCACTTGTGTTAGTGTTGAAAAACCACTTTTCGCACTTGTGTTAGTGTTGAAAAACCACTTTTCGCACTTGTGTTAGTGTTGAAAAACCACTTTTCGCACTTGGGTTAGTGTTGAAAAACCACTTTTCGCACTTGTGTTAGTGTTGAAAAACCACTTTTCGCACTTGTGTTAGTGTTGAAAAACCACTTTTCGCACTTGTGTTGGTGCAGGAAACCACGTTTGCACTTGTATTAGTGTGGAAAAAACACTTTTTGCACTTGTGATAGTGTTGAAAAACCACTTTTCGCACTTGTGTTAGTGTTGAAAAACCACTTTTCGTACTTGTGTTAGTGTTGAAAAACCACTTTTCGCACTTGTGTTGGTGCAGGAAACCACTTTTGCACTTGTATTAGTGTTGAAAAACCACTTTTCGCACTTGTGTTAGTGTTGAAAAACCACTTTTCGCACTTGTGTTGGTGCAGGAAACCACTTTTGCACTTGTATTCGTGTGGAAAAACCACTTTTCCAACTTGTGTTTGTGTTGAAAAACCACTTTTCGCACTTGTGTTAGTGTTGAAAAACCACTTTTCGCACTTATGTTAGTGTTGAAAAACCACTTTTCGCACTTGTGTTAGTGTTGAAAAACCACTTTTCGCACTTGTGTTGGTGCAGGAAACCACTTTTGCACTTGTATTAGTGTGGAAAAAACACTGTTCGCACTTGTGTTAGTGTTGAAAAACCACATTTCGCACTTGTGTTAGTGTTGAAAAACCACTTTTCGCACTTGTGTTGGTGCAGGAAACCACTTTTGCACTTGTATTAGTGTGGAAAAAACACTTTTTGCACTTGTGATAGTGTTGAAAAACCACTTTTTGCACTTGTGTTAGTGTTGAAAAACCACTTTTCGCACTTGTGTTGGTGCAGGAAACCACTTTTGCACTTGCATTAGTGTGGAAAAACCACTTTTCGCACTTGTGTTAGTGTTGAAAAACCACTTTTCGCACTTGTGTTAGTGTTGAAAAACCACTTTTCGCACTTGTGTTAGTGTTGAAAAACCACTTTTCGCACTTGTGTTGGTGCAGGAAACCACTTTTGCACTTGTATTAGTGTGGAAAAAACACTTTTCGCACTTGTGTTAGTGTTGAAAAACCACTTTTCGCACTTGTGTTAGTGTTGAAAAACCACTTTTCGCACTTGTGTTAGTGTTGAAAAACCACTTTTCGCACTTGTGTTGGTGCAGGAAACCACTTTTGCACTTGTATTAGTGTGGAAAAACCACTTTTCGCACTTGTGTTAGTGTTGAAAAACCACTTTTCGCACTTGTGTTAGTGTTGAAAAACCACTTTTCGCACTTGTGTTAGTGTTGAAAAACCACTTTTCGCACTTGTGTTAGTGTTGAAAAACCACTTTTCGCACTTGTGTTGGTGCAGGAAACCACTTTTGCACTTGTATTAGTGTGGAAAAACCACTTTTCGCACTTGTATTAGTGTGGAAAAACCACTTTTCGCACTTGTGTTAGTGTTGAAAAACCACTTTTCGCACTTGTGTTAGTGTTGAAAAACCACTTTTCGCACTTGTGTTGGTGCAGGAAACCACTTTTGCACTTGTATTAGTGTGGAAAAAACACTTTTTGCACGTGTGATAGTGTTGAAAAACCACTTTTCGCACTTGTGTTAGTGTTGAAAAACCACTTTTCGCACTTGTGTTGGTGCAGGAAACCACTTTTGCACTTGTATTAGTGTGGAAAAACCACTTTTCGCACCTGTGTTAGTGTTGAAAAACCACTTTTCGCAATTGTGTTAGTGTTGAAAAACCACTTTTCGCACTTGTTTTGGTGCAGGAAACCACTTTTGCACTTGTATTAATGTGGAAAAAACACTTTTTGCACTTGTGATAGTGTTGAAAAACCACTTTTCGCACTTGTGTTAGTGTTGAAAAACCACTTTTCGCACTTGTGTTGGTGCAGGAAACCACTTTTGCACTTGTATTTGTGTGGAAAACCACTTTTCGCACTTGTGTTAGTGATGAAAACCCACTTTTCGCACTTGTGTTAGTGTTGAAAAACCACTTTTCGCACTTGTGTTATTGTTGAAAAACCACTTTTCGCACTTGTGTTGGTGCAGGAAACCACTTTTGCACTTGTATTAGTGTGGAAAAACCACTTTTCGCACTTGTGTTAGTGTTGAAAAACCACTTTTCGCACTTGTGTTAGTGTTGAAAAACCACTTTTCGCACTTGTGTTAGTGTTGAAAAAGCACTTTTCGCACTTGTTTTAGTGTTGAAAAACCACTTTTCGCACTTGTGTTAGTGTTGAAAAACGACTTTTCGCACTTGTGTTGGTGCAGGAAACCACTGTTGCACTTGTATTAGTGTGGAAAAAACGCTTTTCGCACTTGTGTTAGTGTTGAAAAACCACTTTTCGCACTTGTGTTAGTGTTGAAAAACCACTTTTCGCACTTGTGTTGGTGCAGGAAACCACTTTTGCACTTGTATTAGTGTGGAAAAAAACACTTCTCGCACTTGTGTTAGTGTTGAAAAACCACTTTTCGCACTTGTGTTAGTGTTGAAAAACCACTTTTCGCACTTGTGTTAGTGTTGAAAAACCACTTTTCGCACTTGGGTTAGTGTTGAAAAACCACTTTTCGCACTTGTGTTAGTGTTGAAAAACCACTTTTCGCACTTGTGTTAGTGTTGAAAAACCACTTTTCACACTTGTGTTGGTGCAGGAAACCACTTTTGCACTTGTATTAGTGTGGAAAAAACACTTTTTGCACTTGTGATAGTGTTGAAAAACCACTTTTCGCACTTGTGTTAGTGTTGAAAAACCACTTTTCGCACTTGTGTTAGTGTTGAAAAACCACTTTTCGCACTTGTGTTGGTGCAGGAAACCACTTTTGCACTTGTATTAGTGTTGAAAAACCACTTTTCGCACTTGTGTTAGTGTTGAAAAACCACTTTTCGCACTTGTGTTGGTGCAGGAAACCACTTTTGCACTTGTATTCGTGTGGAAAAACCACTTTTCCAACTTGTGTTTGTGTTGAAAAACCACTTTTCGCACTTGTGTTAGTGTTGAAAAACCACTTTTCGCACTTATGTTAGTGTTGAAAAACCACTTTTCGCACTTGTGTTAGTGTTGAAAAACCACTTTTCGCACTTGTGTTGGTGCAGGAAACCACTTTTGCACTTGTATTAGTGTGGAAAAAACACTGTTCGCACTTGTGTTAGTGTTGAAAAACCACATTTCGCACTTGTGTTAGTGTTGAAAAACCACTTTTCGCACTTGTGTTGGTGCAGGAAACCACTTTTGCACTTGTATTAGTGTGGAAAAAACACTTTTTGCACTTGTGATAGTGTTGAAAAACCACTTTTTGCACTTGTGTTAGTGTTGAAAAACCACTTTTCGCACTTGTGTTGGTGCAGGAAACCACTTTTGCACTTGCATTAGTGTGGAAAAACCACTTTTCGCACTTGTGTTAATGTTGAAAAACCACTTTTCGCACTTGTGTTAGTGTTGAAAAACCACTTTTCGCACTTGTGTTAGTGTTGAAAAACCACTTTTCGCACTTGTGTTGGTGCAGGAAACCACTTTTGCACTTGTATTAGTGTGGAAAAAACACTTTTCGCACTTGTGTTAGTGTTGAAAAACCACTTTTCGCACTTGTGTTAGTGTTGAAAAACCACTTTTCGCACTTGTGTTGGTGCAGGAAACCACTTTTGCACTTGTATTAGTGTGGAAAAACCACTTTTCGCACTTGTGTTAGTGTTGAAAAACCACTTTTCGCACTTGTGTTAGTGTTGAAAAACCACTTTTCGCACTTGTGTTAGTGTTGAAAAACCACTTTTCGCACTTGTGTTGGTGCAGGAAACCACTTTTGCACTTGTATTAGTGTGGAAAAAACACTTTTTGCACGTGTGATAGTGTTGAAAAACCACTTTTCGCACTTGTGTTAGTGTTGAAAAACCACTTTTCGTACTTGTGTTGGTGCAGGAAACCACTTTTGCACTTGTATTAGTGTGGAAAAACCACTTTTCGCACCTGTGTTAGTGTTGAAAAACCACTTTTCGCACTTGTGTTAGTGTTGAAAAACCACTTTTCGCACTTGTTTTGGTGCAGGAAACCACTTTTGCACTTGTATTAATGTGGAAAAAACACTTTTTGCACTTGTGATAGTGTTGAAGAACCACTTTTCGCACTTGTGTTAGTGTTGAAGAACCACTTTTCGCACTTGTGTTGGTGCAGGAAACCACTTTTGCACTTGTATTTGTGTGGAAAAACCACTTTTCGCACTTGTGTTAGTGATGAAAACCCACTTTTCGCACTTGTGTTAGTGTTGAAAAACCACTTTTCGCACTTGTGTTATTGTTGAAAAACCACTTTTCGCACTTGTGTTGGTGCAGGAAACCACTTTTGCACTTGTATTAGTGTGGAAAAACCACTTTTCCAACTTGTGTTTGTGTTGAAAAACCACTTTTCGCACTTGTGTTAGTGTTGAAAAACCACTTTTCGCACTTATGTTAGTGTTGAAAAACCACTTTTCGCACTTGTGTTAGTGTTGAAAAACCACTTTTCGCACTGTGTTGGTGCAGGAAACCACTTTTGCACTTGTATTAGTGTGGAAAAAAACACTGTTCGCACTTGTGTTAGTGTTGAAAAACCACATTTTGCACTTGTGTTAGTGTTGAAAAACCACTTTTCGCACTTGTGTTGGTGCAGGAAACCACTTTTGCACTTGTATTAGTGTGGAAAAAACACTTTTTGCACTTGTGATAGTGTTGAAAAACCACTTTTTGCACTTGTGTTAGTGTTGAAAAACCACTTTTCGCACTTGTGTTGGTGCAGGAAACCACTTTTGCACTTGCATTAGTGTGGAAAACCACTTTTCGCACTTGTGTTAGTGTTGAAAAACCACTTTTCGCACTTGTGTTAGTGTTGAAAAACCACTTTTCGCACTTGTGTTAGTGTTGAAAAACCACTTTTCGCACTTGTGTTGGTGCAGGAAACCACTTTTGCACTTGTATTAGTGTGGAAAAAACACTTTTCGCACTTGTGTTAGTGTTGAAAAACCACTTTTCGCACTTGTGTTAGTGTTGAAAAACCACTTTTCGCACTTGTGTTGGTGCAGGAAACCACTTTTGCACTTGTATTAGTGTGGAAAAACCACTTTTCGCACTTGTGTTAGTGTTGAAAAACCACTTTTCGCACTTGTGTTAGTGTTGAAAAACCACTTTTCGCACTTGTGTTAGTGTTGAAAAACCACTTTTCGCACTTGTGTTGGTGCAGGAAACCACTTTTGCACTTGTATTAGTGTGGAAAAAACACTTTTTGCACGTGTGATAGTGTTGAAAAACCACTTTTCGCACTTGTGTTAGTGTTGAAAAACCACTTTTCGTACTTGTGTTGGTGCAGGAAACCACTTTTGCACTTGTATTAGTGTGGAAAAACCACTTTTCGCACCTGTGTTAGTGTTGAAAAACCACTTTTCGCACTTGTGTTAGTGTTGAAAAACCACTTTTCGCACTTGTTTTGGTGCAGGAAACCACTTTTGCACTTGTATTAATGTGGAAAAAACACTTTTTGCACTTGTGATAGTGTTGAAAAACCACTTTTCGCACTTGTGTTAGTGTTGAAAAACCACTTTTCGCACTTGTGTTGGTGCAGGAAACCACTTTTGCACTTGTATTTGTGTGGAAAACCACTTTTCGCACTTGTGTTAGTGATGAAAACCCACTTTCCGCACTTGTGTTAGTGTTGAAAAACCACTTTTCGCACTTGTGTTATTGTTGAAAAACCACTTTTCGCACTTGTGTTGGTGCAGGAAACCACTTTTGCACTTGTATTAGTGTGGGAAAACCACTTTTCGCACTTGTGTTAGTGTTGAAAAACCACTTTTCGCACTTGTGTTAGTGTTGAAAAACCACTTTTCGCACTTGTGTTAGTGTTGAAAAAGCACTTTTCGCACTTGTTTTAGTGTTGAAAAACCACTTTTCGCACTTGTGTTAGTGTTGAAAAACGACTTTTCGCACTTGTGTTGGTGCAGGAAACCACTGTTGCACTTGTATTAGTGTGGAAAAAACACTTTTCGCACTTGTGTTAGTGTTGAAAAACCACTTTTCGCACTTGTGTTAGTGTTGAAAAACCACTTTTCGCACTTGTGTTGGTGCAGGAAACCACTGTTGCACTTGTATTAGTGTGGAAAAAACACTTTTCGCACTTGTGTTGGTGTTGAAAAAACACTTTTTGCACTTGTGTTAGTGTTGAAAAACACTTTTCTCACTTTTGTTGGTGTTGAAAAAACACTTTTTGCACTTGTGATAGTGTTGAAACACCACTTTTCTCACGTTGTGTTGGTGCTGGAAACCACTTTTGCACTTGTATTAGTGTGGAAAAAACACTTTTCGCACTTGTGTTAGTGTTGAAAAACCACTTTTCACACTTGTGTTAGTGTTGAAAAACCACTTTTCGCACTTGTGTTGGTGTTGAAAAAACACTTTTTGCACTTGTGTTGGTGCAGGAAACCACTTTTGCACTTGTATTAGTGTGGAAAAAACACTTTTCGCACTTGTGATAGTGTTGAAAAACCACTTTTCGCACTTGTGTTAGTGTTGAAAAACCACCTTTCGCACTTGTGTTAGTGTTGAAAAACGACTTTTCGCACTTGTGTTGGTGCAGGAAACCACTTTTGCACTTGTATTAGTGTGGAAAAAACACTTTTTGCACTTGTGATAGTGTTGAAAAACCACTGTTCACACTTGTGTTAGTGTTGAAAAACCACTTTTCGCACTTCTGTTGGTGCAGGAAACCACTTTTGCACTTGTATTAGTGTGGAAAAAACACTTTTTGCACTTGTGATAATGTTGAAAAACCACTTTTCGCACTTGTATTAGTGTAGAAAAACCACTTTTTGGACTTGCGTTGGTGCAGGAAACCACTTTTGCACTTGCATTAGTGTGGAAAAAACACTTTTTGCACTTGTGATATTGTTGAAAAACCACTTTTCACACTTGTGTTAGTGTTGAAAAACCACTTTTCGCACTTGTGTTGGTGCAGGAAACCACTTTTGCACTTGTATTAGTGTGGAAAAAACACTTTTTGCACTTGTGATAGTGTTGAAAAACCACTTTTCGCACTTGTGTTAGTGTTGAAAAACCACTTTTCGCACTTGCGTTGGTGCAGGAAACCACTTTTGCACTTGTATTAGTGTGGAAAACCACTTTTCGCACTTGTGTTAGTGTTGAAAAACCACTTTTCGCACTTGTGTTAGTGTTGAAAAACCACTTTTCACACTTGTGTTGGTGCAGGAAACCACTTTTGCACTTGTATTAGTGTGGAAAAACCACTTTTCGCACTTGTGTTAGTGTTGAAAAACCACTTTTCGCACTTGTGTTAGTGTTGAAAAACCACTTTTCGCACTTGTGTTGGTGCAGGAAACCACTTTTGCACTTGTATTAGTGTAGAAAAAACACTTTTTGCACTTGTGATAGTGTTGAAAAACCACTTTTCGCACTTGTTTTAGTGTTGAAAAAACACTTTTCGGACTTGCGTTGGTGCAGGAAACCACTTTTGCACTTGCATTAGTGTGGAAAAACCACTTTTCGCACTTGTGTTAGTGTTGAAAATCCACTTTTCGCACTTGTGTTAGTGTTGAAAAACCACTTTTCGCACTTGTGTTAGTGTTGAAAAACCACTTTTCGCACTTGTGTTGGTGCAGGAAACCACTTTTGTACTTGTATTAGTGTTGGAAAACCACTTTTCGCACTTGTGTTAGTGTTGAAAAACCACTTTTCGCACTTGTGTTGGTGCAGGAAACCACTTTTGCACTTGTATTCGTGTGGAAAAACCACTTTTCGCACTTGTGTAGTGTTGAAAAACCACTTTTCGCACTTGTGTTGGTGCAGGAAACCACTTTTGCACTTGTATTCGTGTGGAAAAACCACTTTTCCAACTTGTGTTTGTGTTGAAAAACCACTTTTCGCACTTGTGTTAGTGTTGAAAAACCACTTTTCGCACTTATGTTAGTGTTGAAAAACCACTTTTCGCACTTGTGTTAGTGTTGAAAAACCACTTTTCGCACTTGTGTTGGTGCAGGAAACCACTTTTGCACTTGTATTAGTGTGGAAAAAACACTGTTCGCACTTGTGTTAGTGTTGAAAAACCACATTTCGCACTTGTGTTAGTGTTGAAAAACCACTTTTCGCACTTGTGTTGGTGCAGGAAACCACTTTTGCACTTGTATTAGTGTGGAAAAAACACTTTTTGCACTTGTGATAGTGTTGAAAAACCACTTTTTGCACTTGTGTTAGTGTTGAAAAACCACTTTTCGCACTTGTGTTGGTGCAGGAAACCACTTTTGCACTTGCATTAGTGTGGAAAAACCACTTTTCGCACTTGTGTTAGTGTTGAAAAACCACTTTTCGCACTTGTGTTAGTGTTGAAAAACCACTTTTCGCACTTGTGTTAGTGTTGAAAAACCACTTTTCGCACTTGTGTTGGTGCAGGAAACCACTTTTGCACTTGTATTAGTGTGGAAAAAACACTTTTCGCACTTGTGTTAGTGTTGAAAAACCACTTTTCGCACTTGTGTTAGTGTTGAAAAACCACTTTTCGCACTTGTGTTGGTGCAGGAAACCACTTTTGCACTTGTATTAGTGTGGAAAAACCACTTTTCGCACTTGTGTTAGTGTTGAAAAACCACTTTTCGCACTTGTGTTAGTGTTGAAAAACCACTTTTCGCACTTGTGTTAGTGTTGAAAAACCACTTTTCGCACTTGTGTTGGTGCAGGAAACCACTTTTGCACTTGTATTAGTGTGCAAAAAACACTTTTTGCACGTGTGATAGTGTTGAAAAACCACTTTTCGCACTTGTGTTAGTGTTGAAAAACCACTTTTCGCACTTGTGTTATTGTTGAAAAACCACTTTTCGCACTTGTGTTGGTGCAGGAAACCACTTTTGCACTTGTATTAGTGTGGAAAAACCACTTTTCGCACTTGTGTTAGTGTTGAAAAACCACTTTTCGCACTTGTGTTAGTGTTGAAAAACCACTTTTCGCACTTGTGTTAGTGTTGAAAAACCACTTTTCGCACTTGTTTTAGTGTTGAAAAACCACTTTTCGCACTTGTGTTATTGTTGAAAAACCACTTTTCGCACTTGTGTTGGTGCAGGAAACCACTTTTGCACTTGTATTTGTGTGGAAAAACCACTTTTCGCACTTGTGTTAGTGATGAAAAACCACTTTTCGCACTTGTGTTATTGTTGAAAAACCACTTTTCGCACTTGTGTTGGTGCAGGAAACCACTTTTGCACTTGTATTAGTGTGGAAAAACCACTTTTCGCACTTGTGTTAGTGTTGAAAAACCACTTTTCGCACTTGTGTTAGTGTTGAAAAACCACTTTTCGCACTTGTGTTAGTGTTGAAAAACCACTTTTCGCACTTGTTTTAGTGTTGAAAAACCACTTTTCGCACTTGTGTTAGTGTTGAAAAACGACTTTTCGCACTTGTGTTGGTGCAGGAAACCACTGTTGCACTTGTATTAGTGTGGAAAAAACACTTTTCGCACTTGTGTTAGTGTTGAAAAACCACTTTTCGCACTTGTGTTAGTGTTGAAAAACCACTTTTCGCACTTGTGTTGGTGCAGGAAACCACTGTTGCACTTGTATTAGTGTGGAAAAAACACTTTTCGCACTTGTGTTGGTGTTGAAAAAACACTTTTTGCACTTGTGTTAGTGTTGAAAAACCACTTTTCTCACTTGTGTTGGTGTTGAAAAAATACTTTTTGCACTTGTGATAGTGTTGAAACACCACTTTTCTCACTTGTGTTGGTGCTGGAAACCACTTTTGCACTTGTATTAGTGTGGAAAAAACACTTTTCGCACTTGTGTTAGTGTTGAAAAACCACTTTTCACACTTGTGTTAGTGTTGAAAAACCACTTTTCGCACTTGTGTTGGTGTTGAAAAAACACTTTTTGCACTTGTGTTGGTGCAGGAAACCACTTTTGCACTTGTATTAGTGTGGAAAAAACACTTTTCGCACTTGTGATAGTGTTGAAAAACCACTTTTCGCACTTGTGTTAGTGTTGAAAAACGACTTTTCGCACTTGTGTTGGTGCAGGAAACCACTTTTGCACTTGTATTAGTGTGGAAAAAACACTTTTTGCACTTGTGATAGTGTTGAAAAACCACTGTTCACACTTGTGTTAGTGTTGAAAAACCACTTTTCGCACTTCTGTTGGTGCAGGAAACCACTTTTGCACTTGTATTAGTGTGGAAAAAACACTTTTTGCACTTGTGATAATGTTGAAAAACCACTTTTCGCACTTGTATTAGTGTTGAAAAACCACTTTTCGGACTTGCGTTGGTGCAGGAAACCACTTTTGCACTTGCATTAGTGTGGAAAAAACACTTTTTGCACTTGTGATATTGTTGAAAAACCACTTTTCACACTTGTGTTAGTGTTGAAAAACCACTTTTCGCACTTGTGTTGGTGCAGGAAACCACTTTTGCACTTGTATTAGTGTGGAAAAAACACTTTTTGCACTTGTGATAGTGTTGAAAAACCACTTTTCGCACTTGTGTTAGTGTTGAAAAACCACTTTTCGCACTTGCGTTGGTGCAGGAAACCACTTTTGCACTTGTATTAGTGTGGAAAAAACACTTTTTGCACGTGTGATAGTGTTGAAAAACCACTTTTCGCACTTGTGTTAGTGTTGAAAAACCACTTTTCGTACTTGTGTTGGTGCAGGAAACCACTTTTGCACTTGTATTAGTGTGGAAAAACCACTTTTCGCACCTGTGTTAGTGTTGAAAAACCACTTTTCGCACTTGTGTTAGTGTTGAAAAACCACTTTTCGCACTTGTTTTGGTGCAGGAAACCACTTTTGCACTTGTATTAATGTGGAAAAAACACTTTTTGCACTTGTGATAGTGTTGAAGAACCACTTTTCGCACTTGTGTTAGTGTTGAAGAACCACTTTTCGCACTTGTGTTGGTGCAGGAAACCACTTTTGCACTTGTATTTGTGTGGAAAAACCACTTTTCGCACTTGTGTTAGTGATGAAAACCCACTTTTCGCACTTGTGTTAGTGTTGAAAAACCACTTTTCGCACTTGTGTTATTGTTGAAAAACCACTTTTCGCACTTGTGTTGGTGCAGGAAACCACTTTTGCACTTGTATTAGTGTGGAAAAACCACTTTTCCAACTTGTGTTTGTGTTGAAAAACCACTTTTCGCACTTGTGTTAGTGTTGAAAAACCACTTTTCGCACTTATGTTAGTGTTGAAAAACCACTTTTCGCACTTGTGTTAGTGTTGAAAAACCACTTTTCGCACTGTGTTGGTGCAGGAAACCACTTTTGCACTTGTATTAGTGTGGAAAAAACACTGTTCGCACTTGTGTTAGTGTTGAAAAACCACATTTCGCACTTGTGTTAGTGTTGAAAAACCACTTTTCGCACTTGTGTTGGTGCAGGAAACCACTTTTGCACTTGTATTAGTGTGGAAAAAACACTTTTTGCACTTGTGATAGTGTTGAAAAACCACTTTTTGCACTTGTGTTAGTGTTGAAAAACCACTTTTCGCACTTGTGTTGGTGCAGGAAACCACTTTTGCACTTGCATTAGTGTGGAAAACCACTTTTCGCACTTGTGTTAGTGTTGAAAAACCACTTTTCGCACTTGTGTTAGTGTTGAAAAACCACTTTTCGCACTTGTGTTAGTGTTGAAAAACCACTTTTCGCACTTGTGTTGGTGCAGGAAACCACTTTTGCACTTGTATTAGTGTGGAAAAAACACTTTTCGCACTTGTGTTAGTGTTGAAAAACCACTTTTCGCACTTGTGTTAGTGTTGAAAAACCACTTTTCGCACTTGTGTTGGTGCAGGAAACCACTTTTGCACTTGTATTAGTGTGGAAAAACCACTTTTCGCACTTGTGTTAGTGTTGAAAAACCACTTTTCGCACTTGTGTTAGTGTTGAAAAACCACTTTTCGCACTTGTGTTAGTGTTGAAAAACCACTTTTCGCACTTGTGTTGGTGCAGGAAACCACTTTTGCACTTGTATTAGTGTGGAAAAAACACTTTTTGCACGTGTGATAGTGTTGAAAAACCACTTTTCGCACTTGTGTTAGTGTTGAAAAACCACTTTTCGTACTTGTGTTGGTGCAGGAAACCACTTTTGCACTTGTATTAGTGTGGAAAAACCACTTTTCGCACCTGTGTTAGTGTTGAAAAACCACTTTTCGCACTTGTGTTAGTGTTGAAAAACCACTTTTCGCACTTGTTTTGGTGCAGGAAACCACTTTTGCACTTGTATTAATGTGGAAAAAACACTTTTTGCACTTGTGATAGTGTTGAAAAACCACTTTTCGCACTTGTGTTAGTGTTGAAAAACCACTTTTCGCACTTGTGTTGGTGCAGGAAACCACTTTTGCACTTGTATTTGTGTGGAAAACCACTTTTCGCACTTGTGTTAGTGATGAAAACCCACTTTCCGCACTTGTGTTAGTGTTGAAAAACCACTTTTCGCACTTGTGTTATTGTTGAAAAACCACTTTTCGCACTTGTGTTGGTGCAGGAAACCACTTTTGCACTTGTATTAGTGTGGAAAAACCACTTTTCGCACTTGTGTTAGTGTTGAAAAACCACTTTTCGCACTTGTGTTAGTGTTGAAAAACCACTTTTCGCACTTGTGTTAGTGTTGAAAATGCACTTTTCGCACTTGTTTTAGTGTTGAAAAACCACTTTTCGCACTTGTGTTAGTGTTGAAAAACGACTTTTCGCACTTGTGTTGGTGCAGGAAACCACTGTTGCACTTGTATTAGTGTGGAAAAAACACTTTTCGCACTTGTGTTAGTGTTGAAAAACCACTTTTCGCACTTGTGTTAGTGTTGAAAAACCACTTTTCGCACTTGTGTTGGTGCAGGAAACCACTGTTGCACTTGTATTAGTGTGGAAAAAACACTTTTCGCACTTGTGTTGGTGTTGAAAAAACACTTTTTGCACTTGTGTTAGTGTTGAAAAACCACTTTTCTCACTTTTGTTGGTGTTGAAAAAACACTTTTTGCACTTGTGATAGTGTTGAAACACCACTTTTCTCACTTGTGTTGGTGCTGGAAACCACTTTTGCACTTGTATTAGTGTGGAAAAAACACTTTTCGCACTTGTGTTAGTGTTGAAAAACCACTTTTCACACTTGTGTTAGTGTTGAAAAACCACTTTTCGCACTTGTGTTGGTGTTGAAAAAACACTTTTTGCACTTGTGTTGGTGCAGGAAACCACTTTTGCACTTGTATTAGTGTGGAAAAAACACTTTTCGCACTTGTGATAGTGTTGAAAAACCACTTTTCGCACTTGTGTTAGTGTTGAAAAACCACCTTTCGCACTTGTGTTAGTGTTGAAAAACGACTTTTCGCACTTGTGTTGGTGCAGGAAACCACTTTTGCACTTGTATTAGTGTGGAAAAAACACTTTTTGCACTTGTGATAGTGTTGAAAAACCACTGTTCACACTTGTGTTAGTGTTGAAAAACCACTTTTCGCACTTCTGTTGGTGCAGGAAACCACTTTTGCACTTGTATTAGTGTGGAAAAAACACTTTTTGCACTTGTGATAATGTTGAAAAACCACTTTTCGCACTTGTATTAGTGTAGAAAAACCACTTTTTGGACTTGCGTTGGTGCAGGAAACCACTTTTGCACTTGCATTAGTGTGGAAAAAACACTTTTTGCACTTGTGATATTGTTGAAAAACCACTTTTCACACTTGTGTTAGTGTTGAAAAACCACTTTTCGCACTTGTGTTGGTGCAGGAAACCACTTTTGCACTTGTATTAGTGTGGAAAAAACACTTTTTGCACTTGTGATAGTGTTGAAAAACCACTTTTCGCACTTGTGTTAGTGTTGAAAAACCACTTTTCGCACTTGCGTTGGTGCAGGAAACCACTTTTGCACTTGTATTAGTGTGGAAAACCACTTTTCGCACTTGTGTTAGTGTTGAAAAACCACTTTTCGCACTTGTGTTAGTGTTGAAAAACCACTTTTCACACTTGTGTTGGTGCAGGAAACCACTTTTGCACTTGTATTAGTGTGGAAAAACCACTTTTCGCACTTGTGTTAGTGTTGAAAAACCACTTTTCGCACTTGTGTTAGTGTTGAAAAACCACTTTTCGCACTTGTGTTGGTGCAGGAAACCACTTTTGCACTTGTATTAGTGTGGAAAAAACACTTTTTGCACTTGTGATAGTGTTGAAAAACCACTTTTCGCACTTGTTTTAGTGTTGAAAAAACACTTTTCGGACTTGCGTTGGTGCAGGAAACCACTTTTGCACTTGCATTAGTGTGGAAAAACCACTTTTCGCACTTGTGTTAGTGTTGAAAATCCACTTTTCGCACTTGTGTTAGTGTTGAAAAACCACTTTTCGCACTTGTGTTAGTGTTGAAAAACCACTTTTCGCACTTGTGTTGGTGCAGGAAACCACTTTTGTACTTGTATTAGTGTTGGAAAACCACTTTTCGCACTTGTGTTAGTGTTGAAAAACCACTTTTCGCACTTGTGTTGGTGCAGGAAACCACTTTTGCACTTGTATTCGTGTGGAAAAACCACTTTTCGCACTTGTGTAGTGTTGAAAAACCACTTTTCGCACTTGTGTTGGTGCAGGAAACCACTTTTGCACTTGTATTCGTGTGGAAAAACCACTTTTCCAACTTGTGTTTGTGTTGAAAAACCACTTTTCGCACTTGTGTTAGTGTTGAAAAACCACTTTTCGCACTTATGTTAGTGTTGAAAAACCACTTTTCGCACTTGTGTTAGTGTTGAAAAACCACTTTTCGCACTTGTGTTGGTGCAGGAAACCACTTTTGCACTTGTATTAGTGTGGAAAAAACACTGTTCGCACTTGTGTTAGTGTTGAAAAACCACATTTCGCACTTGTGTTAGTGTTGAAAAACCACTTTTCGCACTTGTGTTGGTGCAGGAAACCACTTTTGCACTTGTATTAGTGTGGAAAAAACACTTTTTGCACTTGTGATAGTGTTGAAAAACCACTTTTTGCACTTGTGTTAGTGTTGAAAAACCACTTTTCGCACTTGTGTTGGTGCAGGAAACCACTTTTGCACTTGCATTAGTGTGGAAAAACCACTTTTCGCACTTGTGTTAGTGTTGAAAAACCACTTTTCGCACTTGTGTTAGTGTTGAAAAACCACTTTTCGCACTTGTGTTAGTGTTGAAAAACCACTTTTCGCACTTGTGTTGGTGCAGGAAACCACTTTTGCACTTGTATTAGTGTGGAAAAAACACTTTTCGCACTTGTGTTAGTGTTGAAAAACCACTTTTCGCACTTGTGTTAGTGTTGAAAAACCACTTTTCGCACTTGTGTTGGTGCAGGAAACCACTTTTGCACTTGTATTAGTGTGGAAAAACCACTTTTCGCACTTGTGTTAGTGTTGAAAAACCACTTTTCGCACTTGTGTTAGTGTTGAAAAACCACTTTTCGCACTTGTGTTAGTGTTGAAAAACCACTTTTCGCACTTGTGTTGGTGCAGGAAACCACTTTTGCACTTGTATTAGTGTGCAAAAAACACTTTTTGCACGTGTGATAGTGTTGAAAAACCACTTTTCGCACTTGTGTTAGTGTTGAAAAACCACTTTTCGCACTTGTGTTGGTGCAGGAAACCACTTTTGCACTTGTATTTGTGTGGAAAAACCACTTTTCGCACTTGTGTTAGTGATGAAAAACCACTTTTCGCACTTGTGTTATTGTTGAAAAACCACTTTTCGCACTTGTGTTGGTGCAGGAAACCACTTTTGCACTTGTATTAGTGTGGAAAAACCACTTTTCGCACTTGTGTTAGTGTTGAAAAACCACTTTTCGCACTTGTGTTAGTGTTGAAAAACCACTTTTCGCACTTGTGTTAGTGTTGAAAAACCACTTTTCGCACTTGTTTTAGTGTTGAAAAACCACTTTTCGCACTTGTGTTAGTGTTGAAAAACGACTTTTCGCACTTGTGTTGGTGCAGGAAACCACTGTTGCACTTGTATTAGTGTGGAAAAAACACTTTTCGCACTTGTGTTAGTGTTGAAAAACCACTTTTCGCACTTGTGTTAGTGTTGAAAAACCACTTTTCGCACTTGTGTTGGTGCAGGAAACCACTGTTGCACTTGTATTAGTGTGGAAAAAACACTTTTCGCACTTGTGTTGGTGTTGAAAAAACACTTTTTGCACTTGTGTTAGTGTTGAAAAACCACTTTTCTCACTTGTGTTGGTGTTGAAAAAATACTTTTTGCACTTGTGATAGTGTTGAAACACCACTTTTCTCACTTGTGTTGGTGCTGGAAACCACTTTTGCACTTGTATTAGTGTGGAAAAAACACTTTTCGCACTTGTGTTAGTGTTGAAAAACCACTTTTCACACTTGTGTTAGTGTTGAAAAACCACTTTTCACACTTGTGTTGGTGTTGAAAAAACACTTTTTGCACTTGTGTTGGTGCAGGAAACCACTTTTGCACTTGTATTAGTGTGGAAAAAACACTTTTCGCACTTGTGATAGTGTTGAAAAACCACTTTTCGCACTTGTGTTAGTGTTGAAAAACGACTTTTCGCACTTGTGTTGGTGCAGGAAACCACTTTTGCACTTGTATTAGTGTGGAAAAAACACTTTTTGCACTTGTGATAGTGTTGAAAAACCACTGTTCACACTTGTGTTAGTGTTGAAAAACCACTTTTCGCACTTCTGTTGGTGCAGGAAACCACTTTTGCACTTGTATTAGTGTGGAAAAAACACTTTTTGCACTTGTGATAATGTTGAAAAACCACTTTTCGCACTTGTATTAGTGTTGAAAAACCACTTTTCGGACTTGCGTTGGTGCAGGAAACCACTTTTGCACTTGCATTAGTGTGGAAAAAACACTTTTTGCACTTGTGATATTGTTGAAAAACCACTTTTCACACTTGTGTTAGTGTTGAAAAACCACTTTTCGCACTTGTGTTGGTGCAGGAAACCACTTTTGCACTTGTATTAGTGTGGAAAAAACACTTTTTGCACTTGTGATAGTGTTGAAAAACCACTTTTCGCACTTGTGTTAGTGTTGAAAAACCACTTTTCGCACTTGCGTTGGTGCAGGAAACCACTTTTGCACTTTAGTCTAGTAGGAAGACTAGGTCCCCCTGCACCCCCCGGAGATATACTTCTAATCAGTGTTTCTAGATTGGAAAAAATGTGTAGAAAATGACTAGCTATGGCCCCAAGCTGAAAAAATGTCCCACATACCATTTTTATGCAAATTACTGCTGCAAATTTTATGCAAAATTATGCAAATTTTATGCAAATTTTTGATGAGGAGTAGAGTTGAGGGGTCTTTGAGGGCTTCATCGAGGTGCTCTCGGTTGCAAGACTGGGTCATTCTGAGAAGCACAGCAGGGTCAGAGATCATGACGTTCTCCTCCTCAGTGAATCTCTCCATCAACAGCCTCTCCATTGCCTCACACACTGTTTTGAGGCAAAAGAGGGACTTTGCGTAGGCCTTTCCACTGAGAACACCTTTGAGAGATCCACTTGTTACTAGTTGTGCCTCAAAGAGAATCTCTGCATATCCAGAACCACGCATCTTGTGTCCAGTGAGCATCCCGATGTAGTTCATGGATGTGTGGAAGGGTCCAATCGTTACTACATGACTAGCAAATTCATTTGGCCAGCGCCAGATGATGGGAAGGGCTTTCATGCAGACACCCAGATCAAATGTATTCAGGACCCATCTCTGACCCACCTCAGCAGTTGCTGCCTCGGAACGCTTCAGTAGCTCACGAACAACTGCGTTGTCTGTGATCGGTTGGTGGATAGGCGTGCAGTAGTCGACTGTTGATTTGCTGGGTGGGGGAGAACCAGTTGCAGAGGTGAAACCCCCTAGCCCAGGCACAGGCTGCAGGCCATTGCCATGCCATGCAGGCACCAGGCACAGACCGATCACAGACAACGCAGTTGTTGGTGAGCTACTGAAGCGTTCCGAGGCAGCAACTGCTGAGGTGGGTCAGAGATGGGTCCTGAATACATTTGATCTGGGTGTCTGCATGAAAGCCCTTCCCATCATCTGGCGCTGGCCAAATGAATTTGCTAGTCATGTAGTAACGATTGGACCCTTCCACACATCCATGAACTACATCGGGATGCTCACTGGACACAAGATGCGTGGTTCTGGATATGCAGAGATTCTCTTTGAGGCACAACTAGTAACAAGTGGATCTCTCAAAGGTGTTCTCAGTGGAAAGGCCTACGCAAAGTCCCTCTTTTGCCTCAAAACAGTGTGTGAGGCAATGGAGAGGCTGTTGATGGAGAGATTCACTGAGGAGGAGAACATCATGATCTCTGACCCTGCTGTGCTTCTCAGAATGACCCAGTCTTGCAACCGAGAGCACCTCGATGAAGCCCTCAAAGACCCCTCAACTCTACTCCTCATCAAAAATTTGCATAAAATTTGCATAATTTTGCATAAAATTTGCAGCAGTAATTTGCATAAAAATGGTATGTGGGACATTTTTCCAGCTTGGGGCCATAGCTAGTCATTTTCTACACATTTTTTCCAATCTAGAAACACTGATTAGAAGTATATCTCCGGGGGGTGCAGGGGGACCTAGTCTTCCTACTAGACTACTTGTATTAGTGTGGAAAACCACTTTTCGCACTTGTGTTAGTGTTGAAAAACCACTTTTCGCACTTGTGTTAGTGTTGAAAAACCACTTTTCACACTTGTGTTGGTGCAGGAAACCACTTTTGCACTTGTATTAGTGTGGAAAAACCACTTTTCGCACTTGTGTTAGTGTTGAAAAACCACTTTTCGCACTTGTGATAGTGTTGAAACACCACTTTTCTCACTTGTGTTGGTGCTGGAAACCACTTTTGCACTTGTATTAGTGTGGAAAAAACACTTTTCGCACTTGTGTTAGTGTTGAAAAACCACTTTTCACACTTGTGTTAGTGTTGAAAAACCACTTTTCGCACTTGTGTTAGTGTTGAAAAACCACTTTTCGCACTTGTGTTAGTGTTGAAAAACCACTTTTCGCACTTGTGTTGGTGCAGGAAACCACTTTTGCACTTGTATTAGTGTGCAAAAAACACTTTTTGCACGTGTGATAGTGTTGAAAAACCACTTTTCGCACTTGTGTTAGTGTTGAAAAACCACTTTTCGCACTTGTGTTGGTGCAGGAAACCACTTTTGCACTTGTATTTGTGTGGAAAAACCACTTTTCGCACTTGTGTTAGTGATGAAAAACCACTTTTCGCACTTGTGTTATTGTTGAAAAACCACTTTTCGCACTTGTGTTGGTGCAGGAAACCACTTTTGCACTTGTATTAGTGTGGAAAAACCACTTTTCGCACTTGTGTTAGTGTTGAAAAACCACTTTTCGCACTTGTGTTAGTGTTGAAAAACCACTTTTCGCACTTGTGTTAGTGTTGAAAAACCACTTTTCGCACTTGTTTTAGTGTTGAAAAACCACTTTTCGCACTTGTGTTAGTGTTGAAAAACGACTTTTCGCACTTGTGTTGGTGCAGGAAACCACTGTTGCACTTGTATTAGTGTGGAAAAAACACTTTTCGCACTTGTGTTAGTGTTGAAAAACCACTTTTCGCACTTGTGTTAGTGTTGAAAAACCACTTTTCGCACTTGTGTTGGTGCAGGAAACCACTGTTGCACTTGTATTAGTGTGGAAAAAACACTTTTCGCACTTGTGTTGGTGTTGAAAAAACACTTTTTGCACTTGTGTTAGTGTTGAAAAACCACTTTTCTCACTTGTGTTGGTGTTGAAAAAATACTTTTTGCACTTGTGATAGTGTTGAAACACCACTTTTCTCACTTGTGTTGGTGCTGGAAACCACTTTTGCACTTGTATTAGTGTGGAAAAAACACTTTTCGCACTTGTGTTAGTGTTGAAAAACCACTTTTCACACTTGTGTTAGTGTTGAAAAACCACTTTTCACACTTGTGTTGGTGTTGAAAAAACACTTTTTGCACTTGTGTTGGTGCAGGAAACCACTTTTGCACTTGTATTAGTGTGGAAAAAACACTTTTCGCACTTGTGATAGTGTTGAAAAACCACTTTTCGCACTTGTGTTAGTGTTGAAAAACGACTTTTCGCACTTGTGTTGGTGCAGGAAACCACTTTTGCACTTGTATTAGTGTGGAAAAAACACTTTTTGCACTTGTGATAGTGTTGAAAAACCACTGTTCACACTTGTGTTAGTGTTGAAAAACCACTTTTCGCACTTCTGTTGGTGCAGGAAACCACTTTTGCACTTGTATTAGTGTGGAAAAAACACTTTTTGCACTTGTGATAATGTTGAAAAACCACTTTCGCACTTGTATTAGTGTTGAAAAACCACTTTTCGGACTTGCGTTGGTGCAGGAAACCACTTTTGCACTTGCATTAGTGTGGAAAAAACACTTTTTGCACTTGTGATATTGTTGAAAAACCACTTTTCACACTTGTGTTAGTGTTGAAAAACCACTTTTCGCACTTGTGTTGGTGCAGGAAACCACTTTTGCACTTGTATTAGTGTGGAAAAAACACTTTTTGCACTTGTGATAGTGTTGAAAAACCACTTTTCGCACTTGTGTTAGTGTTGAAAAACCACTTTTCGCACTTGCGTTGGTGCAGGAAACCACTTTTGCACTTTAGTCTAGTAGGAAGACTAGGTCCCCCTGCACCCCCCGGAGATATACTTCTAATCAGTGTTTCTAGATTGGAAAAAATGTGTAGAAAATGACTAGCTATGGCCCCAAGCTGAAAAAATGTCCCACATACCATTTTTATGCAAATTACTGCTGCAAATTTTATGCAAAATTATGCAAATTTTATGCAAATTTTTGATGAGGAGTAGAGTTGAGGGGTCTTTGAGGGCTTCATCGAGGTGCTCTCGGTTGCAAGACTGGGTCATTCTGAGAAGCACAGCAGGGTCAGAGATCATGACGTTCTCCTCCTCAGTGAATCTCTCCATCAACAGCCTCTCCATTGCCTCACACACTGTTTTGAGGCAAAAGAGGGACTTTGCGTAGGCCTTTCCACTGAGAACACCTTTGAGAGATCCACTTGTTACTAGTTGTGCCTCAAAGAGAATCTCTGCATATCCAGAACCACGCATCTTGTGTCCAGTGAGCATCCCGATGTAGTTCATGGATGTGTGGAAGGGTCCAATCGTTACTACATGACTAGCAAATTCATTTGGCCAGCGCCAGATGATGGGAAGGGCTTTCATGCAGACACCCAGATCAAATGTATTCAGGACCCATCTCTGACCCACCTCAGCAGTTGCTGCCTCGGAACGCTTCAGTAGCTCACGAACAACTGCGTTGTCTGTGATCGGTTGGTGGATAGGCGTGCAGTAGTCGACTGTTGATTTGCTGGGTGGGGGAGAACCAGTTGCAGAGGTGAAACCCCCTAGCCCAGGCACAGGCTGCAGGCCATTGCCATGCCATGCAGGCACCAGGCACAGACCGATCACAGACAACGCAGTTGTTGGTGAGCTACTGAAGCGTTCCGAGGCAGCAACTGCTGAGGTGGGTCAGAGATGGGTCCTGAATACATTTGATCTGGGTGTCTGCATGAAAGCCCTTCCCATCATCTGGCGCTGGCCAAATGAATTTGCTAGTCATGTAGTAACGATTGGACCCTTCCACACATCCATGAACTACATCGGGATGCTCACTGGACACAAGATGCGTGGTTCTGGATATGCAGAGATTCTCTTTGAGGCACAACTAGTAACAAGTGGATCTCTCAAAGGTGTTCTCAGTGGAAAGGCCTACGCAAAGTCCCTCTTTTGCCTCAAAACAGTGTGTGAGGCAATGGAGAGGCTGTTGATGGAGAGATTCACTGAGGAGGAGAACATCATGATCTCTGACCCTGCTGTGCTTCTCAGAATGACCCAGTCTTGCAACCGAGAGCACCTCGATGAAGCCCTCAAAGACCCCTCAACTCTACTCCTCATCAAAAATTTGCATAAAATTTGCATAATTTTGCATAAAATTTGCAGCAGTAATTTGCATAAAAATGGTATGTGGGACATTTTTTCAGCTTGGGGCCATAGCTAGTCATTTTCTACACATTTTTTCCAATCTAGAAACACTGATTAGAAGTATATCTCCGGGGGGTGCAGGGGGACCTAGTCTTCCTACTAGACTACTTGTATTAGTGTGGAAAACCACTTTTCGCACTTGTGTTAGTGTTGAAAAACCACTTTTCGCACTTGTGTTAGTGTTGAAAAACCACTTTTCACACTTGTGTTGGTGCAGGAAACCACTTTTGCACTTGTATTAGTGTGGAAAAACCACTTTTCGCACTTGTGTTAGTGTTGAAAAACCACTTTTCGCACTTGTGATAGTGTTGAAACACCACTTTTCTCACTTGTGTTGGTGCTGGAAACCACTTTTGCACTTGTATTAGTGTGGAAAAAACACTTTTCGCACTTGTGTTAGTGTTGAAAAACCACTTTTCACACTTGTGTTAGTGTTGAAAAACCACTTTTCGCACTTGTGTTAGTGTTGAAAAACCACTTTTCGCACTTGTGTTGGTGTTGAAAAACCACTTTTCGCACTTGTGTTGGTGCAGGAAACCACTGTTGCACTTGTATTAGTGTGGAAAAAACACTTTTCGCACTTGTGTTGGTGTTGAAAAAACACTTTTTGCACTTGTGTTAGTGTTGAAAAACCACTTTTCTCACTTGTGTTGGTGTTGAAAAAACACTTTTTGCACTTGTGATAGTGTTGAAACACCACTTTTCTCACTTGTGTTGGTGCTGGAAACCACTTTTGCACTTGTATTAGTGTGGAAAAAACACTTTTCGCACTTGTGTTAGTGTTGAAAAACCACTTTTCACACTTGTGTTAGTGTTGAAAAACCACGTTTCGCACTTGTGTTGGTGTTGAAAAAACACTTTTTGCACTTGTGTTGGTGCAGGAAACCACTTTTGCACTTGTATTAGTGTGGAAAAAACACTTTTCGCACTTGTGATAGTGTTGAAAAACCACTTTTCGCACTTGTGTTAGTGTTGAAAAACGACTTTTCGCACTTGTGTTGGTGCAGGAAACCACTTTTGCACTTGTATTAGTGTGGAAAAAACACTTTTTGCACTTGTGATAGTGTTGAAAAACCACTGTTCACACTTGTGTTAGTGTTGAAAAACCACTTTTCGCACTTCTGTTGGTGCAGGAAACCACTTTTGCACTTGTATTAGTGTGGAAAAAACACTTTTTGCACTTGTGATAATGTTGAAAAACCACTTTTCGCACTTGTATTAGTGTTGAAAAACCACTTTTCGGACTTGCGTTGGTGCAGGAAACCACTTTTGCACTTGCATTAGTGTGGAAAAAACACTTTTTGCACTTGTGATATTGTTGAAAAACCACTTTTCACACTTGTGTTAGTGTTGAAAAACCACTTTTCGCACTTGTGTTGGTGCAGGAAACCACTTTTGCACTTGTATTAGTGTGGAAAAAACACTTTTTGCACTTGCGATAGTGTTGAAAAACCACTTTTCGCACTTGTGTTAGTGTTGAAAAACCACTTTTCGCACTTGCGTTGGTGCAGGAAACCACTTTTGCACTTGTATTAGTGTGGAAAACCACTTTTCGCACTTGTGTTAGTGTTGAAAAACCACTTTTCGCACTTGTGTTAGTGTTGAAAAACCACTTTTCACACTTGTGTTGGTGCAGGAAACCACTTTTGCACTTGTATTAGTGTGGAAAAACCACTTTTCGCACTTGTGTTAGTGTTGAAAAACCACTTTTCACACTTGTGTTGGTGCAGGAAACCACTTTTGCACTTGTATTAGTGTGGAAAAACCACTTTTCGCACTTGTGTTAGTGTTGAAAAACCACTTTTCGCACTTGTGTTAGTGTTGAAAAACCACTTTTCGCACTTGTGTTGGTGCAGGAAACCACTTTTGCACTTGTATTAGTGTGGAAAAAACACTTTTTGCACTTGTGATTGTGTTGAAAAACCACTTTTCGCACTTGTTTTAGTGTTGAAAAAACACTTTTCGGACTTGCGTTGGTGCAGGAAACCACTTTTGCACTTGCATTAGTGTGGAAAAACCACTTTTCGCACTTGTGTTAGTGTTGAAAATCCACTTTTCGCACTTGTGTTAGTGTTGAAAAACCACTTTTCGCACTTGTGTTAGTGTTGAAAAACCACTTTTCGCACTTGTGTTGGTGCAGGAAACCACTTTTGTACTTGTATTAGTGTGGAAAACCACTTTTCACACTTGTGTTAGTGTTGAAAAACCACTTTTCGCACTTGTGTTAGTGTTGAAAAACCACTTTTCGCACTTGCGTTGGTGCAGGAAACCAATTTTGCACTTGTATTAGTGTGGAAAACCACTTTTTGCACTTGTGTTAGTGTTGAAAAACTACTTTTCGCACTTGTGTTAGTGTTGAAAAACCACTTTTCACACTTGTGTTGGTGCAGGAAACCACTTTTGCACTTGTATTAGTGTGGAAAAACCACTTTTCGCACTTGTGTTAGTGTTGAAAAACCACTTTTCGCACTTGTGTTAGTGTTGAAAAACCACTTTTCGCACTTGTGTTGGTGCAGGAAACCACTTTTGCACTTGTATTAGTGTGGAAAATACACTTTTTGCACTTGTGATAGTGTTGAAAAACCACTTTTCGCACTTGTTTTAGTGTTGAAAAAACACTTTTCGGACTTGCGTTGGTGCAGGAAACCACTTTTGCACTTGCATTAGTGTGGAAAAACCACTTTTCGCACTTGTGTTAGTGTTGAAAATCCACTTTTCGCACTTGTGTTAGTGTTGAAAAACCACTTTTCGCACTTGTGTTAGTGTTGAAAAACCACTTTTCGCACTTGTGTTGGTGCAGGAAACCACTTTTGTACTTGTATTAGTGTGGAAAATCCACTTTTTGCACTTGTGATATTGTTCAAAAACCACTTTTCGCACTTGTGTTAGTGTTGAAAAACCACTTTTCGCACTTGTGTTGGTGCAGGAAACCACTTTTGCACTTGTATTAGTGTGGAAAAAACACTTTTTGCACTTGTGATAGTGTTGAAAAACCACTTTTCGCACTTGTGTTAGTGTTGAAAAACCACTTTTCGCACTTGTGTTGGTGCAGGAAACCACTTTTGCACTTGTATTAGTGTGAAAAAAACACTTTTCGCACTTGTGTTATTGTTGAAAAACCACTTTTCACACTTGTGTTAGTGTTGAAAAACCACTTTTCACACTTTTGTTAGTGTTGAAAAACCACTTTTCGCACCTGTGTTGGTGCAGGAAACCACTTTTGCACTTGTATTAGTGTGGAAAAACCACTTTTCGCACTTGTGTTAGTGTTGAAAAACCACTTTTCGCACTTGTGTTAGTGTTGAAAAACCACTTTTCGCACTTGTGTTAGTGTTGAAAAACCACTTTTCGCACTTGTGTTGGTGCAGGAAACCACTTTTGCACTTGTATTAGTGTGGAAAAAACACTTTTCGCACTTGTGTTAGTGTTGAAAAACCACTTTTCGCACTTGTGTTAGTGTTGAAAAACCACTTTTCTCACTTGTGTTGGTGTTGAAAAAACACTTTTTGCACTTGTGATAGTGTTGAAAAACCACTTTTCGCACTTGTGTTGGTGCAGGAAACCACTTTTGCACTTGTATTAGTGTGGAAAAAACACTTTTCGCACTTGTGTTAGTGTTGAAAAACCACTTTTCGCACTTGTGTTAGTGTTGAAAAACCACTTTTCGCACTTGTGTTGGTGCAGGAAACCACTTTTGCACTTGTATTAGTGTGGAAAAAACACTTTTCGCACTTGTGTTGGTGTTGAAAAAACACTTTTTGCACTTGTGTTAGTGTTGAAAAACCACTTTTCTCACTTGTGTTGGTGTTGAAAAAACACTTTTTGCATTTGTGATAGTGTTGAAACACCACTTTTCTCACTTGTGTTGGTGCTGGAAACCACTTTTGCACTTGTATTAGTGTGGAAAAAACACTTTTCGCACTTGTGTTAGTGTTGAAAAACCACTTTTCACACTTGTGTTAGTGTTGAAAAACCACTTTTCGCACTTGTGTTGGTGTTGAAAAAACACTTTTTGCACTTGTGTTGGTGCAGGAAACCACTTTTGCACTTGTATTAGTGTGGAAAAAACACTTTTCGCACTTGTGATAGTGTTGAAAAACCACTTTTCGCACTTGTGTTAGTGTTGAAAAACCACCTTTCGCACTTGTGTTAGTGTTGAAAAACGACTTTTCGCACTTGTGTTGGTGCAGGAAACCACTTTTGCACTTGTATTAGTGTGGAAAAAACACTTTTTGCACTTGTGATAGTGTTGAAAAACCACTGTTCACACTTGTGTTAGTGTTGAAAAACCACTTTTCGCACTTCTGTTGGTGCAGGAAACCACTTTTGCACTTGTATTAGTGTGGAAAAAACACTTTTTGCACTTGTGATAATGTTGAAAAACCACTTTTCGCACTTGTATTAGTGTTGAAAAACCACTTTTCGGACTTGCGTTGGTGCAGGAAACCACTTTTGCACTTGCATTAGTGTGGAAAAAACACTTTTTGCACTTGTGATATTGTTGAAAAACCACTTTTCACACTTGTGTTAGTGTTGAAAAACCACTTTTCGCACTTGTGTTGGTGCAGGAAACCACTTTTGCACTTGTATTAGTGTGGAAAAAACACTTTTTGCACTTGTGATAGTGTTGAAAAACCACTTTTCGCACTTGTGTTAGTGTTGAAAAACCACTTTTCGCACTTGCGTTGGTGCAGGAAACCACTTTTGCACTTGTATTAGTGTGGAAAACCACTTTTCGCACTTGTGTTAGTGTTGAAAAACCACTTTTCGCACTTGTGTTAGTGTTGAAAAACCACTTTTCACACTTGTGTTGGTGCAGGAAACCACTTTTGCACTTGTATTAGTGTGGAAAAACCACTTTTCGCACTTGTGTTAGTGTTGAAAAACCACTTTTCGCACTTGTGTTAGTGTTGAAAAACCACTTTTCGCACTTGTGTTGGTGCAGGAAACCACTTTTGCACTTGTATTAGTGTGGAAAAAACACTTTTTGCACTTGTGATAGTGTTGAAAAACCACTTTTCGCACTTGTTTTAGTGTTGAAAAAACACTTTTCGGACTTGCGTTGGTGCAGGAAACCACTTTTGCACTTGCATTAGTGTGGAAAAACCACTTTTCGCACTTGTGTTAGTGTTGAAAATCCACTTTTCGCACTTGTGTTAGTGTTGAAAAACCACTTTTCGCACTTGTGTTAGTGTTGAAAAACCACTTTTCGCACTTGTGTTGGTGCAGGAAACCACTTTTGTACTTGTATTAGTGTGGAAAACCACTTTTCGCACTTGTGTTAGTGTTGAAAAAGCACTTTTCGCACTTGTGTTAGTGTTGAAAAACCACTTTTCGCACTTGTGTTAGTGTTGAAAAACCACTTTTCGCACTTGCGTTGGTGCAGGAAACCAATTTTGCACTTGTATTAGTGTGGAAAACCACTTTTTGCACTTGTGTTAGTGTTGAAAAACCACTTTTCACACTTGTGTTGGTGCAGGAAACCACTTTTGCACTTGTATTAGTGTGGAAAAACCACTTTTCGCACTTGTGTTAGTGTTGAAAAACCACTTTTCGCACTTGTGTTAGTGTTGAAAAACCACTTTTCGCACTTGTGTTGGTGCAGGAAACCACTTTTGCACTTGTATTAGTGTGGAAAAAACACTTTTTGCACTTGTGATAGTGTTGAAAAACCACTTTTCGCACTTGTTTTAGTGTTGAAAAAACACTTTTCGGACTTGCGTTGGTGCAGGAAACCACTTTTGCACTTGCATTAGTGTGGAAAAACCACTTTTCGCACTTGTGTTAGTGTTGAAAATCCACTTTTCGCACTTGTGTTAGTGTTGAAAAACCACTTTTCGCACTTGTGTTAGTGTTGAAAAACCACTTTTCGCACTTGTGTTGGTGCAGGAAACCACTTTTGTACTTGTATTAGTGTGGAAAATCCACTTTTTGCACTTGTGATATTGTTCAAAAACCACTTTTCGCACTTGTGTTAGTGTTGAAAAACCACTTTTCGCACTTGTGTTGGTGCAGGAAACCACTTTTGCACTTGTATTAGTGTGGAAAAAACACTTTTTGCACTTGTGATAGTGTTGAAAAACCACTTTTCGCACTTGTGTTAGTGTTGAAAAACCACTTTTCGCACTTGTGTTGGTGCAGGAAACCACTTTTGCACTTGTATTAGTGTGAAAAAAACACTTTTCGCACTTGTGTTATTGTTGAAAAACCACTTTTCACACTTGTGTTAGTGTTGAAAAACCACTTTTCACACTTTTGTTAGTGTTGAAAAACCACTTTTCGCACCTGTGTTGGTGCAGGAAACCACTTTTGCACTTGTATTAGTGTGGAAAAACCACTTTTCGCACTTGTGTTAGTGTTGAAAAACCACTTTTCGCACTTGTGTTAGTGTTGAAAAACCACTTTTCGCACTTGTGTTAGTGTTGAAAAACCACTTTTCGCACTTGTGTTGGTGCAGGAAACCACTTTTGCACTTGTATTAGTGTGGAAAAAACACTTTTCGCACTTGTGTTAGTGTTGAAAAACCACTTTTCGCACTTGTGTTAGTGTTGAAAAACCACTTTTCTCACTTGTGTTGGTGTTGAAAAAACACTTTTTGCACTTGTGATAGTGTTGAAACACCACTTTTCGCACTTGTGTTGGTGCTGGAAACCACTTTTGCACTTGTATTAGTGTGGAAAAAACACTTTTTGCACTTGTATTAGTGTGGAAAAACCACTTTTCGCACTTGTGTTAGTGTTGAAAAACCACTTTTCGCACCTGTGTTGGTGCAGGAAACCACTTTTGCACTTGTATTAGTGTGGAAAAACCACTTTTCGCACTTGTGTTAGTGTTGAAAAACCACTTTTCGCACTTGTGTTAGTGTTGAAAAACCACTTTTCGCACTTGTGTTAGTGTTGAAAAACCACTTTTTGCACTTGTGTTGGTGCAGGAAACCACTTTTGCACTTGTATTAGTGTGGAAAAAACACTTTTCGCACTTGTGTTAGTGTTGAAAAACCACTTTTCGCACTTGTGTTAGTGTTGAAAAACCACTTTTCTCACTTGTGTTGGTGTTGAAAAAACACTTTTTGCACTTGTGATAATGTTGAAACACCACTTTTCGCACTTGTGTTGGTGCTGGAAACCACTTTTGCACTTGTATTAGTGTGGAAAAAACACTTTTCGCACTTGTGATATTGTTGAAAAACCACTTTTCACACTTGTGTTAGTGTTGAAAAACCACTTTTCGCACTTGTGTTGGTGCAGGAAACCACTTTTGCACTTGTATTAGTGTGGAAAAAACACTTTTTGCACTTGTGATAGTGTTGAAAAACCACTTTTCGCACTTGTGTTAGTGTTGAAAAACCACTTTTCGCACTTGCGTTGGTGCAGGAAACCACTTTTGCACTTGTATTAGTGTGGAAAACCACTTTTCGCACTTGTGTTAGTGTTGAAAAACCACTTTTCGCACTTGTGTTAGTGTTGAAAAACCACTTTTCACACTTGTGTTGGTGCAGGAAACCACTTTTGCACTTGTATTAGTGTGGAAAAACCACTTTTCGCACTTGTGTTAGTGTTGAAAAACCACTTTTCGCACTTGTGTTAGTGTTGAAAAACCACTTTTCGCACTTGTGTTGGTGCAGGAAACCACTTTTGCACTTGTATTAGTGTGGAAAAAACACTTTTTGCACTTGTGATAGTGTTGAAAAACCACTTTTCGCACTTGTTTTAGTGTTGAAAAAACACTTTTCGGACTTGCGTTGGTGCAGGAAACCACTTTTGCACTTGCATTAGTGTGGAAAAACCACTTTTCGCACTTGTGTTAGTGTTGAAAATCCACTTTTCGCACTTGTGTTAGTGTTGAAAAACCACTTTTCGCACTTGTGTTAGTGTTGAAAAACCACTTTTCGCACTTGTGTTGGTGCAGGAAACCACTTTTGTACTTGTATTAGTGTGGAAAACCACTTTTCGCACTTGTGTTAGTGTTGAAAAAGCACTTTTCGCACTTGTGTTAGTGTTGAAAAACCACTTTTCGCACTTGTGTTAGTGTTGAAAAACCACTTTTCGCACTTGCGTTGGTGCAGGAAACCAATTTTGCACTTGTATTAGTGTGGAAAACCACTTTTTGCACTTGTGTTAGTGTTGAAAAACCACTTTTCACACTTGTGTTGGTGCAGGAAACCACTTTTGCACTTGTATTAGTGTGGAAAAACCACTTTTCGCACTTGTGTTAGTGTTGAAAAACCACTTTTCGCACTTGTGTTAGTGTTGAAAAACCACTTTTCGCACTTGTGTTGGTGCAGGAAACCACTTTTGCACTTGTATTAGTGTGGAAAAAACACTTTTTGCACTTGTGATAGTGTTGAAAAACCACTTTTCGCACTTGTTTTAGTGTTGAAAAAACACTTTTCGGACTTGCGTTGGTGCAGGAAACCACTTTTGCACTTGCATTAGTGTGGAAAAACCACTTTTCGCACTTGTGTTAGTGTTGAAAATCCACTTTTCGCACTTGTGTTAGTGTTGAAAAACCACTTTTCGCACTTGTGTTAGTGTTGAAAAACCACTTTTCGCACTTGTGTTGGTGCAGGAAACCACTTTTGTACTTGTATTAGTGTGGAAAATCCACTTTTTGCACTTGTGATATTGTTCAAAAACCACTTTTCGCACTTGTGTTAGTGTTGAAAAACCACTTTTCGCACTTGTGTTGGTGCAGGAAACCACTTTTGCACTTGTATTAGTGTGGAAAAAACACTTTTTGCACTTGTGATAGTGTTGAAAAACCACTTTTCGCACTTGTGTTAGTGTTGAAAAACCACTTTTCGCACTTGTGTTGGTGCAGGAAACCACTTTTGCACTTGTATTAGTGTGAAAAAAACACTTTTCGCACTTGTGTTATTGTTGAAAAACCACTTTTCACACTTGTGTTAGTGTTGAAAAACCACTTTTCACACTTTTGTTAGTGTTGAAAAACCACTTTTCGCACCTGTGTTGGTGCAGGAAACCACTTTTGCACTTGTATTAGTGTGGAAAAACCACTTTTCGCACTTGTGTTAGTGTTGAAAAACCACTTTTCGCACTTGTGTTAGTGTTGAAAAACCACTTTTCGCACTTGTGTTAGTGTTGAAAAACCACTTTTCGCACTTGTGTTGGTGCAGGAAACCACTTTTGCACTTGTATTAGTGTGGAAAAAACACTTTTCGCACTTGTGTTAGTGTTGAAAAACCACTTTTCGCACTTGTGTTAGTGTTGAAAAACCACTTTTCTCACTTGTGTTGGTGTTGAAAAAACACTTTTTGCACTTGTGATAGTGTTGAAACACCACTTTTCGCACTTGTGTTGGTGCTGGAAACCACTTTTGCACTTGTATTAGTGTGGAAAAAACACTTTTTGCACTTGTATTAGTGTGGAAAAACCACTTTTCGCACTTGTGTTAGTGTTGAAAAACCACTTTTCGCACCTGTGTTGGTGCAGGAAACCACTTTTGCACTTGTATTAGTGTGGAAAAACCACTTTTCGCACTTGTGTTAGTGTTGAAAAACCACTTTTCGCACTTGTGTTAGTGTTGAAAAACCACTTTTCGCACTTGTGTTAGTGTTGAAAAACCACTTTTTGCACTTGTGTTGGTGCAGGAAACCACTTTTGCACTTGTATTAGTGTGGAAAAAACACTTTTCGCACTTGTGTTAGTGTTGAAAAACCACTTTTCGCACTTGTGTTAGTGTTGAAAAACCACTTTTCTCACTTGTGTTGGTGTTGAAAAAACACTTTTTGCACTTGTGATAATGTTGAAACACCACTTTTCGCACTTGTGTTGGTGCTGGAAACCACTTTTGCACTTGTATTAGTGTGGAAAAAACACTTTTCGCACTTGTGTTAGTGTTGAAAAACCACTTTTCACACTTGTGTTAGTGTTGAAAAACCACTTTTCGCACTTGTGTTGGTGTTGAAAAAACACTTTTTGCACTTGTGTTGGTGCAGGAAACCACTTTTGCACTTGTATTAGTGTGGAAAAAACACTTTTCACACTTGTGTTAGTGTTGAAAAACCACTTTTTGCACTTGTGTTAGTGTTGAAAAACCACTTTTCGCAATTGTGTTAGTGTTGAAAAACCACTTTTCGCACTTGTGTGTAGTGTTGAAAAACCACTTTTCGCACTTGTGTTAGTGTTGAAAAACCACTTTTCGCACTTGTGTTGGTGCGGGAAACCACTTTTGCACTTGTAGTAGTGTGGAAAAAACACTTTTCGCACTTGTGTTAGTGTTGAAAAACCACTTTTGCACTTGTATTAGTGTGGAAAAACACTTTTTGCACTTGTGATAGTGTTGAAAAACCACTTTTCGCACTTGTGTTAGTGTTGAAAAACCACTTTTCGCACTTGTGTTAGTGTTGAAAAACCACTTTTCGCACTTGTGTTGGTGCAGGAAACCACTTTTGCACTTGGATTAGTGTGGAAAAAACACTTTTCGCACTTGTGTTAGTGTTGAAAAACCACTTTTCGCACTTGTGTTAGTGTTGAAAAACCACTTTTCGCACTTGTGTTGGTGCAGGAAACCACTGTTGCACTTGTATTAGTGTGGAAAAAACACTTTTCGCACTTGTGTTGGTGTTGAAAAAACACTTTTTGCACTTGTGATAGTGTTGAAACACCACTTTTCTCACTTGTGTTGGTGCTGGAAACCACTTTTGCACTTGTATTAGTGTGGAAAAAACACTTTTCGCACTTGTGTTAGTGTTGAAAAACCACTTTTCACACTTGTGTTAGTGTTGAAAAACCACTTTTTGCACTTGTGTTGGTGTTGAAAAAACACTTTTTGCACTTGTGTTGGTGCAGGAAACCACTTTTGCACTTGTATTAGTGTGGAAAAAACACTTTTCGCACTTGTGATAGTGTTGAAAAACCACTTTTCGCACTTGTGTTAGTGTTGAAAAACCACCTTTCGCACTTGTGTTAGTGTTGAAAAACGACTTTTCGCACTTGTGTTAGTGTTGAAAACCCACTTTTCACACTTGTGTTGGTGCAGGAAACCACTTTTGCACTTGTATTAGTGTGGAAAAAACACTTTTCGCACTTGTGTTAGTGTTGAAAAACCACTTTTCGCACTTGTGTTAGTGTTGAAAAACCACTTTACGCACTTGTGTTAGTGTTGAAAAACTACTTTTCGCATTTGTGTTGGTGCAGGAAACCACTTTTGCACTTGTATTAGTGTGGAAAAAACACTTTTTGCACTTGTGATATTGTTGAAAAACCACTTTTCGCACTTGTGTTAGTGTTGAAAAACCACTTTTTGCACTTGCGTTGGTGCAAGAAACCACTTTTGCACTTGTGTTAGTGTGGAAAAACCACTTTTCGCACTTGTGTTAGTGTTGAAAAACCACTTTTCGCACTTGTGTTAGTGTTGAAAAACCACTTTTCGCACTTGTGTTATTGTTGAAAAACCACTTTTCACATTTGTGTTGGTGCAGGAAACCACTTTTGCACTTGTATTAGTGTGGAAAAAACACTTTTTGCACTTGTGATAATGTAGAAAAACCACTTTTCGCACTTGTGTTAGTGTTGAAAAACCACTTTTCGCACTTGTGTTGGTGCAAGAAACCACTTTTGCACTTGTATTAGTGTGGAAAAAACACTTTTCGCACTTGTGTTAGTGTTGAAAAACCACTTTTCGCACTTGTGTTAGTGTTGAAAAACCACTTTTCGAACTTGTGTTAGTGTTGAAAAACCACTTTTCGCACTTGTGTTGGTGCAGGAAACCACTTTTGCGCTTGTATTAGTGTGGAAAAAACACTTTTCGCACTTGAGTTAGTGTTGAAAAACCACTTTTCACACTTGTGTTAGTGTTGAAAAACCACTTTTCGCACTTGTGTTGGTGCAGGAAACCACTTTTGCACTTGTATTAGTGTGGAAAAAACACTTTTCGCACTTGTGTTAGTGTTGAATAACGACTTTTCGCACTTGTGTTAGTGTTGAAAAACCACTTTTCGCACTTGTGTTGGTGCAGGAAACCACTTTTGCACTTGTATTAGTGTGGAAAAACAACTTTTTGCACTTGTGATATTGTTGAAAAACCACTTTTGACACTTGTGTTAGTGTTGAAAAACCACTTTTTGCACTTGTGTTGGTGTTGAAAAACCACTTTTCGCACTTGCGTTGGTGCAGGAAACCACTTTTGCACTTGCATTAGTGTGGAAAAAACACTTTTTGCACTTGTGATATTGTTGAAAAACCACTTTTCACACTTGTGTTAGTGTTGAAAAACCACTTTTCGCACTTGTGTTGGTGCAGGAAACCACTTTTGCACTTGTATTAGTGTGGAAAAAACACTTTTTGCACTTGTGATAGTGTTGAAAAACCACTTTTCGCACTTGTGTTAGTGTTGAAAAACCACTTTTCGCACTTGTGTTGGTGCAGGAAACCACTTTTGCACTTGTATTAGTGTGGAAAACCACTTTTCGCACTTGTGTTAGTGTTGAAAAACCACTTTTCGCACTTGTGTTAGTGTTGAAAAACCACTTTTCACACTTGTGTTGGTGCAGGAAACCACTTTTGCACTTGTATTAGTGTGGAAAAACCACTTTTCGCACTTGTGTTAGTGTTGAAAAACCACTTTTCGCACTTGTGTTAGTGTTGAAAAACCACTTTTCGCACTTGTGTTGGTGCAGGAAACCACTTTTGCACTTGTATTAGTGTGGAAAAAACACTTTTTGCACTTGTGATAGTGTTGAAAAACCACTTTTCGCACTTGTTTTAGTGTTGAAAAAACACTTTTCGGACTTGCGTTGGTGCAGGAAACCACTTTTGCACTTGCATTAGTGTGGAAAAACCACTTTTCGCACTTGTGTTAGTGTTGAAAATCCACTTTTCGCACTTGTGTTAGTGTTGAAAAACCACTTTTCGCACTTGTGTTAGTGTTGAAAAACCACTTTTCGCACTTGTGTTGGTGCAGGAAACCACTTTTGTACTTGTATTAGTGTGGAAAACCACTTTTCGCACTTGTGTTAGTGTTGAAAAACCACTTTTCGCACTTGTGTTAGTGTTGAAAAACCACTTTTCGCACTTGCGTTGGTGCAGGAAACCAATTTTGCACTTGTATTAGTGTGGAAAACCACTTTTTGCACTTGTGTTAGTGTTGAAAAACCACTTTTCGCACTTGTGTTAGTGTTGAAAAACCACTTTTCACACTTGTGTTGGTGCAGGAAACCACTTTTGCACTTGTATTAGTGTGGAAAAACCACTTTTCGCACTTGTGTTAGTGTTGAAAAACCACTTTTCGCACTTGTGTTGGTGCAGGAAACCACTTTTGCACTTGTATTAGTGTGGAAAAAACACTTTTTGCACTTGTGATAGTGTTGAAAAACCACTTTTCGCACTTGTTTTAGTGTTGAAAAAACACTTTTCGGACTTGCGTTGGTGCAGGAAACCACTTTTGCACTTGCATTAGTGTGGAAAAACCACTTTTCGCACTTGTGTTAGTGTTGAAAATCCACTTTTCGCACTTGTGTTAGTGTTGAAAAACCACTTTTCGCACTTGTGTTAGTGTT
Organism: Myxine glutinosa; assembly: GCF_964187855.1. Lineage (NCBI taxonomy): Eukaryota > Metazoa > Chordata > Myxini > Myxiniformes > Myxinidae > Myxine > Myxine glutinosa. The sequence continues at coordinate 151,130,826 of NC_136269.1, forward strand.
GAAAAACCACTTTTCGCACTTGTGTTGGTGCAGGAAACCACTTTTGTACTTGTATTAGTGTGGAAAATCCACTTTTTGCACTTGTGATATTGTTCAAAAACCACTTTTCGCACTTGTGTTAGTGTTGAAAAACCACTTTTCGCACTTGTGTTGGTGCAGGAAACCACTTTTGCACTTGTATTAGTGTGGAAAAAACACTTTTTGCACTTGTGATAGTGTTGAAAAACCACTTTTCGCACTTGTGTTAGTGTTGAAAAACCACTTTTCGCACTTGTGTTGGTGCAGGAAACCACTTTTGCACTTGTATTAGTGTGAAAAAAACACTTTTCGCACTTGTGTTATTGTTGAAAAACCACTTTTCACACTTGTGTTAGTGTTGAAAAACCACTTTTCACACTTTTGTTAGTGTTGAAAAACCACTTTTCGCACCTGTGTTGGTGCAGGAAACCACTTTTGCACTTGTATTAGTGTGGAAAAACCACTTTTCGCACTTGTGTTAGTGTTGAAAAACCACTTTTCACACTTGTGTTAGTGTTGAAAAACCACTTTTCGCACTTGTGTTAGTGTTGAAAAACCACTTTTCGCACTTGTGTTGGTGCAGGAAACCACTTTTGCACTTGTATTAGTGTGGAAAAAACACTTTTCGCACTTGTGTTAGTGTTGAAAAACCACTTTTCGCACTTGTGTTAGTGTTGAAAAACCACTTTTCTCACTTGTGTTGGTGTTGAAAAAACACTTTTTGCACTTCTGATAGTGTTGAAACACCACTTTTCGCACTTGTGTTGGTGCTGGAAACCACTTTTGCACTTGTATTAGTGTGGAAAAAACACTTTTCGCACTTGTATTAGTGTGGAAAAACCACTTTTCGCACTTGTGTTAGTGTTGAAAAACCACTTTTCGCACCTGTGTTGGTGCAGGAAACCACTTTTGCACTTGTATTAGTGTGGAAAAACCACTTTTCGCACTTGTGTTAGTGTTGAAAAACCACTTTTCGCACTTGTGTTAGTGTTGAAAAACCACTTTTCGCACTTGTGTTAGTGTTGAAAAACCACTTTTTGCACTTGTGTTGGTGCAGGAAACCACTTTTGCACTTGTATTAGTGTGGAAAAAACACTTTTCGCACTTGTGTTAGTGTTGAAAAACCACTTTTCGCACTTGTGTTAGTGTTGAAAAACCACTTTTCTCACTTGTGTTGGTGTTGAAAAAACACTTTTTGCACTTGTGATAATGTTGAAACACCACTTTTCGCACTTGTGTTGGTGCTGGAAACCACTTTTGCACTTGTATTAGTGTGGAAAAAACACTTTTCGCACTTGTGTTAGTGTTGAAAAACCACTTTTCACATTTGTGTTAGTGTTGAAAAACCACTTTTCGCACTTGTGTTGGTGTTGAAAAAACACTTTTTGCACTTGTGTTGGTGCAGGAAACCACTTTTGCACTTGTATTAGTGTGGAAAAAACACTTTTCACACTTGTGTTAGTGTTGAAAAACCACTTTTTGCACTTGTGTTAGTGTTGAAAAACCACTTTTCGCACTTGTGTTAGTGTTGAAAAACCACTTTTCGCACTTGTGTGTAGTGTTGAAAAACCACTTTTCGCACTTGTGTTAGTGTTGAAAAACCACTTTTCGCACTTGTGTTGGTGCAGAAACCACTTTTGCACTTGTAGTAGTGTGGAAAAAACACTTTTCGCACTTGTGTTAGTGTTGAAAAACCACTTTTGCACTTGTATTAGTGTGGAAAAACACTTTTTGCACTTGTGATAGTGTTGAAAAACCACTTTTCGCACTTGTGTTAGTGTTGAAAAACCACTTTTCGCACTTGTGTTAGTGTTGAAAAACCACTTTTCGCACTTGTGTTGGTGCAGGAAACCACTTTTGCACTTGGATTAGTGTGGAAAAAACACTTTTCGCACTTGTGTTAGTGTTGAAAAACCACTTTTCGCACTTGTGTTAGTGTTGAAAAACCACTTTTCGCACTTGTGTTGGTGCAGGAAACCACTGTTGCACTTGTATTAGTGTGGAAAAAACACTTTTCGCACTTGTGTTGGTGTTGAAAAAACACTTTTTGCACTTGTGATAGTGTTGAAACACCACTTTTCTCACTTGTGTTGGTGCTGGAAACCACTTTTGCACTTGTATTAGTGTGGAAAAAACACTTTTCGCACTTGTGTTAGTGTTGAAAAACCACTTTTCACACTTGTGTTAGTGTTGAAAAACCACTTTTTGCACTTGTGTTGGTGTTGAAAAAACACTTTTTGCACTTGTGTTGGTGCAGGAAACCACTTTTGCACTTGTATTAGTGTGGAAAAAACACTTTTCGCACTTGTGATAGTGTTGAAAAACCACTTTTCGCACTTGTGTTAGTGTTGAAAAACCACCTTTCGCACTTGTGTTAGTGTTGAAAAACGACTTTTCGCACTTGTGTTAGTGTTGAAAACCCACTTTTCACACTTGTGTTGGTGCAGGAAACCACTTTTGCACTTGTATTAGTGTGGAAAAAACACTTTTCGCACTTGTGTTAGTGTTGAAAAACCACTTTTCGCACTTGTGTTAGTGTTGAAAAACCACTTTTCGCACTTGTGTTAGTGTTGAAAAACTACTTTTCGCATTTGTGTTGGTGCAGGAAACCACTTTTGCACTTGTATTAGTGTGGAAAAAACACTTTTTGCACTTGTGATATTGTTGAAAAACCACTTTTCGCACTTGTGTTAGTGTTGAAAAACCACTTTTTGCACTTGCGTTGGTGCAAGAAACCACTTTTGCACTTGTGTTAGTGTGGAAAAACCACTTTTCGCACTTGTGTTAGTGTTGAAAAACCACTTTTCGCACTTGTGTTAGTGTTGAAAAACCACTTTTCGCACTTGTGTTATTGTTGAAAAAACACTTTTCACATTTGTGTTGGTGCAGGAAACCACTTTTGCACTTGTATTAGTGTGGAAAAAACACTTTTTGCACTTGTGATAATGTAGAAAAACCACTTTTCGCACTTGTGTTAGTGTTGAAAAACCACTTTTCGCACTTGTGTTGGTGCAAGAAACCACTTTTGCACTTGTATTAGTGTGGAAAAAACACTTTTCGCACTTGTGTTAGTGTTGAAAAACCACTTTTCGCACTTGTGTTAGTGTTGAAAAACCACTTTTCGAACTTGTGTTAGTGTTGAAAAACCACTTTTCGCACTTGTGTTGGTGCAGGAAACCACTTTTGCGCTTGTATTAGTGTGGAAAAAAACACTTTTCGCACTTGTGTTAGTGTTGAAAAACCACTTTTCGCACTTGTGTTAGTGTTGAAAAACCACTTTTCGCACTTGTGTTGGTGCAGGAAACCACTTTTGCACTTGTATTAGTGTGGAAAAAACACTTTTCGCACTTGTGTTAGTGTTGAATAACGACTTTTCGCACTTGTGTTAGTGTTGAAAAACCACTTTTCGCACTTGTGTTGGTGCAGGAAACCACTTTTGCACTTGTATTAGTGTGGAAAAACAACTTTTTGCACTTGTGATATTGTTGAAAAACCACTTTTGACACTTGTGTTAGTGTTGAAAAACCACTTTTTGCACTTGTGTTGGTGTTGAAAAACCACTTTTCGCACTTGCGTTGGTGCAGGAAACCACTTTTGCACTTGTATTAGTGTGGAAAAAACACTTTTTGCACTTGTGATAGTGTTGAAAAACCACTTTTCGCACTTGTTTTAGTGTTGAAAAAACACTTTTCGGACTTGCGTTGGTGCAGGAAACCACTTTTGCACTTGCATTAGTGTGGAAAAACCACTTTTCGCACTTGTGTTAGTGTTGAAAATCCACTTTTCGCACTTGTGTTAGTGTTGAAAAACCACTTTTCGCACTTGTGTTAGTGTTGAAAAACCACTTTTCGCACTTGTGTTGGTGCAGGAAACCACTTTTGTACTTGTATTAGTGTGGAAAACCACTTTTCGCACTTGTGTTAGTGTTGAAAAACTACTTTTCGCACTTGTGTTAGTGTTGAAAAACCACTTTTCGCACTTGCGTTGGTGCAGGAAACCACTTTTGCACTTGTATTAGTGTGGAAAACCACTTTTTGCACTTGTGTTAGTGTTGAAAAACCACTTTTCGCACTTGTGTTAGTGTTGAAAAACCACTTTTCACACTTGTGTTGGTGCAGGAAACCACTTTTGCACTTGTATTAGTGTGGAAAAACCACTTTTCGCACTTGTGTTAGTGTTGAAAAACCACTTTTCGCACTTGTGTTAGTGTTGAAAAACCACTTTTCGCACTTGTGTTGGTGCAGGAAACCACTTTTGCACTTGTATTAGTGTGGAAAAAACACTTTTTGCACTTGTGATAGTGTTGAAAAACCACTTTTCGCACTTGTTTTAGTGTTGAAAAAACACTTTTCGGACTTGCGTTGGTGCAGGAAACCACTTTTGCACTTGCATTAGTGTGGAAAAACCACTTTTCGCACTTGTGTTAGTGTTGAAAATCCACTTTTCGCACTTGTGTTAGTGTTGAAAAACCACTTTTCGCACTTGTGTTAGTGTTGAAAAACCACTTTTCGCACTTGTGTTGGTGCAGGAAACCACTTTTGTACTTGTATTAGTGTGGAAAATCCACTTTTTGCACTTGTGATATTGTTCAAAAACCACTTTTCGCACTTGTGTTAGTGTTGAAAAACCACTTTTCGCACTTGTGTTGGTGCAGGAAACCACTTTTGCACTTGTATTAGTGTGGAAAAAACACTTTTCGCACTTGTGTTATTGTTGAAAAACCACTTTTCGCACTTGTGTTAGTGTTGAAAAACCACTTTTCACACTTGTGTTGGTGTTGAAAAACCACTTTTCGCACATGTGTTGGTGCACGAAACCACTTTTGCACTTGTATTAGTGTGGAAAAACCACTTTTCGCACTTGTGTTAGTGTTGAAAAACCACTTTTCGCACTTGTGTGTAGTGTTGAAAAACCACTTTTCGCACTTGTGTTAGTGTTGAAAAACCACTTTTCGCACTTGTGTTGGTGCAGGAAACCACTTTTGCACTTGTAGTAGTGTGGAAAAAACACTTTTCGCACTTGTGTTAGTGTTGAAAAACCACTTTTGCACTTGTATTAGTGTGGAAAAACACTTTTTGCACTTGTGATAGTGTTGAAAAACCACTTTTCGCACTTGTGTTAGTGTTGAAAAACCACTTTTCGCACTTGTGTTAGTGTTGAAAAACCACTTTTCGCACTTGTGATAGTGTTGAAAAACCACTTTTCGCACTTGTGTTAGTGTTGAAAAACCACTTTTCGCACTTGTGTTGGTGCAGGAAACCACTTTTGCACTTGTATTAGTGTGGAAAACCACTTTTCGCACTTGTGTTAGTGTTGAAAAACCACTTTTCGCACTTGTGTTAGTGTTGAAAAACCACTTTTCACACTTGTGTTGGTGCAGGAAACCACTTTTGCACTTGTATTAGTGTGGAAAAACCACTTTTCGCACTTGTGTTAGTGTTGAAAAACCACTTTTCGCACTTGTGTTAGTGTTGAAAAACCACTTTTCGCACTTGTGTTGGTGCAGGAAACCACTTTTGCACTTGTATTAGTGTGGAAAAAACACTTTTTGCACTTGTGATAGTGTTGAAAAACCACTTTTCGCACTTGTTTTAGTGTTGAAAAAACACTTTTCGGACTTGCGTTGGTGCAGGAAACCACTTTTGCACTTGCATTAGTGTGGAAAAACCACTTTTCGCACTTGTGTTAGTGTTGAAAATCCACTTTTCGCACTTGTGTTAGTGTTGAAAAACCACTTTTCGCACTTGTGTTAGTGTTGAAAAACCACTTTTCGCACTTGTGTTGGTGCAGGAAACCACTTTTGTACTTGTATTAGTGTGGAAAACCACTTTTCGCACTTGTGTTAGTGTTGAAAAACCACTTTTCGCACTTGTGTTAGTGTTGAAAAACCACTTTTCGCACTTGCGTTGGTGCAGGAAACCAATTTTGCACTTGTATTAGTGTGGAAAACCACTTTTTGCACTTGTGTTAGTGTTGAAAAACCACTTTTCGCACTTGTGTTAGTGTTGAAAAACCACTTTTCACACTTGTGTTGGTGCAGGAAACCACTTTTGCACTTGTATTAGTGTGGAAAAACCACTTTTCGCACTTGTGTTAGTGTTGAAAAACCACTTTTCGCACTTGTGTTGGTGCAGGAAACCACTTTTGCACTTGTATTAGTGTGGAAAAAACACTTTTTGCACTTGTGATAGTGTTGAAAAACCACTTTTCGCACTTGTTTTAGTGTTGAAAAAACACTTTTCGGACTTGCGTTGGTGCAGGAAACCACTTTTGCACTTGCATTAGTGTGGAAAAACCACTTTTCGCACTTGTGTTAGTGTTGAAAATCCACTTTTCGCACTTGTGTTAGTGTTGAAAAACCACTTTTCGCACTTGTGTTAGTGTTGAAAAACCACTTTTCGCACTTGTGTTGGTGCAGGAAACCACTTTTGTACTTGTATTAGTGTGGAAAATCCACTTTTTGCACTTGTGATATTGTTCAAAAACCACTTTTCGCACTTGTGTTAGTGTTGAAAAACCACTTTTCGCACTTGTGTTGGTGCAGGAAACCACTTTTGCACTTGTATTAGTGTGGAAAAAACACTTTTTGCACTTGTGATAGTGTTGAAAAACCACTTTTCGCACTTGTGTTAGTGTTGAAAAACCACTTTTCGCACTTGTGTTGGTGCAGGAAACCACTTTTGCACTTGTATTAGTGTGAAAAAAACACTTTTCGCACTTGTGTTATTGTTGAAAAACCACTTTTCACACTTGTGTTAGTGTTGAAAAACCACTTTTCACACTTTTGTTAGTGTTGAAAAACCACTTTTCGCACCTGTGTTGGTGCAGGAAACCACTTTTGCACTTGTATTAGTGTGGAAAAACCACTTTTCACACTTGTGTTAGTGTTGAAAAACCACTTTTCACACTTGTGTTAGTGTTGAAAAACCACTTTTCGCACTTGTGTTAGTGTTGAAAAACCACTTTTCGCACTTGTGTTGGTGCAGGAAACCACTTTTGCACTTGTATTAGTGTGGAAAAAACACTTTTCGCACTTGTGTTAGTGTTGAAAAACCACTTTTCGCACTTGTGTTAGTGTTGAAAAACCACTTTTCTCACTTGTGTTGGTGTTGAAAAAACACTTTTTGCACTTGTGATAGTGTTGAAACACCACTTTTCGCACTTGTGTTGGTGCTAGAAACCACTTTTGCACTTGTATTAGTGTGGAAAAAACACTTTTCGCACTTGTATTAGTGTGGAAAAACCACTTTTCGCACTTGTGTTAGTGTTGAAAAACCACTTTTCGCACCTGTGTTGGTGCAGGAAACCACTTTTGCACTTGTATTAGTGTGGAAAAACCACTTTTCGCACTTGTGTTAGTGTTGAAAAACCACTTTTCGCACTTGTGTTAGTGTTGAAAAACCACTTTTCGCACTTGTGTTAGTGTTGAAAAACCACTTTTTGCACTTGTGTTGGTGCAGGAAACCACTTTTGCACTTGTATTAGTGTGGAAAAAACACTTTTCGCACTTGTGTTAGTGTTGAAAAACCACTTTTCGCACTTGTGTTAGTGTTGAAAAACCACTTTTCTCACTTGTGTTGGTGTTGAAAAAACACTTTTTGCACTTGTGATAATGTTGAAACACCACTTTTCGCACTTGTGTTGGTGCTGGAAACCACTTTTGCACTTGTATTAGTGTGGAAAAAACACTTTTCGCACTTGTGTTAGTGTTGAAAAACCACTTTTCACATTTGTGTTAGTGTTGAAAAACCACTTTTCGCACTTGTGTTGGTGTTGAAAAAACACTTTTTGCACTTGTGTTGGTGCAGGAAACCACTTTTGCACTTGTATTAGTGTGGAAAAAACACTTTTCACACTTGTGTTAGTGTTGAAAAACCACTTTTTGCACTTGTGTTAGTGTTGAAAAACCACTTTTCGCACTTGTGTTAGTGTTGAAAAACCACTTTTCGCACTTGTGTGTAGTGTTGAAAAACCACTTTTCGCACTTGTGTTAGTGTTGAAAAACCACTTTTCGCACTTGTGTTGGTGCAGGAAACCACTTTTGCACTTGTAGTAGTGTGGAAAAAACACTTTTCGCACTTGTGTTAGTGTTGAAAAACCACTTTTGCACTTGTATTAGTGTGGAAAAACACTTTTTGCACTTGTGATAGTGTTGAAAAACCACTTTTCGCACTTGTGTTAGTGTTGAAAAACCACTTTTCGCACTTGTGTTAGTGTTGAAAAACCACTTTTCGCACTTGTGTTGGTGCAGGAAACCACTTTTGCACTTGGATTAGTGTGGAAAAAACACTTTTCGCACTTGTGTTAGTGTTGAAAAACCACTTTTCGCACTTGTGTTAGTGTTGAAAAACCACTTTTCGCACTTGTGTTGGTGCAGGAAACCACTGTTGCACTTGTATTAGTGTGGAAAAAACACTTTTCGCACTTGTGTTGGTGTTGAAAAAACACTTTTTGCACTTGTGATAGTGTTGAAACACCACTTTTCTCACTTGTGTTGGTGCTGGAAACCACTTTTGCACTTGTATTAGTGTGGAAAAAACACTTTTCGCACTTGTGTTAGTGTTGAAAAACCACTTTTCACACTTGTGTTAGTGTTGAAAAACCACTTTTTGCACTTGTGTTGGTGTTGAAAAAACACTTTTTGCACTTGTGTTGGTGCAGGAAACCACTTTTGCACTTGTATTAGTGTGGAAAAAACACTTTTCGCACTTGTGATAGTGTTGAAAAACCACTTTTCGCACTTGTGTTAGTGTTGAAAAACCACCTTTCGCACTTGTGTTAGTGTTGAAAAACGACTTTTCGCACTTGTGTTAGTGTTGAAAACCCACTTTTCACACTTGTGTTGGTGCAGGAAACCACTTTTGCACTTGTATTAGTGTGGAAAAAACACTTTTCGCACTTGTGTTAGTGTTGAAAAACCACTTTTCGCACTTGTGTTAGTGTTGAAAAACCACTTTTCGCACTTGTGTTAGTGTTGAAAAACTACTTTTCGCATTTGTGTTGGTGCAGGAAACCACTTTTGCACTTGTATTAGTGTGGACAAAACACTTTTTGCACTTGTGATATTGTTGAAAAACCACTTTTCGCACTTGTGTTAGTGTTGAAAAACCACTTTTTGCACTTGCGTTGGTGCAAGAAACCACTTTTGCACTTGTGTTAGTGTGGAAAAACCACTTTTTGCACTTGTGTTAGTGTTGAAAAACCACTTTTCGCACTTGTGTTAGTGTTGAAAAACCACTTTTCGCACTTGTGTTATTGTTGAAAAACCACTTTTCACATTTGTGTTGGTGCAGGAAACCACTTTTGCACTTGTATTAGTGTGGAAAAAACACTTTTTGCACTTGTGATAATGTAGAAAAACCACTTTTCGCACTTGTGTTAGTGTTGAAAAACCACTTTTCGCACTTGTGTTGGTGCAAGAAACCACTTTTGCACTTGTATTAGTGTGGAAAAAACACTTTTCGCACTTGTGTTAGTGTTGAAAAACCACTTTTCGCACTTGTGTTAGTGTTGAAAAACCACTTTTCGAACTTGTGTTAGTGTTGAAAAACCACTTTTCGCACTTGTGTTGGTGCAGGAAACCACTTTTGCGCTTGTATTAGTGTGGAAAAAACACTTTTCGCACTTGTGTTAGTGTTGAAAAACCACTTTTCGCACTTGTGTTAGTGTTGAAAAACCACTTTTCGCACTTGTGTTGGTGCAGGAAACCACTTTTGCACTTGTATTAGTGTGGAAAAAACACTTTTCGCACTTGTGTTAGTGTTGAATAACGACTTTTCGCACTTGTGTTAGTGTTGAAAAACCACTTTTCGCACTTGTGTTGGTGCAGGAAACCACTTTTGCACTTGTATTGGTGTGGAAAAACAACTTTTTGCACTTGTGATATTGTTGAAAAACCACTTTTGACACTTGTGTTAGTGTTGAAAAACCACTTTTTGCACTTGTGTTGGTGTTGAAAAACCACTTTTCGCACTTGCGTTGGTGCAGGAAACCACTTTTGCACTTGTATTAGTGTGGAAAAAACACTTTTTGCACTTGTGATAGTGTTGAAAAACCACTTTTCGCACTTGTTTTAGTGTTGAAAAAACACTTTTCGGACTTGCGTTGGTGCAGGAAACCACTTTTGCACTTGCATTAGTGTGGAAAAACCACTTTTCGCACTTGTGTTAGTGTTGAAAATCCACTTTTCGCACTTGTGTTAGTGTTGAAAAACCACTTTTCGCACTTGTGTTAGTGTTGAAAAACCACTTTTCGCACTTGTGTTGGTGCAGGAAACCACTTTTGTACTTGTATTAGTGTGGAAAACCACTTTTCGCACTTGTGTTAGTGTTGAAAAACTACTTTTCGCACTTGTGTTAGTGTTGAAAAACCACTTTTCGCACTTGCGTTGGTGCAGGAAACCACTTTTGCACTTGTATTAGTGTGGAAAACCACTTTTTGCACTTGTGTTAGTGTTGAAAAACCACTTTTCGCACTTGTGTTAGTGTTGAAAAACCACTTTTCACACTTGTGTTGGTGCAGGAAACCACTTTTGCACTTGTATTAGTGTGGAAAAACCACTTTTCGCACTTGTGTTAGTGTTGAAAAACCACTTTTCGCACTTGTGTTAGTGTTGAAAAACCACTTTTCGCACTTGTGTTGGTGCAGGAAACCACTTTTGCACTTGTATTAGTGTGGAAAAAACACTTTTTGCACTTGTGATAGTGTTGAAAAACCACTTTTCGCACTTGTTTTAGTGTTGAAAAAACACTTTTCGGACTTGCGTTGGTGCAGGAAACCACTTTTGCACTTGCATTAGTGTGGAAAAACCACTTTTCGCACTTGTGTTAGTGTTGAAAATCCACTTTTCGCACTTGTGTTAGTGTTGAAAAACCACTTTTCGCACTTGTGTTAGTGTTGAAAAACCACTTTTCGCACTTGTGTTGGTGCAGGAAACCACTTTTGTACTTGTATTAGTGTGGAAAATCCACTTTTTGCACTTGTGATATTGTTCAAAAACCACTTTTCGCACTTGTGTTAGTGTTGAAAAACCACTTTTCGCACTTGTGTTGGTGCAGGAAACCACTTTTGCACTTGTGTTAGTGTGGAAAAAACACTTTTCGCACTTGTGTTATTGTTGAAAAACCACTTTTCACACTTGTGTTAGTGTTGAAAAACCACTTTTCACACTTGTGTTGGTGTTGAAAAACCACTTTTCGCACATGTGTTGGTGCACGAAACCACTTTTGCACTTGTATTAGTGTGGAAAAACCACTTTTCGCACTTGTGTTAGTGTTGAAAAACCACTTTTCGCACTTGTGTGTAGTGTTGAAAAACCACTTTTCGCACTTGTGTTAGTGTTGAAAAACCACTTTTCGCACTTGTGTTGGTGCAGGAAACCACTTTTGCACTTGTAGTAGTGTGGAAAAAACACTTTTCGCACTTGTGTTAGTGTTGAAAAACCACTTTTGCACTTGTATTAGTGTGGAAAAACACTTTTTGCACTTGTGATAGTGTTGAAAAACCACTTTTCGCACTTGTGTTAGTGTTGAAAAACCACTTTTCGCACTTGTGTTAGTGTTGAAAAACCACTTTTCGCACTTGTGTTGGTGCAGGAAACCACTTTTGCACTTGGATTAGTGTGGAAAAAACACTTTTCGCACTTGTGTTAGTGTTGAAAAACCACTTTTCGCACTTGTGTTAGTGTTGAAAAACCACTTTTCGCACTTGTGTTGGTGCAGGAAACCACTGTTGCACTTGTATTAGTGTGGAAAAAACACTTTTCGCACTTGTGTTGGTGTTGAAAAAACACTTTTTGCACTTGTGATAGTGTTGAAACACCACTTTTCTCACTTGTGTTGGTGCTGGAAACCACTTTTGCACTTGTATTAGTGTGGAAAAAACACTTTTCGCACTTGTGTTAGTGTTGAAAAACCACTTTTCACACTTGTGTTAGTGTTGAAAAACCACTTTTTGCACTTGTGTTGGTGTTGAAAAAACACTTTTTGCACTTGTGTTGGTGCAGGAAACCACTTTTGCACTTGTATTAGTGTGGAAAAAACACTTTTCGCACTTGTGATAGTGTTGAAAAACCACTTTTCGCACTTGTGTTAGTGTTGAAAAACCACCTTTCGCACTTGTGTTAGTGTTGAAAAACGACTTTTCGCACTTGTGTTAGTGTTGAAAACCCACTTTTCACACTTGTGTTGGTGCAGGAAACCACTTTTGCACTTGTATTAGTGTGGAAAAAACACTTTTCGCACTTGTGTTAGTGTTGAAAAACCACTTTTCGCACTTGTGTTAGTGTTGAAAAACCACTTTTCGCACTTGTGTTAGTGTTGAAAAACTACTTTTCGCATTTGTGTTGGTGCAGGAAACCACTTTTGCACTTGTATTAGTGTGGAAAAAACACTTTTTGCACTTGTGATATTGTTGAAAAACCACTTTTCGCACTTGTGTTAGTGTTGAAAAACCACTTTTTGCACTTGCGTTGGTGCAAGAAACCACTTTTGCACTTGTGTTAGTGTGGAAAAACCACTTTTCGCACTTGTGTTAGTGTTGAAAAACCACTTTTCGCACTTGTGTTAGTGTTGAAAAACCACTTTTCGCACTTGTGTTATTGTTGAAAAACCACTTTTCACATTTGTGTTGGTGCAGGAAACCACTTTTGCACTTGTATTAGTGTGGAAAAAACACTTTTTGCACTTGTGATAATGTAGAAAAACCACTTTTCGCACTTGTGTTAGTGTTGAAAAACCACTTTTCGCAATTGTGTTGGTGCAAGAAACCACTTTTGCACTTGTATTAGTGTGGAAAAAACACTTTTCGCACTTGTGTTAGTGTTGAAAAACCACTTTTCGCACTTGTGTTAGTGTTGAAAAACCACTTTTCGAACTTGTGTTAGTGTTGAAAAACCACTTTTCGCACTTGTGTTGGTGCAGGAAACCACTTTTGCGCTTGTATTAGTGTGGAAAAAACACTTTTCGCACTTGTGTTAGTGTTGAAAAACCACTTTTCGCACTTGTGTTAGTGTTGAAAAACCACTTTTCGCACTTGTGTTGGTGCAGGAAACCACTTTTGCACTTGTATTAGTGTGGAAAAAACACTTTTCGCACTTGTGTTAGTGTTGAATAACGACTTTTCGCACTTGTGTTAGTGTTGAAAAACCACTTTTCGCACTTGTGTTGGTGCAGGAAACCACTTTTGCACTTGTATTAGTGTGGAAAAACAACTTTTTGCACTTGTGATATTGTTGAAAAACCACTTTTGACACTTGTGTTAGTGTTGAAAAACCACTTTTTGCACTTGTGTTGGTGTTGAAAAACCACTTTTCGCACTTGCGTTGGTGCAGGAAACCACTTTTGCACTTGTGTTAGTGTGGAAAAAACACTTTTTGCACTTGTGATAGTGTTGAAAAACCACTTTTCGCACTTGTTTTAGTGTTGAAAAAACACTTTTCGGACTTGCGTTGGTGCAGGAAACCACTTTTGCACTTGCATTAGTGTGGAAAAACCACTTTTCGCACTTGTGTTAGTGTTGAAAATCCACTTTTCGCACTTGTGTTAGTGTTGAAAAACCACTTTTCGCACTTGTGTTAGTGTTGAAAAACCACTTTTCGCACTTGTGTTGGTGCAGGAAACCACTTTTGTACTTGTATTAGTGTGGAAAACCACTTTTCGCACTTGTGTTAGTGTTGAAAAACTACTTTTCGCACTTGTGTTAGTGTTGAAAAACCACTTTTCGCACTTGCGTTGGTGCAGGAAACCACTTTTGCACTTGTATTAGTGTGGAAAACCACTTTTCGCACTTGTGTTAGTGTTGAAAAACCACTTTTCGCACTTGCGTTGGTGCAGGAAACCACTTTTGCACTTGTATTAGTGTGGAAAACCACTTTTTGCACTTGTGTTAGTGTTGAAAAACCACTTTTCGCACTTGTGTTAGTGTTGAAAAACCACTTTTCACACTTGTGTTGGTGCAGGAAACCACTTTTGCACTTGTATTAGTGTGGAAAAACCACTTTTCGCACTTGTGTTAGTGTTGAAAAACCACTTTTCGCACTTGTGTTAGTGTTGAAAAACCACTTTTCGCACTTGTGTTGGTGCAGGAAACCACTTTTGCACTTGTATTAGTGTGGAAAAAACACTTTTTGCACTTGTGATAGTGTTGAAAAACCACTTTTCGCACTTGTTTTAGTGTTGAAAAAACACTTTTCGGACTTGCGTTGGTGCAGGAAACCACTTTTGCACTTGCATTAGTGTGGAAAAACCACTTTTCGCACTTGTGTTAGTGTTGAAAATCCACTTTTCGCACTTGTGTTAGTGTTGAAAAACCACTTTTCGCACTTGTGTTAGTGTTGAAAAACCACTTTTCGCACTTGTGTTGGTGCAGGAAACCACTTTTGTACTTGTATTAGTGTGGAAAATCCACTTTTTGCACTTGTGATATTGTTCAAAAACCACTTTTCGCACTTGTGTTAGTGTTGAAAAACCACTTTTCGCACTTGTGTTGGTGCAGGAAACCACTTTTGCACTTGTGTTAGTGTGGAAAAAACACTTTTCGCACTTGTGTTATTGTTGAAAAACCACTTTTCACACTTGTGTTAGTGTTGAAAAACCACTTTTCACACTTGTGTTGGTGTTGAAAAACCACTTTTCGCACATGTGTTGGTGCACGAAACCACTTTTGCACTTGTATTAGTGTGGAAAAACCACTTTTCGCACTTGTGTTAGTGTTGAAAAACCACTTTTCGCACTTGTGTGTAGTGTTGAAAAACCACTTTTCGCACTTGTGTTAGTGTTGAAAAACCACTTTTCGCACTTGTGTTGGTGCAGGAAACCACTTTTGCACTTGTAGTAGTGTGGAAAAAACACTTTTCGCACTTGTGTTAGTGTTGAAAAACCACTTTTGCACTTGTATTAGTGTGGAAAAACACTTTTTGCACTTGTGATAGTGTTGAAAAACCACTTTTCGCACTTGTGTTAGTGTTGAAAAACCACTTTTCGCACTTGTGTTAGTGTTGAAAAACCACTTTTCGCACTTGTGTTGGTGCAGGAAACCACTTTTGCACTTGGATTAGTGTGGAAAAAACACTTTTCGCACTTGTGTTAGTGTTGAAAAACCACTTTTCGCCCTTGTGTTAGTGTTGAAAAACCACTTTTCGCACTTGTGTTGGTGCAGGAAACCACTGTTGCACTTGTATTAGTGTGGAAAAAACACTTTTCGCACTTGTGTTGGTGTTGAAAAAACACTTTTTGCACTTGTGATAGTGTTGAAACACCACTTTTCTCACTTGTGTTGGTGCTGGAAACCACTTTTGCACTTGTATTAGTGTGGAAAAAACACTTTTCGCACTTGTGTTAGTGTTGAAAAACCACTTTTCACACTTGTGTTAGTGTTGAAAAACCACTTTTTGCACTTGTGTTGGTGTTGAAAAAACACTTTTTGCACTTGTGTTGGTGCAGGAAACCACTTTTGCACTTGTATTAGTGTGGAAAAAACACTTTTCGCACTTGTGATAGTGTTGAAAAACCACTTTTCGCACTTGTGTTAGTGTTGAAAAACCACCTTTCGCACTTGTGTTAGTGTTGAAAAACGACTTTTCGCACTTGTGTTAGTGTTGAAAACCCACTTTTCACACTTGTGTTGGTGCAGGAAACCACTTTTGCACTTGTATTAGTGTGGAAAAAACACTTTTCGCACTTGTGTTAGTGTTGAAAAACCACTTTTCGCACTTGTGTTAGTGTTGAAAAACCACTTTTCGCACTTGTGTTAGTGTTGAAAAACTACTTTTCGCATTTGTGTTGGTGCAGGAAACCACTTTTGCACTTGTATTAGTGTGGAAAAAACACTTTTTGCACTTGTGATATTGTTGAAAAACCACTTTTCGCACTTGTGTTAGTGTTGAAAAACCACTTTTTGCACTTGCGTTGGTGCAAGAAACCACTTTTGCACTTGTGTTAGTGTGGAAAAACCACTTTTCGCACTTGTGTTAGTGTTGAAAAACCACTTTTCGCACTTGTGTTAGTGTTGAAAAACCACTTTTCGCACTTGTGTTATTGTTGAAAAACCACTTTTCACATTTGTGTTGGTGCAGGAAACCACTTTTGCACTTGTATTAGTGTGGAAAAAACACTTTTTGCACTTGTGATAATGTAGAAAAACCACTTTTCGCACTTGTGTTAGTGTTGAAAAACCACTTTTCGCAATTGTGTTGGTGCAAGAAACCACTTTTGCACTTGTATTAGTGTGGAAAAAACACTTTTCGCACTTGTGTTAGTGTTGAAAAACCACTTTTCGCACTTGTGTTAGTGTTGAAAAACCACTTTTCGAACTTGTGTTAGTGTTGAAAAACCACTTTTCGCACTTGTGTTGGTGCAGGAAACCACTTTTGCGCTTGTATTAGTGTGGAAAAAACACTTTTCGCACTTGTGTTAGTGTTGAAAAACCACTTTTCGCACTTGTGTTAGTGTTGAAAAACCACTTTTCGCACTTGTGTTGGTGCAGGAAACCACTTTTGCACTTGTATTAGTGTGGAAAAAACACTTTTCGCACTTGTGTTAGTGTTGAATAACGACTTTTCGCACTTGTGTTAGTGTTGAAAAACCACTTTTCGCACTTGTGTTGGTGCAGGAAACCACTTTTGCACTTGTATTAGTGTGGAAAAACAACTTTTTGCACTTGTGATATTGTTGAAAAACCACTTTTGACACTTGTGTTAGTGTTGAAAAACCACTTTTTGCACTTGTGTTGGTGTTGAAAAACCACTTTTCGCACTTGCGTTGGTGCAGGAAACCACTTTTGCACTTGTGTTAGTGTGGAAAAAACACTTTTTGCACTTGTGATAGTGTTGAAAAACCACTTTTCGCACTTGTTTTAGTGTTGAAAAAACACTTTTCGGACTTGCGTTGGTGCAGGAAACCACTTTTGCACTTGCATTAGTGTGGAAAAACCACTTTTCGCACTTGTGTTAGTGTTGAAAATCCACTTTTCGCACTTGTGTTAGTGTTGAAAAACCACTTTTCGCACTTGTGTTAGTGTTGAAAAACCACTTTTCGCACTTGTGTTGGTGCAGGAAACCACTTTTGTACTTGTATTAGTGTGGAAAACCACTTTTCGCACTTGTGTTAGTGTTGAAAAACTACTTTTCGCACTTGTGTTAGTGTTGAAAAACCACTTTTCGCACTTGCGTTGGTGCAGGAAACCACTTTTGCACTTGTATTAGTGTGGAAAACCACTTTTTGCACTTGTGTTAGTGTTGAAAAACCACTTTTCGCACTTGTGTTAGTGTTGAAAAACCACTTTTCACACTTGTGTTGGTGCAGGAAACCACTTTTGCACTTGTATTAGTGTGGAAAAACCACTTTTCGCACTTGTGTTAGTGTTGAAAAACCACTTTTCGCACTTGTGTTAGTGTTGAAAAACCACTTTTCGCACTTGCGTTGGTGCAGGAAACCACTTTTGCACTTGTATTAGTGTGGAAAAAACACTTTTTGCACTTGTGATAGTGTTGAAAAACCACTTTTCGCACTTGTTTTAGTGTTGAAAAAACACTTTTCGGACTTGCGTTGGTGCAGGAAACCACTTTTGCACTTGCATTAGTGTGGAAAATCCACTTTTCGCACTTGTGTTAGTGTTGAAAAACCACTTTTCGCACTTGTGTTAGTGTTGAAAAACCACTTTTCGCACTTGTGTTGGTGCAGGAAACCACTTTTGTACTTGTATTAGTGTGGAAAATCCACTTTTGGCACTTGTGATATTGTTCAAAAACCACTTTTCGCACTTGTGTTAGTGTTGAAAAACCACTTTTCGCACTTGTGTTGGTGCAGGAAACCACTTTTGCACTTGTATTAGTGTGGAAAAAACACTTTTCGCACTTGTGTTATTGTTGAAAAACCACTTTTCACACTTGTGTTAGTGTTGAAAAACCACTTTTCACACTTGTGTTGGTGTTGAAAAACCACTTTTCGCACATGTGTTGGTGCAGGAAACCACTTTTGCACTTGTATTAGTGTGGAAAAACCACTTTTCGCACTTGTGTTAGTGTTGAAAAACCACTTTTCGCACTTGTGTTAGTGTTGAAAAACCACTTTTCGCACTTGTGTTAGTGTTGAAAAACCACTTTTCGCACTTGTGTTGGTGCAGGAAACCACTTTTGCACTTGTATTAGTGTGGAAAAAACACTTTTCGCACTTGTGTTAGTGTTGCAAAACCACTTTTCGCACTTGTGTTAGTGTTGAAAAACCACTTTTCTCACTTGTGTTGGTGTTGAAAAAACACTTTTTGCACTTGTGATAGTGTTGAAACACCACTTTTCGCACTTGTGTTGGTGCTGGAAACCACTTTTGCACTTGTATTAGTGTGGAAAAAACACTTTTCGCACTTGTATTAGTGTGGAAAAACCACTTTTCGCACTTGTGTTAGTGTTGAAAAACCACTTTTCGCACCTGTGTTGGTGCAGGAAACCACTTTTGCACTTGTATTAGTGTGGAAAAACCACTTTTCGCACTTGTGTTAGTGTTGAAAAACCACTTTTCTCACTTGTGTTAGTGTTGAAAAACCACTTTTCGCACTTGTGTTAGTGTTGAAAAACCACTTTTTGCACTTGTGTTGGTGCAGGAAACCACTTTTGCACTTGTATTAGTGTGGAAAAAACACTTTTCGCACTTGTGTTAGTGTTGAAAAACCACTTTTCGCACTTGTGTTAGTGTTGAAAAACCACTTTTCTCACTTGTGTTGGTGTTGAAAAAACACTTTTTGCACTTGTGATAGTGTTGAAACACCACTTTTCGCACTTGTGTTGGTGCTGGAAACCACTTTTGCACTTGTATTAGTGTGGAAAAAACACTTTTCGCACTTGTGTTAGTGTTGAAAAACCACTTTTCACACTTGTGTTAGTGTTGAAAAACCACTTTTCGCACTTGTGTTGGTGTTGAAAAAACACTTTTTGCACTTGTGTTGGTGCAGGAAACCACTTTTGCACTTGTATTAGTGTGGAAAAAACACTTTTCACACTTGTGTTAGTGTTGAAAAACCACTTTTTGCACTTGTGTTAGTGTTGAAAAACCACTTTTCACAATTGTGTTAGTGTTGAAAAACCACTTTTCGCACTTGTGTGTAGTGTTGAAAAACCACTTTTCGCACTTGTGTTAGTGTTGAAAAACCACTTTTCGCACTTGTGTTGGTGCAGGAAACCACTTTTGCACTTGTAGTAGTGTGGAAAAAACACTTTTCGCACTTGTGTTAGTGTTGAAAAACCACTTTTGCACTTGTATTAGTGTGGAAAAACACTTTTTGCACTTGTGATAGTGTTGAAAAACCACTTTTCGCACTTGTGTTAGTGTTGAAAAACCACTTTTCGCACTTGTGTTAGTGTTGAAAAACCACTTTTCGCACTTGTGTTGGTGCAGGAAACCACTTTTGCACTTGGATTAGTGTGGAAAAAACACTTTTCGCACTTGTGTTAGTGTTGAAAAACCACTTTTCGCACTTGTGTTGGTGCAGGAAACCACTGTTGCACTTGTATTAGTGTGGAAAAAACACTTTTCGCACTTGTGTTGGTGTTGAAAAAACACTTTTTGCACTTGTGATAGTGTTGAAACACCACTTTTCTCACTTGTGTTTGTGCTGGAAACCACTTTTGCACTTGTAGTAGTGTGGAAAAAACACTTTTCGCACTTGTGTTAGTGTTGAAAAACCACTTTTCACACTTGTGTTAGTGTTGAAAAACCACTTTTTGCACTTGTGTTGGTGTTGAAAAAACACTTTTTGCACTTGTGTTGGTGCAGGAAACCACTTTTGCACTTGTATTAGTGTGGAAAAAACACTTTTCGCACTTGTGATAGTGTTGAAAAACCACTTTTCGCACTTGTGTTAGTGTTGAAAAACCACCTTTCGCACTTGTGTTAGTGTTGAAAAACGACTTTTCGCACTTGTGTTAGTGTTGAAAAACCACTTTTCACACTTGTGTTGGTGCAGGAAACCACTTTTGCACTTGTATTAGTGTGGAAAAAACACTTTTCGCACTTGTGTTAGTGTTGAAAAACCACTTTTCGCACTTGTGTTAGTGTTGAAAAACCACTTTTCGCACTTGTGTTAGTGTTGAAAAACTACTTTTCGCATTTGTGTTGGTGCAGGAAACCACTTTTGCACTTGTATTAGTGTGGAAAAAACACTTTTTGCACTTGTGATATTGTTGAAAAACCACTTTTCGCACTTGTGTTAGTGTTGAAAAACCACTTTTCGCACTTGTGTTAGTGTTGAAAAACCACTTTTCTCACTTGTGTTGGTGTTGAAAAAACACTTTTTGCACTTGTGTTGGTGTTGAAAAAACACTTTTTGCACTTGTGATAGTGTTGAAACACCACTTTTCGCACTTGTGTTGGTGCTGGAAACCACTTTTGCACTTGTATTAGTGTGGAAAAAACACTTTTCGCACTTGTGTTAGTGTTGAAAAACCACTTTTCACACTTGTGTTAGTGTTGAAAAACCACTTTTCGCACTTGTGTTAGTGTTGAAAAACCACTTTTCGCACCTGTGTTGGTGCAGGAAACCACTTTTGCACTTGTATTAGTGTGGAAAAACCACTTTTCGCACTTGTGTTAGTGTTGAAAAACCACTTTTCGCACTTGTGTTAGTGTTGAAAAACCACTTTTCGCACTTGTGTTAGTGTTGAAAAACCACTTTTTGCACTTGTGTTGGTGCAGGAAACCACTTTTGCACTTGTATTAGTGTGGAAAAAACACTTTTCGCACTTGTGTTAGTGTTGAAAAACCACTTTTCGCACTTGTGTTAGTGTTGAAAAACCACTTTTCTCACTTGTGTTGGTGTTGAAAAAACACTTTTTGCACTTGTGATAGTGTTGAAACACCACTTTTCGCACTTGTGTTGGTGCTGGAAACCACTTTTGCACTTGTATTAGTGTGGAAAAAACACTTTTCGCACTTGTGTTAGTGTTGAAAAACCACTTTTCACACTTGTGTTAGTGTTGAAAAACCACTTTTCGCACTTGTGTTGGTGTTGAAAAAACACTTTTTGCACTTGTGTTGGTGCAGGAAACCACTTTTGCACTTGTATTAGTGTGGAAAAAACACTTTTCACACTTGTGTTCGTGTTGAAAAACCACTTTTTGCACTTGTGTTAGTGTTGAAAAACCACTTTTCACACTTGTGTTAGTGTTGAAAAACCACTTTTCGCACTTGTGTGTAGTGTTGAAAAACCACTTTTCGCACTTGTGTTAGTGTTGAAAAACCACTTTTCGCACTTGTGTTGGTGCAGGAAACCACTTTTGCACTTGTAGTAGTGTGGAAAAAACACTTTTCGCACTTGTGTTAGTGTTGAAAAACCACTTTTGCACTTGTATTAGTGTGGAAAAACACTTTTTGCACTTGTGATAGTGTTGAAAAACCACTTTTCGCACTTGTGTTAGTGTTGAAAAACCACTTTTCGCACTTGTGTTAGTGTTGAAAAACCACTTTTCGCACTTGTGTTGGTGCAGGAAACCACTTTTGCACTTGGATTAGTGTGGAAAAAAACACTTTTCGCACTTGTGTTAGTGTTGAAAAACCACTTTTCGCACTTGTGTTGGTGCAGGAAACCACTGTTGCACTTGTATTAGTGTGGAAAAAACACTTTTCGCACTTGTGTTAGTGTTGAAAAAACACTTTTTGCACTTGTGATAGTGTTGAAACACCACTTTTCTCACTTGTGTTTGTGCTGGAAACCACTTTTGCACTTGTATTAGTGTGGAAAAAACAGTTTTCGCACTTGTGTTAGTGTTGAAAAACCACTTTTCACACTTGTGTTAGTGTTGAAAAACCACTTTTTGCACTTGTGTTGGTGTTGAAAAAACACTTTTTGCACTTGTGTTGGTGCAGGAAACCACTTTTGCACTTGTATTAGTGTGGAAAAAACACTTTTCGCACTTGTGATAGTGTTGAAAAACCACTTTTCGCACTTGTGTTAGTGTTGAAAAACCACCTTTCGCACTTGTGTTAGTGTTGAAAAACGACTTTTCGCACTTGTGTTAGTGTTGAAAAACCACTTTTCACACTTGTGTTGGTGCAGGAAACCACTTTTGCACTTGTATTAGTGTGGAAAAAACACTTTTCGCACTTGTGTTAGTGTTGAAAAACCACTTTTCGCACTTGTGTTAGTGTTGAAAAACCACTTTTCGCACTTGTGTTAGTGTTGAAAAACTACTTTTCGCATTTGTGTTGGTGCAGGAAACCACTTTTGCACTTGTATTAGTGTGGAAAAAACACTTTTTGCACTTGTGATATTGTTGAAAAACCACTTTTCGCACTTGTGTTAGTGTTGAAAAACCACTTTTCGCACTTGTGTTGGTGCAGGAAACCACTTTTGCAATTGTATTAGTGTGGAAAAAACACTTTTTGCACTTGTGATAGTGTTGAAAAACCACTTTTCGCACTTGTTTTAGTGTTGAAAAACCACTTTTTGCACTTGCGTTGGTGCAAGAAACCACTTTTGCACTTGTGTTAGTGTGGAAAAACCACTTTTCGCACTTGTGTTAGTGTTGAAAAACCACTTTTCGCACTTGTGTTAGTGTTGAAAAACCACTTTTCGCACTTGTGTTATTGTTGAAAAACCACTTTTCACATTTGTGTTGGTGCAGGAAACCACTTTTGCACTTGTATTAGTGTGGAAAAAACACTTTTTGCACTTGTGATAATGTAGAAAAACCACTTTTCGCACTTGTGTTAGTGTTGAAAAACCACTTTTCGCACTTGTGTTGGTGCAAGAAACCACTTTTGCACTTGTATTAGTGTGGAAAAAACACTTTTCGCACTTGTGTTAGTGTTGAAAAACCACTTTTCGCACTTGTGTTAGTGTTGAAAAACCACTTTTCGAACTTGTGTTAGTGTTGAAAAACCACTTTTCGCACTTGTGTTGGTGCAGGAAACCACTTTTGCGCTTGTATTAGTGTGGAAAAAACACTTTTCGCACTTGTGTTAGTGTTGAAAAACCACTTTTCGCACTTGTGTTAGTGTTGAAAAACCACTTTTCACACTTGTGTTGGTGCAGGAAACCACTTTTGCACTTGTATTAGTGTGGAAAAAACACTTTTCGCACTTGTGTTAGTGTTGAATAACGACTTTTCGCACTTGTGTTAGTGTTGAAAAACCACTTTTCGCACTTGTGTTGGTGCAGGAAACCACTTTTGCACTTGTATTAGTGTGGAAAAACAACTTTTTGCACTTGTGATATTGTTGAAAAACCACTTTTGACACTTGTGTTAGTGTTGAAAAACCACTTTTTGCACTTGTGTTGGTGTTGAAAAACCACTTTTCGCACTTGCGTTGGTGCAGGAAACCACTTTTGCACTTGTATTAGTGTGGAAAAAACACTTTTCACACTTGTGTTAGTGTTGAAAAACCACTTTTTGCACTTGTGTTAGTGTTGAAAAACCACTTTTCACACTTGTGTTAGTGTTGAAAAACCACTTTTCGCACTTGTGTGTAGTGTTGAAAAACCACTTTTCGCACTTGTGTTAGTGTTGAAAAACCACTTTTCGCACTTGTGTTGGTGCAGGAAACCACTTTTGCACTTGTAGTAGTGTGGAAAAAACACTTTTCGCACTTGTGTTAGTGTTGAAAAACCACTTTTGCACTTGTATTAGTGTGGAAAAACACTTTTTGCACTTGTGATAGTGTTGAAAAACCACTTTTCGCACTTGTGTTAGTGTTGAAAAACCACTTTTCGCACTTGTGTTAGTGTTGAAAAACCACTTTTCGCACTTGTGTTGGTGCAGGAAACCACTTTTGCACTTGGATTAGTGTGGAAAAAACACTTTTCGCACTTGTGTTAGTGTTGAAAAACCACTTTTCGCACTTGTGTTGGTGCAGGAAACCACTGTTGCACTTGTATTAGTGTGGAAAAAACACTTTTCGCACTTGTGTTAGTGTTGAAAAAACACTTTTTGCACTTGTGATAGTGTTGAAACACCACTTTTCTCACTTGTGTTTGTGCTGGAAACCACTTTTGCACTTGTATTAGTGTGGAAAAAACACTTTTCGCACTTGTGTTAGTGTTGAAAAACCACTTTTCACACTTGTGTTAGTGTTGAAAAACCACTTTTTGCACTTGTGTTGGTGTTGAAAAAACACTTTTTGCACTTGTGTTGGTGCAGGAAACCACTTTTGCACTTGTATTAGTGTGGAAAAAACACTTTTCGCACTTGTGATAGTGTTGAAAAACCACTTTTCGCACTTGTGTTAGTGTTGAAAAACCACCTTTCGCACTTGTGTTAGTGTTGAAAAACGACTTTTCGCACTTGTGTTAGTGTTGAAAAACCACTTTTCACACTTGTGTTGGTGCAGGAAACCACTTTTGCACTTGTATTAGTGTGGAAAAAACACTTTTCGCACTTGTGTTAGTGTTGAAAAACCACTTTTCGCACTTGTGTTAGTGTTGAAAAACCACTTTTCGCACTTGTGTTAGTGTTGAAAAACTACTTTTCGCATTTGTGTTGGTGCAGGAAACCACTTTTGCACTTGTATTAGTGTGGAAAAAACACTTTTTGCACTTGTGATATTGTTGAAAAACCACTTTTCGCACTTGTGTTAGTGTTGAAAAACCACTTTTCGCACTTGTGTTGGTGCAGGAAACCACTTTTGCAATTGTATTAGTGTGGAAAAAACACTTTTTGCACTTGTGATAGTGTTGAAAAACCACTTTTCGCACTTGTTTTAGTGTTGAAAAACCACTTTTTGCACTTGCGTTGGTGCAAGAAACCACTTTTGCACTTGTGTTAGTGTGGAAAAACCACTTTTCGCACTTGTGTTAGTGTTGAAAAACCACTTTTCGCACTTGTGTTAGTGTTGAAAAACCACTTTTCGCACTTGTGTTATTGTTGAAAAACCACTTTTCACATTTGTGTTGGTGCAGGAAACCACTTTTGCACTTGTATTAGTGTGGAAAAAACACTTTTTGCACTTGTGATAATGTAGAAAAACCACTTTTCGCACTTGTGTTAGTGTTGAAAAACCACTTTTCGCACTTGTGTTGGTGCAAGAAACCACTTTTGCACTTGTATTAGTGTGGAAAAAACACTTTTCGCACTTGTGTTAGTGTTGAAAAACCACTTTTCGCACTTGTGTTAGTGTTGAAAAACCACTTTTCGAACTTGTGTTAGTGTTGAAAAACCACTTTTCGCACTTGTGTTGGTGCAGGAAACCACTTTTGCGCTTGTATTAGTGTGGAAAAAACACTTTTCGCACTTGTGTTAGTGTTGAAAAACCACTTTTCGCACTTGTGTTAGTGTTGAAAAACCACTTTTCGCACTTGTGTTGGTGCAGGAAACCACTTTTGCACTTGTATTAGTGTGGAAAAAACACTTTTCGCACTTGTGTTAGTGTTGAATAACGACTTTTCGCACTTGTGTTAGTGTTGAAAAACCACTTTTCGCACTTGTGTTGGTGCAGGAAACCACTTTTGCACTTGTATTAGTGTGGAAAAACAACTTTTTGCACTTGTGATATTGTTGAAAAACCACTTTTGACACTTGTGTTAGTGTTGAAAAACCACTTTTCGCACTTGTGTTGGTGCAGGAAACCACTTTTGCACTTGGATTAGTGTGGAAAAAACACTTTTCGCACTTGTGTTAGTGTTGAAAAACCACTTTTCGCACTTGTGTTGGTGCAGGAAACCACTGTTGCACTTGTATTAGTGTGGAAAAAACACTTTTCGCACTTGTGTTAGTGTTGAAAAAACACTTTTTGCACTTGTGATAGTGTTGAAACACCACTTTTCTCACTTGTGTTTGTGCTGGAAACCACTTTTGCACTTGTATTAGTGTGGAAAAAACACTTTTCGCACTTGTGTTAGTGTTGAAAAACCACTTTTCACACTTGTGTTAGTGTTGAAAAACAACTTTTTGCACTTGTGTTGGTGTTGAAAAAACACTTTTTGCACTTGTGTTGGTGCAGGAAACCACTTTTGCACTTGTATTAGTGTGGAAAAAACACTTTTCGCACTTGTGATAGTGTTGAAAAACCACTTTTCGCACTTGTGTTAGTGTTGAAAAACCACCTTTCGCACTTGTGTTAGTGTTGAAAAACGACTTTTCGCACTTGTGTTAGTGTTGAAAAACCACTTTTCACACTTGTGTTGGTGCAGGAAACCACTTTTGCACTTGTATTAGTGTGGAAAAAACACTTTTCGCACTTGTGTTAGTGTTGAAAAACCACTTTTCGCACTTGTGTTAGTGTTGAAAAACCACTTTTCGCACTTGTGTTAGTGTTGAAAAACTACTTTTCGCATTTGTGTTGGTGCAGGAAACCACTTTTGCACTTGTATTAGTGTGGAAAAAACACTTTTTGCACTTGTGATATTGTTGAAAAACCACTTTTCGCACTTGTGTTAGTGTTGAAAAACCACTTTTCGCACTTGTGTTGGTGCAGGAAACCACTTTTGCAATTGTATTAGTGTGGAAAAAACACTTTTTGCACTTGTGATAGTGTTGAAAAACCACTTTTCGCACTTGTTTTAGTGTTGAAAAACGACTTTTTGCACTTGCGTTGGTGCAAGAAACCACTTTTGCACTTGTGTTAGTGTGGAAAAACCACTTTTCGCACTTGTGTTAGTGTTGAAAAACCACTTTTCGCACTTGTGTTAGTGTTGAAAAACCACTTTTCGCACTTGTGTTATTGTTGAAAAACCACTTTTCACATTTGTGTTGGTGCAGGAAACCACTTTTGCACTTGTATTAGTGTGGAAAAAACACTTTTTGCACTTGTGATAATGTAGAAAAACCACTTTTCGCACTTGTGTTAGTGTTGAAAAACCACTTTTCGCACTTGTGTTGGTGCAAGAAACCACTTTTGCACTTGTATTAGTGTGGAAAAAACACTTTTCGCACTTGTGTTAGTGTTGAAAAACCACTTTTCGCACTTGTGTTAGTGTTGAAAAACCACTTTTCGAACTTGTGTTAGTGTTGAAAAACCACTTTTCGCACTTGTGTTGGTGCAGGAAACCACTTTTGCGCTTGTATTAGTGTGGAAAAAACACTTTTCGCACTTGTGTTAGTGTTGAAAAACCACTTTTCGCACTTGTGTTAGTGTTGAAAAACCACTTTTCGCACTTGTGTTGGTGCAGGAAACCACTTTTGCACTTGTATTAGTGTGGAAAAAACACTTTTCGCACTTGTGTTAGTGTTGAATAACGACTTTTCGCACTTGTGTTAGTGTTGAAAAACCACTTTTCGCACTTGTGTTGGTGCAGGAAACCACTTTTGCACTTGTATTAGTGTGGAAAAACAACTTTTTGCACTTGTGATATTGTTGAAAAACCACTTTTGACACTTGTGTTAGTGTTGAAAAACCACTTTTCGCACTTGCGTTGGTGCAGGAAACCACTTTTGCACTTGTATTAGTGTGGAAAAACCACTTTTCGCACTTGTGTTAGTGTTGAAAAACCACTTTTCGCACTTGTGTTGGTGCAGGAAACCACTTTTGCACTTGTATTAGTGTGGAAAAAACACTTTTCGCACTTGTGTTAGTGTTGAAAAACCACTTTTCGCACTTGTGTGTAGTGTTGAAAAACCACTTTTCGCACTTGTGTTAGTGTTGAAAAACCTCTTTTCGCACTTGTGTTGGTGCAGGAAACCACTTTTGCACTTGTAGTAGTGTGGAAAAAACACTTTTCGCACTTGTGTTAGTGTTGAAAAACCACTTTTGCACTTGTATTAGTGTGGAAAAAACACTTTTCGCACTTGTGTTAGTGTTGAAAAACCACTTTTCACACTTGTGTTAGTGTTGAAAAACCACTTTTTGCACTTGTGTTGGTGTTGAAAAAACACTTTTCGCACTTGTGTTAGTGTTGAAAAACCACTTTTCGCACTTGTGTTGGTGCAGGAAACCACTTTTGCAATTGTATTAGTGTGGAAAAAACACTTTTTGCACTTGTGATAGTGTTGAAAAACCACTTTTCGCACTTGTTTTAGTGTTGAAAAACCACTTTTTGCACTTGCGTTGGTGCAAGAAACCACTTTTGCACTTGTGTTAGTGTGGAAAAACCACTTTTCGCACTTGTGTTAGTGTTGAAAAACCACTTTTCGCACTTGTGTTAGTGTTGAAAAACCACTTTTCGCACTTGTGTTATTGTTGAAAAACCACTTTTCACATTTGTGTTGGTGCAGGAAACCACTTTTGCACTTGTATTAGTGTGGAAAAAACACTTTTTGCACTTGTGATAATGTAGAAAAACCACTTTTCGCACTTGTGTTAGTGTTGAAAAACCACTTTTCGCACTTGTGTTGGTGCAAGAAACCACTTTTGCACTTGTATTAGTGTGGAAAAAACACTTTTCGCACTTGTGTTAGTGTTGAAAAACCACTTTTCGCACTTGTGTTAGTGTTGAAAAACCACTTTTCGAACTTGTGTTAGTGTTGAAAAACCACTTTTCGCACTTGTGTTGGTGCAGGAAACCACTTTTGCGCTTGTATTAGTGTGGAAAAAACACTTTTCGCACTTGTGTTAGTGTTGAAAAACCACTTTTCGCACTTGTGTTAGTGTTGAAAAACCACTTTTCGCACTTGTGTTGGTGCAGGAAACCACTTTTGCACTTGTATTAGTGTGGAAAAAACACTTTTCGCACTTGTGTTAGTGTTGAATAACGACTTTTCGCACTTGTGTTAGTGTTGAAAAACCACTTTTCGCACTTGTGTTGGTGCAGGAAACCACTTTTGCACTTGTATTAGTGTGGAAAAACAACTTTTTGCACTTGTGATATTGTTGAAAAACCACTTTTGACACTTGTGTTAGTGTTGAAAAACCACTTTTCGCACTTGCGTTGGTGCAGGAAACCACTTTTGCACTTGTATTAGTGTGGAAAAACCACTTTTCGCACTTGTGTTAGTGTTGAAAAACCACTTTTGCACTTGTATTAGTGTGGAAAAAACACTTTTCGCACTTGTGTTAGTGTTGAAAAACCACTTTTCACACTTGTGTTAGTGTTGAAAAACCACTTTTTGCACTTGTGTTGGTGTTGAAAAACCACTTTTCGCACTTGTGTTAGTGTTGAAAAACCACTTTTCGCACTTGTGTTGGTGCAGGAAACCACTTTTGCAATTGTATTAGTGTGGAAAAAACACTTTTTGCACTTGTGATAGTGTTGAAAAACCACTTTTCGCACTTGTTTTAGTGTTGAAAAACCACTTTTTGCACTTGCGTTGGTGCAAGAAACCACTTTTGCACTTGTGTTAGTGTGGAAAAACCACTTTTCGCACTTGTGTTAGTGTTGAAAAACCACTTTTCGCACTTGTGTTAGTGTTGAAAAACCACTTTTCGCACTTGTGTTATTGTTGAAAAACCACTTTTCACATTTGTGTTGGTGCAGGAAACCACTTTTGCACTTGTATTAGTGTGGAAAAAACACTTTTTGCACTTGTGATAATGTAGAAAAACCACTTTTCGCACTTGTGTTAGTGTTGAAAAACCACTTTTCGCACTTGTGTTGGTGCAAGAAACCACTTTTGCACTTGTATTAGTGTGGAAAAAACACTTTTCGCACTTGTGTTAGTGTTGAAAAACCACTTTTCGCACTTGTGTTAGTGTTGAAAAACCACTTTTCGAACTTGTGTTAGTGTTGAAAAACCACTTTTCGCACTTGTGTTGGTGCAGGAAACCACTTTTGCGCTTGTATTAGTGTGGAAAAAACACTTTTCGCACTTGTGTTAGTGTTGAAAAACCACTTTTCGCACTTGTGTTAGTGTTGAAAAACCACTTTTCGCACTTGTGTTGGTGCAGGAAACCACTTTTGCACTTGTATTAGTGTGGAAAAAACACTTTTCGCACTTGTGTTAGTGTTGAATAACGACTTTTCGCACTTGTGTTAGTGTTGAAAAACCACTTTTCGCACTTGTGTTGGTGCAGGAAACCACTTTTGCACTTGTATTAGTGTGGAAAAACAACTTTTTGCACTTGTGATATTGTTGAAAAACCACTTTTGACACTTGTGTTAGTGTTGAAAAACCACTTTTCGCACTTGCGTTGGTGCAGGAAACCACTTTTGCACTTGTATTAGTGTGGAAAAACCACTTTTCGCACTTGTGTTAGTGTTGAAAAACCACTTTTCGCACTTGTGTTGGTGCAGGAAACCACTTTTGCACTTGTATTAGTGTGGAAAAAACACTTTTCGCACTTGTGTTAGTGTTGAAAAACCACTTTTCGCACTTGTGTGTAGTGTTGAAAAACCACTTTTCGCACTTGTGTTAGTGTTGAAAAACCTCTTTTCGCACTTGTGTTGGTGCAGGAAACCACTTTTGCACTTGTAGTAGTGTGGAAAAAACACTTTTCGCACTTGTGTTAGTGTTGAAAAACCACTTTTGCACTTGTATTAGTGTGGAAAAAACACTTTTCGCACTTGTGTTAGTGTTGAAAAACCACTTTTCACACTTGTGTTAGTGTTGAAAAACCACTTTTTGCACTTGTGTTGGTGTTGAAAAAACACTTTTTGCACTTGTGTTGGTGCAGGAAACCACTTTTGCACTTGTATTAGTGTGGAAAAAACACTTTTCGCACTTGTGATAGTGTTGAAAAACCACTTTTCGCACTTGTGTTAGTGTTGAAAAACCACCTTTCGCACTTGTGTTAGTGTTGAAAAACGACTTTTCGCACTTGTGTTAGTGTTGAAAAACCACTTTTCACACTTGTGTTGGTGCAGGAAACCACTTTTGCACTTGTATTAGTGTGGAAAAAACACTTTTCGCACTTGTGTTAGTGTTGAAAAACCACTTTTCGCACTTGTGTTAGTGTTGAAAAACCACTTTTCGCACTTGTGTTAGTGTTGAAAAACTACTTTTCGCATTTGTGTTGGTGCAGGAAACCACTTTTGCACTTGTATTAGTGTGGAAAAAACACTTTTTGCACTTGTGATATTGTTGAAAAACCACTTTTCGCACTTGTGTTAGTGTTGAAAAACCACTTTTCGCACTTGTGTTGGTGCAGGAAACCACTTTTGCAATTGTATTAGTGTGGAAAAAACACTTTTTGCACTTGTGATAGTGTTGAAAAACCACTTTTCGCACTTGTTTTAGTGTTGAAAAACCACTTTTTGCACTTGCGTTGGTGCAAGAAACCACTTTTGCACTTGTGTTAGTGTGGAAAAACCACTTTTCGCACTTGTGTTAGTGTTGAAAAACCACTTTTCGCACTTGTGTTAGTGTTGAAAAACCACTTTTCGCACTTGTGTTATTGTTGAAAAACCACTTTTCACATTTGTGTTGGTGCAGGAAACCACTTTTGCACTTGTATTAGTGTGGAAAAAACACTTTTTGCACTTGTGATAATGTAGAAAAACCACTTTTCGCACTTGTGTTAGTGTTGAAAAACCACTTTTCGCACTTGTGTTGGTGCAAGAAACCACTTTTGCACTTGTATTAGTGTGGAAAAAACACTTTTCGCACTTGTGTTAGTGTTGAAAAACCACTTTTCGCACTTGTGTTAGTGTTGAAAAACCACTTTTCGAACTTGTGTTAGTGTTGAAAAACCACTTTTCGCACTTGTGTTGGTGCAGGAAACCACTTTTGCGCTTGTATTAGTGTGGAAAAAACACTTTTCGCACTTGTGTTAGTGTTGAAAAACCACTTTTCGCACTTGTGTTAGTGTTGAAAAACCACTTTTCGCACTTGTGTTGGTGCAGGAAACCACTTTTGCACTTGTATTAGTGTGGAAAAAACACTTTTCGCACTTGTGTTAGTGTTGAATAACGACTTTTCGCACTTGTGTTAGTGTTGAAAAACCACTTTTCGCACTTGTGTTGGTGCAGGAAACCACTTTTGCACTTGTATTAGTGTGGAAAAACAACTTTTTGCACTTGTGATATTGTTGAAAAACCACTTTTGACACTTGTGTTAGTGTTGAAAAACCACTTTTCGCACTTGTGTTGGTGCAGGAAACCACTTTTGCACTTGGATTAGTGTGGAAAAAACACTTTTCGCACTTGTGTTAGTGTTGAAAAACCACTTTTCGCACTTGTGTTGGTGCAGGAAACCACTGTTGCACTTGTATTAGTGTGGAAAAAACACTTTTCGCACTTGTGTTAGTGTTGAAAAAACACTTTTTGCACTTGTGATAGTGTTGAAACACCACTTTTCTCACTTGTGTTTGTGCTGGAAACCACTTTTGCACTTGTATTAGTGTGGAAAAAACACTTTTCGCACTTGTGTTAGTGTTGAAAAACCACTTTTCACACTTGTGTTAGTGTTGAAAAACCACTTTTTGCACTTGTGTTGGTGTTGAAAAAACACTTTTTGCACTTGTGTTGGTGCAGGAAACCACTTTTGCACTTGTATTAGTGTGGAAAAAACACTTTTCGCACTTGTGATAGTGTTGAAAAACCACTTTTCGCACTTGTGTTAGTGTTGAAAAACCACTTTTCGCACTTGTGTTAGTGTTGAAAAACCTCTTTTCGCACTTGTGTTGGTGCAGGAAACCACTTTTGCACTTGTAGTAGTGTGGAAAAAACACTTTTCGCACTTGTGTTAGTGTTGAAAAACCACTTTTCGCACTTGTGTGTAGTGTTGAAAAACCACTTTTCGCACTTGTGTTAGTGTTGAAAAACCTCTTTTCGCACTTGTGTTGGTGCAGGAAACCACTTTTGCACTTGTAGTAGTGTGGAAAAAACACTTTTCGCACTTGTGTTAGTGTTGAAAAACCACTTTTGCACTTGTATTAGTGTGGAAAAAACACTTTTCGCACTTGTGTTAGTGTTGAAAAACCACTTTTCACACTTGTGTTAGTGTTGAAAAACCACTTTTTGCACTTGTGTTGGTGTTGAAAAAACACTTTTCGCACTTGTGTTAGTGTTGAAAAACCACTTTTCGCACTTGTGTTGGTGCAGGAAACCACTTTTGCAATTGTATTAGTGTGGAAAAAACACTTTTTGCACTTGTGATAGTGTTGAAAAACCACTTTTCGCACTTGTTTTAGTGTTGAAAAACCACTTTTTGCACTTGCGTTGGTGCAAGAAACCACTTTTGCACTTGTGTTAGTGTGGAAAAACCACTTTTCGCACTTGTGTTAGTGTTGAAAAACCACTTTTCGCACTTGTGTTAGTGTTGAAAAACCACTTTTCGCACTTGTGTTATTGTTGAAAAACCACTTTTCACATTTGTGTTGGTGCAGGAAACCACTTTTGCACTTGTATTAGTGTGGAAAAAACACTTTTTGCACTTGTGATAATGTAGAAAAACCACTTTTCGCACTTGTGTTAGTGTTGAAAAACCACTTTTCGCACTTGTGTTGGTGCAAGAAACCACTTTTGCACTTGTATTAGTGTGGAAAAAACACTTTTCGCACTTGTGTTAGTGTTGAAAAACCACTTTTCGCACTTGTGTTAGTGTTGAAAAACCACTTTTCGAACTTGTGTTAGTGTTGAAAAACCACTTTTCGCACTTGTGTTGGTGCAGGAAACCACTTTTGCGCTTGTATTAGTGTGGAAAAAACACTTTTCGCACTTGTGTTAGTGTTGAAAAACCACTTTTCGCACTTGTGTTAGTGTTGAAAAACCACTTTTCGCACTTGTGTTGGTGCAGGAAACCACTTTTGCACTTGTATTAGTGTGGAAAAAACACTTTTCGCACTTGTGTTAGTGTTGAATAACGACTTTTCGCACTTGTGTTAGTGTTGAAAAACCACTTTTCGCACTTGTGTTGGTGCAGGAAACCACTTTTGCACTTGTATTAGTGTGGAAAAACAACTTTTTGCACTTGTGATATTGTTGAAAAACCACTTTTGACACTTGTGTTAGTGTTGAAAAACCACTTTTCGCACTTGCGTTGGTGCAGGAAACCACTTTTGCACTTGTATTAGTGTGGAAAAACCACTTTTCGCACTTGTGTTAGTGTTGAAAAACCACTTTTGCACTTGTATTAGTGTGGAAAAAACACTTTTCGCACTTGTGTTAGTGTTGAAAAACCACTTTTCACACTTGTGTTAGTGTTGAAAAACCACTTTTTGCACTTGTGTTGGTGTTGAAAAACCACTTTTCGCACTTGTGTTAGTGTTGAAAAACCACTTTTCGCACTTGTGTTGGTGCAGGAAACCACTTTTGCAATTGTATTAGTGTGGAAAAAACACTTTTTGCACTTGTGATAGTGTTGAAAAACCACTTTTCGCACTTGTTTTAGTGTTGAAAAACCACTTTTTGCACTTGCGTTGGTGCAAGAAACCACTTTTGCACTTGTGTTAGTGTGGAAAAACCACTTTTCGCACTTGTGTTAGTGTTGAAAAACCACTTTTCGCACTTGTGTTAGTGTTGAAAAACCACTTTTCGCACTTGTGTTATTGTTGAAAAACCACTTTTCACATTTGTGTTGGTGCAGGAAACCACTTTTGCACTTGTATTAGTGTGGAAAAAACACTTTTTGCACTTGTGATAATGTAGAAAAACCACTTTTCGCACTTGTGTTAGTGTTGAAAAACCACTTTTCGCACTTGTGTTGGTGCAAGAAACCACTTTTGCACTTGTATTAGTGTGGAAAAAACACTTTTCGCACTTGTGTTAGTGTTGAAAAACCACTTTTCGCACTTGTGTTAGTGTTGAAAAACCACTTTTCGAACTTGTGTTAGTGTTGAAAAACCACTTTTCGCACTTGTGTTGGTGCAGGAAACCACTTTTGCGCTTGTATTAGTGTGGAAAAAACACTTTTCGCACTTGTGTTAGTGTTGAAAAACCACTTTTCGCACTTGTGTTAGTGTTGAAAAACCACTTTTCGCACTTGTGTTGGTGCAGGAAACCACTTTTGCACTTGTATTAGTGTGGAAAAAACACTTTTCGCACTTGTGTTAGTGTTGAATAACGACTTTTCGCACTTGTGTTAGTGTTGAAAAACCACTTTTCGCACTTGTGTTGGTGCAGGAAACCACTTTTGCACTTGTATTAGTGTGGAAAAACAACTTTTTGCACTTGTGATATTGTTGAAAAACCACTTTTGACACTTGTGTTAGTGTTGAAAAACCACTTTTCGCACTTGCGTTGGTGCAGGAAACCACTTTTGCACTTGTATTAGTGTGGAAAAACCACTTTTCGCACTTGTGTTAGTGTTGAAAAACCACTTTTCGCACTTGTGTTGGTGCAGGAAACCACTTTTGCACTTGTATTAGTGTGGAAAAAACACTTTTCGCACTTGTGTTAGTGTTGAAAAACCACTTTTCGCACTTGTGTGTAGTGTTGAAAAACCACTTTTCGCACTTGTGTTAGTGTTGAAAAACCTCTTTTCGCACTTGTGTTGGTGCAGGAAACCACTTTTGCACTTGTAGTAGTGTGGAAAAAACACTTTTCGCACTTGTGTTAGTGTTGAAAAACCACTTTTGCACTTGTATTAGTGTGGAAAAAACACTTTTCGCACTTGTGTTAGTGTTGAAAAACCACTTTTCACACTTGTGTTAGTGTTGAAAAACCACTTTTTGCACTTGTGTTGGTGTTGAAAAAACACTTTTTGCACTTGTGTTGGTGCAGGAAACCACTTTTGCACTTGTATTAGTGTGGAAAAAACACTTTTCGCACTTGTGATAGTGTTGAAAAACCACTTTTCGCACTTGTGTTAGTGTTGAAAAACCACCTTTCGCACTTGTGTTAGTGTTGAAAAACGACTTTTCGCACTTGTGTTAGTGTTGAAAAACCACTTTTCACACTTGTGTTGGTGCAGGAAACCACTTTTGCACTTGTATTAGTGTGGAAAAAACACTTTTCGCACTTGTGTTAGTGTTGAAAAACCACTTTTCGCACTTGTGTTAGTGTTGAAAAACCACTTTTCGCACTTGTGTTAGTGTTGAAAAACTACTTTTCGCATTTGTGTTGGTGCAGGAAACCACTTTTGCACTTGTATTAGTGTGGAAAAAACACTTTTTGCACTTGTGATATTGTTGAAAAACCACTTTTCGCACTTGTGTTAGTGTTGAAAAACCACTTTTCGCACTTGTGTTGGTGCAGGAAACCACTTTTGCAATTGTATTAGTGTGGAAAAAACACTTTTTGCACTTGTGATAGTGTTGAAAAACCACTTTTCGCACTTGTTTTAGTGTTGAAAAACCACTTTTTGCACTTGCGTTGGTGCAAGAAACCACTTTTGCACTTGTGTTAGTGTGGAAAAACCACTTTTCGCACTTGTGTTAGTGTTGAAAAACCACTTTTCGCACTTGTGTTAGTGTTGAAAAACCACTTTTCGCACTTGTGTTATTGTTGAAAAACCACTTTTCACATTTGTGTTGGTGCAGGAAACCACTTTTGCACTTGTATTAGTGTGGAAAAAACACTTTTTGCACTTGTGATAATGTAGAAAAACCACTTTTCGCACTTGTGTTAGTGTTGAAAAACCACTTTTCGCACTTGTGTTGGTGCAAGAAACCACTTTTGCACTTGTATTAGTGTGGAAAAAACACTTTTCGCACTTGTGTTAGTGTTGAAAAACCACTTTTCGCACTTGTGTTAGTGTTGAAAAACCACTTTTCGAACTTGTGTTAGTGTTGAAAAACCACTTTTCGCACTTGTGTTGGTGCAGGAAACCACTTTTGCGCTTGTATTAGTGTGGAAAAAACACTTTTCGCACTTGTGTTAGTGTTGAAAAACCACTTTTCGCACTTGTGTTAGTGTTGAAAAACCACTTTTCGCACTTGTGTTGGTGCAGGAAACCACTTTTGCACTTGTATTAGTGTGGAAAAAACACTTTTCGCACTTGTGTTAGTGTTGAATAACGACTTTTCGCACTTGTGTTAGTGTTGAAAAACCACTTTTCGCACTTGTGTTGGTGCAGGAAACCACTTTTGCACTTGTATTAGTGTGGAAAAACAACTTTTTGCACTTGTGATATTGTTGAAAAACCACTTTTGACACTTGTGTTAGTGTTGAAAAACCACTTTTCGCACTTGTGTTGGTGCAGGAAACCACTTTTGCACTTGGATTAGTGTGGAAAAAACACTTTTCGCACTTGTGTTAGTGTTGAAAAACCACTTTTCGCACTTGTGTTGGTGCAGGAAACCACTGTTGCACTTGTATTAGTGTGGAAAAAACACTTTTCGCACTTGTGTTAGTGTTGAAAAAACACTTTTTGCACTTGTGATAGTGTTGAAACACCACTTTTCTCACTTGTGTTTGTGCTGGAAACCACTTTTGCACTTGTATTAGTGTGGAAAAAACACTTTTCGCACTTGTGTTAGTGTTGAAAAACCACTTTTCACACTTGTGTTAGTGTTGAAAAACCACTTTTTGCACTTGTGTTGGTGTTGAAAAAACACTTTTTGCACTTGTGTTGGTGCAGGAAACCACTTTTGCACTTGTATTAGTGTGGAAAAAACACTTTTCGCACTTGTGATAGTGTTGAAAAACCACTTTTCGCACTTGTGTTAGTGTTGAAAAACCACCTTTCGCACTTGTGTTAGTGTTGAAAAACGACTTTTCGCACTTGTGTTAGTGTTGAAAAACCACTTTTCACACTTGTGTTGGTGCAGGAAACCACTTTTGCACTTGTATTAGTGTGGAAAAAACACTTTTCGCACTTGTGTTAGTGTTGAAAAACCACTTTTCGCACTTGTGTTAGTGTTGAAAAACCACTTTTCGCACTTGTGTTAGTGTTGAAAAACTACTTTTCGCATTTGTGTTGGTGCAGGAAACCACTTTTGCACTTGTATTAGTGTGGAAAAAACACTTTTTGCACTTGTGATATTGTTGAAAAACCACTTTTCGCACTTGTGTTAGTGTTGAAAAACCACTTTTCGCACTTGTGTTGGTGCAGGAAACCACTTTTGCAATTGTATTAGTGTGGAAAAAACACTTTTTGCACTTGTGATAGTGTTGAAAAACCACTTTTCGCACTTGTTTTAGTGTTGAAAAACCACTTTTTGCACTTGCGTTGGTGCAAGAAACCACTTTTGCACTTGTGTTAGTGTGGAAAAACCACTTTTCGCACTTGTGTTAGTGTTGAAAAACCACTTTTCGCACTTGTGTTAGTGTTGAAAAACCACTTTTCGCACTTGTGTTATTGTTGAAAAACCACTTTTCACATTTGTGTTGGTGCAGGAAACCACTTTTGCACTTGTATTAGTGTGGAAAAAACACTTTTTGCACTTGTGATAATGTAGAAAAACCACTTTTCGCACTTGTGTTAGTGTTGAAAAACCACTTTTCGCACTTGTGTTGGTGCAAGAAACCACTTTGCACTTGTATTAGTGTGGAAAAAACACTTTTCGCACTTGTGTTAGTGTTGAAAAACCACTTTTCGCACTTGTGTTAGTGTTGAAAAACCACTTTTCGAACTTGTGTTAGTGTTGAAAAACCACTTTTCGCACTTGTGTTGGTGCAGGAAACCACTTTTGCGCTTGTATTAGTGTGGAAAAAACACTTTTCGCACTTGTGTTAGTGTTGAAAAACCACTTTTCGCACTTGTGTTAGTGTTGAAAAACCACTTTTCGCACTTGTGTTGGTGCAGGAAACCACTTTTGCACTTGTATTAGTGTGGAAAAAACACTTTTCGCACTTGTGTTAGTGTTGAATAACGACTTTTCGCACTTGTGTTAGTGTTGAAAAACCACTTTTCGCACTTGTGTTGGTGCAGGAAACCACTTTTGCACTTGTATTAGTGTGGAAAAACAACTTTTTGCACTTGTGATATTGTTGAAAAACCACTTTTGACACTTGTGTTAGTGTTGAAAAACCACTTTTCGCACTTGCGTTGGTGCAGGAAACCACTTTTGCACTTGTATTAGTGTGGAAAAACCACTTTTCGCACTTGTGTTAGTGTTGAAAAACCACTTTTCGCACTTGTGTTGGTGCAGGAAACCACTTTTGCACTTGTATTAGTGTGGAAAAAACACTTTTCGCACTTGTGTTAGTGTTGAAAAACCACTTTTCGCACTTGTGTGTAGTGTTGAAAAACCACTTTTCGCACTTGTGTTAGTGTTGAAAAACCTCTTTTCGCACTTGTGTTGGTGCAGGAAACCACTTTTGCACTTGTAGTAGTGTGGAAAAAACACTTTTCGCACTTGTGTTAGTGTTGAAAAACCACTTTTGCACTTGTATTAGTGTGGAAAAACACTTTTTGCACTTGTGATAGTGTTGAAAAACCACTTTTCGCACTTGTGTTGGTGCAGGAAACCACTTTTGCACTTGTATTAGTGTGAAAAAAACACTTTTTGCACTTGTGCTAGTGTTGAATAACGACTTTTCGCACTTGTGTTAGTGTTGAAAAACCACTTTTCGCACTTGTGTTAGTGTTGAAAAACCACTTTTCGCACTTGTGTTGGTGCAGGAAACCACTTTTGCACTTGTATTAGTGTGGAAAACCACTTTTTGCACTTGTGATATTGTTGAAAAACCACTTTTGACACTTGTGTTAGTGTTGAAAAACCACTTTTCGCACTTGTGTTGGTGTTGAAAAACCACTTTTCGCACTTGCGTTGGTGCAGGAAATCACTTTTGCACTTGTATTAGTGTGGAAAAACCACTTTCGCACTTGTGTTAGTGTTGAAAAACCACTTTTCGCACTTATGTTAGTGTTGAAAAACCACTTTTCGCACTTGTGTTGGTGTTGAAAAACCACTTTTCGCACTTGCGTTGGTGCAGGAAACCAC
Source organism: Myxine glutinosa (assembly GCF_964187855.1). NCBI lineage: Eukaryota > Metazoa > Chordata > Myxini > Myxiniformes > Myxinidae > Myxine > Myxine glutinosa. The sequence goes on from NC_136269.1 coordinate 151,170,404, forward strand.
TTTTCGCACTTGTGTTAGTGTTGAAAAACCACTTTTCGCACTTGTGTTAGTGTTGAAAAACTACTTTTCGCATTTGTGTTGGTGCAGGAAACCACTTTTGCACTTGTATTAGTGTGGAAAAAACACTTTTTGCACTTGTGATATTGTTGAAAAACCACTTTTCGCACTTGTGTTAGTGTTGAAAAACCACTTTTCGCACTTGTGTTAGTGTTGAAAAACCACTTTTCTCACTTGTGTTGGTGTTGAAAAAACACTTTTTGCACTTGTGTTGGTGTTGAAAAAACACTTTTTGCACTTGTGATAGTGTTGAAACACCACTTTTCGCACTTGTGTTGGTGCTGGAAACCACTTTTGCACTTGTATTAGTGTGGAAAAAACACTTTTCGCACTTGTGTTAGTGTTGAAAAACCACTTTTCACACTTGTGTTAGTGTTGAAAAACCACTTTTCGCACTTGTGTTAGTGTTGAAAAACCACTTTTCGCACCTGTGTTGGTGCAGGAAACCACTTTTGCACTTGTATTAGTGTGGAAAAACCACTTTTCGCACTTGTGTTAGTGTTGAAAAACCACTTTTCGCACTTGTGTTAGTGTTGAAAAACCACTTTTCGCACTTGTGTTAGTGTTGAAAAACCACTTTTTGCACTTGTGTTGGTGCAGGAAACCACTTTTGCACTTGTATTAGTGTGGAAAAAACACTTTTCGCACTTGTGTTAGTGTTGAAAAACCACTTTTCGCACTTGTGTTAGTGTTGAAAAACCACTTTTCTCACTTGTGTTGGTGTTGAAAAAACACTTTTTGCACTTGTGATAGTGTTGAAACACCACTTTTCGCACTTGTGTTGGTGCTGGAAACCACTTTTGCACTTGTATTAGTGTGGAAAAAACACTTTTCGCACTTGTGTTAGTGTTGAAAAACCACTTTTCACACTTGTGTTAGTGTTGAAAAACCACTTTTCGCACTTGTGTTGGTGTTGAAAAAACACTTTTTGCACTTGTGTTGGTGCAGGAAACCACTTTTGCACTTGTATTAGTGTGGAAAAAACACTTTTCACACTTGTGTTCGTGTTGAAAAACCACTTTTTGCACTTGTGTTAGTGTTGAAAAACCACTTTTCACACTTGTGTTAGTGTTGAAAAACCACTTTTCGCACTTGTGTGTAGTGTTGAAAAACCACTTTTCGCACTTGTGTTAGTGTTGAAAAACCACTTTTCGCACTTGTGTTGGTGCAGGAAACCACTTTTGCACTTGTAGTAGTGTGGAAAAAACACTTTTCGCACTTGTGTTAGTGTTGAAAAACCACTTTTGCACTTGTATTAGTGTGGAAAAACACTTTTTGCACTTGTGATAGTGTTGAAAAACCACTTTTCGCACTTGTGTTAGTGTTGAAAAACCACTTTTCGCACTTGTGTTAGTGTTGAAAAACCACTTTTCGCACTTGTGTTGGTGCAGGAAACCACTTTTGCACTTGGATTAGTGTGGAAAAAACACTTTTCGCACTTGTGTTAGTGTTGAAAAACCACTTTTCGCACTTGTGTTGGTGCAGGAAACCACTGTTGCACTTGTATTAGTGTGGAAAAAACACTTTTCGCACTTGTGTTGGTGTTGAAAAAACACTTTTTGCATTTGTGATAGTGTTGAAACACCACTTTTCTCACTTGTGTTGGTGCTGGAAACCACTTTTGCACTTGTATTAGTGTGGAAGAACACTTTTCGCACTTGTGTTAGTGTTGAAAAACCACTTTTCACACTTGTGTTAGTGTTGAAAAACCACTTTTTGCACTTGTGTTGGTGTTGAAAAAACACTTTTTGCACTTGTGTTGGTGCAGGAAACCACTTTTGCACTTGTATTAGTGTGGAAAAAACACTTTTCGCACTTGTGATAGTGTTGAAAAACCACTTTTCGCACTTGTGTTAGTGTTGAAAAACCACCTTTCGCACTTGTGTTAGTGTTGAAAAACGACTTTTCGCACTTGTGTTAGTGTTGAAAAACCACTTTTCACACTTGTGTTGGTGCAGGAAACCACTTTTGCACTTGTATTAGTGTGGAAAAAACACTTTTCACACTTGTGCTAGTGTTGAAAAACCACTTTTCGCACTTGTGTTAGTGTTGAAAAACCACTTTTCGCACTTGTGTTAGTGTTGAAAAACCACTTTTCGCATTTGTGTTGGTGCAGGAAACCACTTTTGCACTTGTATTAGTGTGGAAAAAACACTTTTTGCACTTGTGATATTGTTGAAAAACCACTTTTCGCACTTGTGTTTGTGTTGAAAAACCACTTTTCGCACTTGTGTTGGTGCAGGAAACCACTTTTGCAATTGTATTAGTGTGGAAAAAACACTTTTTGCACTTGTGATAGTGTTGAAAAACCACTTTTCGCACTTGTTTTAGTGTTGAAAAACCACTTTTTGCACTTGCGTTGGTGCAAGAAACCACTTTTGCACTTGTGTTAGTGTGGAAAAAACCACTTTTCGCACTTGTGTTAGTGTTGAAAAACCACTTTTCGCACTTGTGTTAGTGTTGAAAAACCACTTTTCGCACTTGTGTTATTGTTGAAAAACCACTTTTCACATGTGTGTTGGTGCAGGAAACCACTTTTGCACTTGTATTAGTGTGGAAAAACCACTTTTTGCACTTGTGATAATGTAGAAAAACCACTTTTCGCACTTGTGTTAGTGTTGAAAAACCACTTTTCGCACTTGTGTTGGTGCAAGAAACCACTTTTGCACTTGTATTAGTGTGGAAAAAACACTTTTCGCACTTGTGTTAGTGTTGAAAAACCACTTTTCGCACTTGTATTAGTGTTGAAAAACCACATTTCGAACTTGTGTTAGTGTTGAAAAACCACTTTTCGCACTTGTGTTGGTGCAGGAAACCACTTTTGCGCTTGTATTAGTGTGGAAAAAACACTTTTCGCACTTGTGTTAGTGTTGAAAAACCACTTTTCGCACTTGTGTTAGTGTTGAAAAACCACTTTTCGCACTTGTGTTGGTGCAGGAAACCACTTTTGCACTTGTATTAGTGTGGAAAAAACACTTTTCGCACTTGTGTTAGTGTTGAATAACGACTTTTCACACTTGTGTTAGTGTTGAAAAACCACTTTTCGCACTTGTGTTGGTGCAGGAAACCACTTTTGCACTTGTATTAGTGTGGAAAAACAACTTTTTGCACTTGTGATATTGTTGAAAAACCACTTTTGACACTTGTGTTAGTGTTGAAAAACCACTTTTTGCACTTGTGTTGGTGTTGAAAAACCACTTTTCGCACTTGCGTTGGTGCAGGAAACCACTTTTGCACTTGTATTAGTGTGGAAAAACCACTTTTCGCACTTGTGTTAGTGTTGAAAAACCACTTTTCGCACTTATGTTAGTGTTGAAAAACCATTTTTCGCACTTGTGTTAGTGTTGAAAAACCACTTTTCGCACTTGTGTTGGTGCAGGAAACCACTTTTGCACTTGAATTAGTGTGGAAAAAACACTTTTCGCACTTGTGTTAGTGTTGAAAAACCACTTTTCGCACTTGTGTGTAGTGTTGAAAAACCACTTTTCGCACTTGTGTTAGTGTTGAAAAACCTCTTTTCGCACTTGTGTTGGTGCAGGAAACCACTTTTGCACTTGTAGTAGTGTGGAAAAAACACTTTTCGCACTTGTGTTAGTGTTGAAAAACCATTTTTGCACTTGTATTAGTGTGGAAAAACACTTTTTGCACTGGTGATAGTGTTGAAAAACCACTTTTCGCACTTGTGTTGGTGCAGGAAACCACTTTTGCACTTGTATTAGTGTGGAAAAAACACTTTTTGCACTTGCGTTAGTGTTGAATAACGACTTTTCGCACTTGTGTTAGTGTTGAAAAACCACTTTTCGCCCTTGTGTTAGTGTTGAAAAACCACTTTTCGCACTTGTGTTGGTGCAGGAAACCACTTTTGCACTTGTATTAGTGTGGAAAAACCACTTTTTGCACTTGTGATATTGTTGAAAAACCACTTTTGACACTTGTGTTAGTGTTGAAAAACCACTTTTCGCACTTGTGTTGGTGTTGAAAAACCACTTTTTGCACTTGCGTTGGTGCAGGAAACCACTTTTGCACTTGTATTAGTGTGGAAAAACCACTTTCGCACTTGTGTTAGTGTTGAAAAACCACTTTTCGCACTTATGTTAGTGTGGAAAAACCACTTTCGCACTTGTGTTAGTGTTGAAAAACCACTTTTCGCACTTATGTTGGTGTTGAAAAACCACTTTTCGCACTTGCGTTGGTGCAGGAAACCACTTTTGCACTTGTATTAGTGTGGAAAAACCACTTTTCACACTTGTGTTGGTGTTGAAAAACCACTTTTCGCACTTGTGTTGGTGCAGGAAACCACTTTTGCACTTGTATTAGTGTGGAAAAAACACTTTTCGCACTTGTGTTAGTGTTGAAAAACCACTTTTCGCACTTGTGTTAGTGTTGAAAAACCACTTTTCGCACTTGTGTGTAGTGTTGAAAAACCACTTTTCGCACTTGTGTTAGTGTTGAAAAACCACTTTTCGCACTTGTGTTGGTGCAGGAAACCACTTTTGCACTTGTAGTAGTGTGGAAAAAACACTTTTTGCACTTGTGTTAGTGTTGAAAAACCACTTTTGCACTTGTATTAGTGTGGAAAAACACTTTTTGCACTTGTGATAGTGTTGAAAAACCACTTTTCGCACTTGTGTTGGTGCAGGAAACCACTTTTGCACTTGTATTAGTGTGGAAAAAACACTTTTCGCACTTGTGTTAGTGTTGAATAACGACTTTTCGCACTTGTGTTAGTGTTGAAAAAACACTTTTCGCACTTGTGTTAGTGTTGAAAAACCACTTTTCGCACTTGTGTTGGTGCAGGAAACCACTTTTGCACTTGTATTAGTGTGGAAAAACCACTTTTTGCACTTGTGATATTGTTGAAAAACCACTTTTGACACTTGTGTTAGTGTTGAAAAACCACTTTTCGCACTTGTGTTGGTGTTGAAAAACCACTTTTCGCACTTGCGTTGGTGCAGGAAACCACTTTTGCACTTGTATTAGTGTGGAAAAACCACTTTTCGCACTTGTGTTAGTGTTGAAAAACCACTTTTCGCACTTATGTTAGTGTTGAAAAACCATTTTTCGCACTTGTGTTAGTGTTGAAAAACCACTTTTCGCACTTGTGTTGGTGCAGGAAACCACTTTTGCACTTGTATTAGTGTGGAAAAAACACTTTTCGCACTTGTGTTAGTGTTGAAAAACCACTTTTCGCACTTGTGTTAGTGTTGAAAAACCACTTTTCGCACTCGTGTGTAGTGTTGAAAAACCACTTTTCGCACTTGTGTTAGTGTTGAAAAACCACTTTTCGCACTTGTGTTGGTGCAGGAAACCACTTTTGCACTTGTAGTAGTGTGGAAAAAACACTTTTTGCACTTGTGTTAGTGTTGAAAAACCACTTTTGCACTTGTATTAGTGTGGAAAAACACTTTTTGCACTTGTGATAGTGTTGAAAAAACACTTTTCGCACTTGTGTTAGTGTTGAAAAACCACTTTTCGCACTTGTGTTAGTGTTGAAAAACCACTTTTCGCACTTGTGTTGGTGCAGGAAACCACTTTTGCACTTGGATTAGTGTGGTAAAAACACTTTTCGCACTTGTGTTAGTGTTGAAAAACCACTTTTCGCACTTGTGTTGGTGCAGGAAACCACTTTTGCACTTGTATTAGTGTGGAAAAAACACTTTTTGCACTTGTGATAATGTTGAAAAACCACTTTTCGCACTTGTATTAGTGTTGAAAAACCACTTTTCGGACTTGCGTTGGTGCAGGAAACCACTTTTGCACTTGCATTAGTGTGGAAAAAACACTTTTTGCACTTGTGATATTGTTGAAAAACCACTTTTCACACTTGTGTTAGTGTTGAAAAACCACTTTTCGCACTTGTGTTGGTGCAGGAAACCACTTTTGCACTTGTGATAGTGTTAAAAAAACACTTTTCGCACTTGTGTTAGTGTTGAAAAACCACTTTTCGCACTTGTGTTAGTGTTGAAAAACCACTTTTCGCACTTGTGTTGGTGCAGGAAACCACTTTTGCACTTGGATTAGTGTGGAAAAAACACTTTTCGCACTTGTGTTAGTGTTGAAACACCACTTTTCTCACTTGTGTTGGTGCTGGAAACCACTTTTGCACTTGTATTAGTGTGGAAAAAACACTTTTCGCACTTGTGTTGGTGCAGGCAACCAATTTTGCACTTGTATTAGTGTGGAAAAAACACTTTTTGCACTTGTGATATTGTTGAAAAACCACTTTTCACACTTGTGTTAGTGTTGAAAAACCACTTTTCGCACTTGTGTTGGTGCAGGAAACCACTTTTGCACTTGTATTAGTGTGGAAAAAACACTTTTTGCACTTGTGATAATGTTGAAAAACCACTTTTCGCACTTGTATTAGTGTTGAAAAACCACTTTTCGGACTTGCGTTGGTGCAGGAAACCACTTTTGCACTTGCATTAGTGTGGAAAAAACACTTTTTGCACTTGTGATATTGTTGAAAAACCACTTTTCACACTTGTGTTAGTGTTGAAAAACCACTTTTTGCACTTGTGTTAGTGTTGAAAAACCACTTTTTGCACTTGTGTTGGTGTTGAAAAACCACTTTTCGCACTTGTATTAGTGTTGAAAAACCACTTTTCGGACTTGCGTTGGTGCAGGAAACCACTTTTGCACTTGTATTAGTGTGGAAAAACAACTTTTTGCACTTGTGATATTGTTGAAAAACCACTTTTGACACTTGTGTTAGTGTTGAAAAACCACTTTTTGCACTTGTGTTGGTGTTGAAAAACCACTTTTCGCACTTGCGTTGGTGCAGGAAACCACTTTTGCACTTGTATTAGTGTGGAAAAACCACTTTTCGCACTTGTGTTAGTGTTGAAAAACCACTTTTCGCACTTATGTTAGTGTTGAAAAACCATTTTTCGCACTTGTGTTAGTGTTGAAAAACCACTTTTCGCACTTGTGTTGGTGCAGGAAACCACTTTTGCACTTGTATTAGTGTGGAAAAAACACTTTTCGCACTTGTGTTAGTGTTGAAAAACCACTTTTCGCACTTGTGTGTAGTGTTGAAAAACCACTTTTCGCACTTGTGTTAGTGTTGAAAAACCTCTTTTCGCACTTGTGTTGGTGCAGGAAACCACTTTTGCACTTGTAGTAGTGTGGAAAAAACACTTTTCGCACTTGTGTTAGTGTTGAAAAACCACTTTTGCACTTGTATTAGTGTGGAAAAACACTTTTTGCACTTGTGATAGTGTTGAAAAACCACTTTTCGCACTTGTGTTGGTGCAGGAAACCACTTTTGCACTTGTATTAGTGTGGAAAAAACACTTTTTGCACTTGTGTTAGTGTTGAATAACGACTTTTCGCACTTGTGTTAGTGTTGAAAAACCACTTTTCGCACTTGTGTTAGTGTTGAAAAACCACTTTTCGCACTTGTGTTGGTGCAGGAAACCACTTTTGCACTTGTATTAGTGTGGAACAAACCACTTTTTGCACTTGTGATATTGTTGAAAAACCACTTTTGACACTTGTGTTAGTGTTGAAAAACCACTTTTCGCACTTGTGTTGGTGTTGAAAAACCACTTTTCGCACTTGCGTTGGTGCAGGAAACCACTTTTGCACTTGTATTAGTGTGGAAAAACCACTTTCGCACTTGTGTTAGTGTTGAAAAACCACTTTTCGCACTTATGTTAGTGTTGAAAAACCACTTTTCGCACTTGTGTTGGTGTTGAAAAACCACTTTTCGCACTTGCGTTGGTGCAGGAAACCACTTTTGCACTTGTATTAGTGTGGAAAAACCACTTTTCGCACTTGTGTTGGTGTTGAAAAACCACTTTTCGCACTTGCGTTGGTGCAGGAAACCACTTTTGCACTTGTATTAGTGTGGAAAAAACACTTTTCGCACTTGTGTTAGTGTTGAAAAACGACTTTTCGCACTTGTGTTAGTGTTGAAAAACCACTTTTCGCACTTGTGTGTAGTGTTGAAAAACCACTTTTCGCACTTGTGTTAGTGTTGAAAAACCACTTTCGCACTTGTGTTGGTGCAGGAAACCACTTTTGCACTTGTAGTAGTGTGGAAAAAACACTTTTCGCACTTGTGTTAGTGTTGAAAAACCACTTTTGCACTTGTATTAGTGTGGAAAAACACTTTTTGCACTTGTGATAGTGTTGAAAAACCACTTTTCGCACTTGTGTTGGTGCAGGAAACCACTTTTGCACTTGTATTAGTGTGGAAAAAACACTTTTCGCACTTGTGTTAGTGTTGAATAACGACTTTTCGCACTTATGTTAGTGTTGAAAAAACACTTTTCGCACTTGTGTTGGTGTTGAAAAACCACTTTTCGCACTTGTGTTGGTGCAGGAAACCACTTTTGCACTTGTATTAGTGTGGAAAAACCACTTTTTGCACTTGTGATATTGTTGAAAAACCACTTTTGACACTTGTGTTAGTGTTGAAAAACCACATTTCGCACTTGTGTTGGTGTTGAAAAACCACTTTTCGCACTTGCGTTGGTGCAGGAAACCACTTTTGCACTTGTATTAGTGTGGAAAAACCACTTTTCGCACTTGTGTTAGTGTTGAAAAACCACTTTTCGCACTTATGTTAGTGTTGAAAAACCATTTTTCGCACTTGTGTTAGTGTTGAAAAACCACTTTTCGCACTTGTGTTGGTGCAGGAAACCACTTTTGCACTTGTATTATTGTGGAAAAAACACTTTTCGCACTTGTGTTAGTGTTGAAAAACCACTTTTCGCACTTGTGTTAGTGTTGAAAAACCACTTTTCGCACTCGTGTGTAGTGTTGAAAAACCACTTTTCGCACTTGTGTTAGTGTTGAAAAACCACTTTTCGCACTTGTGTTGGTGCAGGAAACCACTTTTGCACTTGTAGTAGTGTGGAAAAAAACACTTTTCGCACTTGTGTTAGTGTTGAAAAACCACTTTTGCACTTGTATTAGTGTGGAAAAACACTTTTTGCACTTGTGATAGTGTTGAAAAAACACTTTTCGCACTTGTGTTAGTGTTGAAAAACCACTTTTCGCACTTGTGTTAGTGTTGAAAAACCACTTTTCGCACTTGTGTTGGTGCAGGAAACCACTTTTGCACTTGGATTAGTGTGGAAAAAACACTTTTCGCACTTGTGTTAGTGTTGAAAAACCACTTTTCGCACTTGTGTTAGTGTTGAAAAACCACTTTTCACACTTGTGTTGGTGCAGGAAACCACTTTTGCACTTGTATTAGTGTGGAAAAAACACTTTTTGCACTTGTGATAATGTTGAAAAACCACTTTTCGCACTTGTATTAGTGTTGAAAAACCACTTTTCGGACTTGCGTTGGTGCAGGAAACCACTTTTGCACTTGCATTAGTGTGGAAAAAACACTTTTTGCACTTGTGATATTGTTGAAAAACCACTTTTCACACTTGTGTTAGTGTTGAAAAACCACTTTTCGCACTTGTGTTGGTGCAGGAAACCACTTTTGCACTTGTGATAGTGTTAAAAAAACACTTTTTGCACTTGTGTTAGTGTTGAAAAACCACTTTTTGCACTTGTGTTAGTGTTGAAAAACCACTTTTCGCACTTGTGTTGGTGCAGGAAACCACTTTTGCACTTGGATTAGTGTGGAAAAAACACTTTTCGCACTTGTGTTAGTGTTGAAAAACCACTTTTCGCACTTGTGTTAGTGTTGAAAAACCACTTTTCTCACTTGTGTTGGTGTTGAAAAAACACTTTTTGCACTTGTGATAGTGTTGAAACACCACTTTTCGCACTTGTGTTGGTGCTGGAAACCACTTTTGCACTTGTATTAGTGTGGAAAAAACACTTTTCGCACTTGTATTAGTGTGGAAAAACCACTTTTCGCACTTGTGTTAGTGTTGAAAAACCACTTTTCGCACCTTTGTTGGTGCAGGAAACCACTTTTGCACTTGTATTAGTGTGGAAAAACCACTTTTCGCACTTGTGTTAATGGAAAAATGTGTTAATGTGTTATTATGGAAAATGTGTTAATGTGTTAATGTGGAAATGTGGAAAAATGTGTTAATGTGTTAATGTGGAAAAATGTGTTAATGTGGAAAAACCACTTTTCGCACTTGTGTTAGTGTTGAAAAACCACTTTTCGCACTTGTGTTAGTGTTGAAAAACCACTTTTCGCACTTGTGTTGGTGCAGGAAACCACTTTTGCACTTGTATTAGTGTGGAAAAAAACACTTTTCGCACTTGTGTTAGTGTTGAAAAACCACTTTTCGCACTTGTGTTAGTGTTGAAAAACCACTTTTCTCACTTGTGTTGGTGTTGAAAAAACACTTTTTGCACTTGTGATAGTGTTGAAACACCACTTTTCGCACTTGTGTTGGTGCTGGAAACCACTTTTGCACTTGTATTAGTGTGGAAAAAACACTTTTCGCACTTGTGTTAGTGTTGAAAAACCACTTTTCACACTTGTGTTAGTGTTGAAAAACCACTTTTCGCACTTGTGTTGGTGTTGAAAAAACACTTTTTGCACTTGTGTTGGTGCAGGAAACCACTTTTGCACTTGTATTAGTGTGGAAAAAACACTTTTCACACTTGTATTAGTGTTGAAAAACCACTTTTTGCACTTGTGTTAGTGTTGAAAAACCACTTTTCGCACTTGTGTTAGTGTTGAAAAACCACTTTTCGCACTTGTGTGTAGTGTTGAAAAACCACTTTTCGCACTTGTGTTAGTGTTGAAAAACCACTTTTCGCACTTGTGTTGGTGCAGGAAACCACTTTTGCACTTGTAGTAGTGTGGAAAAAACACTTTTCGCACTTGTGTTAGTGTTGAAAAACCACTTTTGCACTTGTATTAGTGTGGAAAAACACTTTTTGCACTTGTGATAGTGTTGAAAAACCACTTTTCGCACTTGTGTTAGTGTTGAAAAACCACTTTTCGCACTTGTGTTAGTGTTGAAAAACCACTTTTCGCACTTGTGTTGGTGCAGGAAACCACTTTTGCACTTGGATTAGTGTGGAAAAAACACTTTTCGCACTTGTGTTAGTGTTGAAAAACCACTTTTCGCACTTGTGTTAGTGTTGAAAAACCACTTTTCGCACTTGTGTTGGTGCAGGAAACCACTGTTGCACTTGTATTAGTGTGGAAAAAACACTTTTCGCACTTGTGTTGGTGTTGAAAAAACACTTTTTGCACTTGTGATAGTGTTGAAACACCACTTTTCTCACTTGTGTTGGTGCTGGAAACCACTTTTGCACTTGTATTAGTGTGGAAAAAACACTTTTCGCACTTGTGTTAGTGTTGAAAAACCACTTTTCACACTTGTGTTAGTGTTGAAAAACCACTTTTTGCACTTGTGTTGGTGTTGAAAAAACACTTTTTGCACTTGTGTTGGTGCAGGAAACCACTTTTGCACTTGTATTAGTGTGGAAAAAACACTTTTCGCACTTGTGATAGTGTTGAAAAACCACTTTTCGCACTTGTGTTAGTGTTGAAAAACCACCTTTCGCACTTGTGTTAGTGTTGAAAAACGACTTTTCGCACTTGTGTTAGTGTTGAAAAACCACTTTTCACACTTGCGTTGGTGCAGGAAACCACTTTTGCACTTGTATTAGTGTGGAAAAAACACTTTTCGCACTTGTGTTAGTGTTGAAAAACCACTTTTCGCACTTGTGTTAGTGTTGAAAAACCACTTTTCGCACTTGTGTTAGTGTTGAAAAACCACTTTTCGCATTTGTGTTGGTGCAGGAAACCACTTTTGCACTTGTATTAGTGTGGAAAAAACACTTTTTGCACTTGTGATATTGTTGAAAAACCACTTTTCGCACTTGTGTTTGTGTTGAAAAACCACTTTTCGCACTTGTGTTGGTGCAGGAAACCACTTTTGCAATTGTATTAGTGTGGAAAAAACACTTTTTGCACTTGTGATAGTGTTGAAAAACCACTTTTCGCACTTGTTTTAGTGTTGAAAAACCACTTTTTGCACTTGCGTTGGTGCAAGAAACCACTTTTGCACTTGTGTTAGTGTGGAAAAACCACTTTTCGCACTTGTGTTAGTGTTGAAAAACCACTTTTCGCACTTGTGTTAGTGTTGAAAAACCACTTTTCGCACTTGTGTTATTGTTGAAAAACCACTTTTCACATTTGTGTTGGTGCAGGAAACCACTTTTGCACTTGTATTAGTGTGGAAAAACCACTTTTTGCACTTGTGATAATGTAGAAAAACCACTTTTCGCACTTGTGTTAGTGTTGAAAAACCACTTTTCGCACTTGTGTTGGTGCAAGAAACCACTTTTGCACTTGTATTAGTGTGGAAAAAACACTTTTCGCACTTGTGTTAGTGTTGAAAAACCACTTTTCGCACTTGTGTTAGTGTTGAAAAACCACTTTTCGAACTTGTGTTAGTGTTGAAAAACCACTTTTCGCACTTGTGTTGGTGCAGGAAACCACTTTTGCGCTTGTATTAGTGTGGAAAAAACACTTTTCGCACTTGTGTTAGTGTTGAAAAACCACTTTTCGCACTTGTGTTAGTGTTGAAAAACCACTTTTCGCAGTTGTGTTGGTGCAGGAAACCACTTTTGCACTTGTATTAGTGTGGAAAAAACACATTTCGCACTTGTGTTAGTGTTGAATAACGACTTTTCGCACTTGTGTTAGTGTTGAAAAACCACTTTTCGCACTTGTGTTGGTGCAGGAAACCACTTTTGCACTTGTATTAGTGTGGAAAAACAACTTTTTGCACTTGTGATATTGTTGAAAAACCACTTTTGACACTTGTGTTAGTGTTGAAAAACCACTTTTTGCACTTGTGTTGGTGTTGAAAAACCACTTTTCGCACTTGCGTTGGTGCAGGAAACCACTTTTGCACTTGTATTAGTGTGGAAAAACCACTTTTTACACTTGTGTTAGTGTTGAAAAACCACTTTTCGCACTTATGTTAGTGTTGAAAAACCATTTTTCGCACTTGTGTTAGTGTTGAAAAACCACTTTTTGCACTTGTGTTGGTGCAGGAAACCACTTTTGCACTTGTATTAGTGTGGAAAAAACACTTTTCGCACTTGTGTTAGTGTTGAAAAACCACTTTTCGCACTTGTGTGTAGTGTTGAAAAACCACTTTTCGCACTTGTGTTAGTGTTGAAAAACCTCTTTTCGCACTTGTGTTGGTGCAGGAAACAACTTTTGCACTTGTAGTAGTGTGGAAAAAACACTTTTCGCACTTGTGTTAGTGTTGAAAAACCACTTTTGCACTTGTATTAGTGTGGAAAAACACTTTTTGCACTTGTGATAGTGTTGAAAAACCACTTTTCGCACTTGTGTTGGTGCAGGAAACCACTTTTGCACTTGTATTAGTGTGGAAAAAACACTTTTTGCACTTGTGTTAGTGTTGAATAACGACTTTTCGCACTTGTGTTAGTGTTGAAAAACCACTTTTCGCACTTGTGTTAATGTTGAAAAACCACTTTTCGCACTTGTGTTGGTGCAGGAAACCACTTTTGCACTTGTATTAGTGTGGAAAAACCACTTTTTGCACTTGTGATATTGTTGAAAAACCACTTTTGACACTTGTGTTAGTGTTGAAAAACCACTTTTCGCACTTGTGTTGGTGTTGAAAAACCACTTTTTGCACTTGCGTTGGTGCAGGAAACCACTTTTGCACTTGTATTAGTGTGGAAAAACCACTTTCGCACTTGTGTTAGTGTTGAAAAACCACTTTTCGCACTTATGTTAGTGTTGAAAAACCACTTTTCGCACTTGTGTTGGTGTTGAAAAACCACTTTTCGCACTTGCGTTGGTGCAGGAAACCACTTTTGCACTTGTATTAGTGTGGAAAAACCACTTTTCGCACTTGTGTTGGTGTTGAAAAACCACTTTTCGCACTTGCGTTGGTGCAGGAAACCACTTTTGCACTTGTATTAGTGTGGAAAAAACACTTTTCGCACTTGTGTTAGTGTTGAAAAACCACTTTTCGCACTTGTGTTAGTGTTGAAAAACCACTTTTCGCACTTGTGTGTAGTGTTGAAAAACCACTTTTCGCACTTGTGTTAGTGTTGAAAAACCACTTTTCGCATTTGTGTTGGTGCAGGAAACCACTTTTGCACTTGTATTAGTGTGGAAAAAACACTTTTTGCACTTGTGATATTGTTGAAAAACCACTTTTCGCACTTGTGTTTGTGTTGAAAAACCACTTTTCGCACTTGTGTTGGTGCAGGAAACCACTTTTGCAATTGTATTAGTGTGGAAAAAACACTTTTTGCACTTGTGATAGTGTTGAAAAACCACTTTTCGCACTTGTTTTAGTGTTGAAAAACCACTTTTTGCACTTGCGTTGGTGCAAGAAACCACTTTTGCACTTGTGTTAGTGTGGAAAAACCACTTTTCGCACTTGTGTTAGTGTTGAAAAACCACTTTTCGCACTTGTGTTAGTGTTGAAAAACCACTTTTTGCACTTGTGTTATTGTTGAAAAACCACTTTTCACATTTGTGTTGGTGCAGGAAACCACTTTTGCACTTGTATTAGTGTGGAAAAACCACTTTTTGCACTTGTGATAATGTAGAAAAACCACTTTTCGCACTTGTGTTAGTGTTGAAAAACCACTTTTCGCACTTGTGTTGGTGCAAGAAACCACTTTTGCACTTGTATTAGTGTGGAAAAAACACTTTTCGCACTTGTGTTAGTGTTGAAAAACCACTTTTCGCACTTGTGTTAGTGTTGAAAAACCACTTTTCGAACTTGTGTTAGTGTTGAAAAACCACTTTTCGCACTTGTGTTGGTGCAGGAAACCACTTTTGCGCTTGTATTAGTGTGGAAAAAACACTTTTCGCACTTGTGTTAGTGTTGAAAAACCACTTTTCGCACTTGTGTTAGTGTTGAAAAACCACTTTTCGCAGTTGTGTTGGTGCAGGAAACCACTTTTGCACTTGTATTAGTGTGGAAAAAACACATTTCGCACTTGTGTTAGTGTTGAATAACGACTTTTCGCACTTGTGTTAGTGTTGAAAAACCACTTTTCGCACTTGTGTTGGTGCAGGAAACCACTTTTGCACTTGTATTAGTGTGGAAAAACAACTTTTTGCACTTGTGATATTGTTGAAAAACCACTTTTGACACTTGTGTTAGTGTTGAAAAACCACTTTTTGCACTTGTGTTGGTGTTGAAAAACCACTTTTCGCACTTGCGTTGGTGCAGGAAACCACTTTTGCACTTGTATTAGTGTGGAAAAACCACTTTTTACACTTGTGTTAGTGTTGAAAAACCACTTTTCGCACTTATGTTAGTGTTGAAAAACCATTTTTCGCACTTGTGTTAGTGTTGAAAAACCACTTTTCGCACTTGTGTTGGTGCAGGAAACCACTTTTGCACTTGTATTAGTGTGGAAAAAACACTTTTCGCACTTGTGTTAGTGTTGAAAAACCACTTTTCGCACTTGTGTGTAGTGTTGAAAAACCACTTTTCGCACTTGTGTTAGTGTTGAAAAACCGCTTTTCGCACTTGTGTTGGTGCAGGAAACCACTTTTGCACTTGTAGTAGTGTGGAAAAAACACTTTTCGCACTTGTGTTAGTGTTGAAAAACCACTTTTGCACTTGTATTAGTGTGGAAAAACACTTTTTGCACTTGTGATAGTGTTGAAAAACCACTTTTCGCACTTGTGTTGGTGCAGGAAACCACTTTTGCACTTGTATTAGTGTGGAAAAAACACTTTTTGCACTTGTGTTAGTGTTGAATAACGACTTTTCGCACTTGTGTTAGTGTTGAAAAACCACTTTTCGCACTTGTGTTAGTGTTGAAAAACCACTTTTCGCACTTGTGTTGGTGCAGGAAACCACTTTTGCACTTGTATTAGTGTGGAAAAACCACTTTTTGCACTTGTGATATTGTTGAAAAACCACTTTTGACACTTGTGTTAGTGTTGAAAAACCACTTTTCGCACTTGTGTTGGTGTTGAAAAACCACTTTTTGCACTTGCGTTGGTGCAGGAAACCACTTTTGCACTTGTATTAGTGTGGAAAAACCACTTTCGCACTTGTGTTAGTGTTGAAAAACCACTTTTCACACTTATGTTAGTGTTGAAAAACCACTTTTCGCACTTGTGTTGGTGCAGGAAACCACTTTTGCACTTGTATTAGTGTGGAAAAAACACATTTCGCACTTGTGTTAGTGTTGAATAACGACTTTTCGCACTTGTGTTAGTGTTGAAAAACCACTTTTCGCACTTGCGTTGGTGCAGGAAACCACTTTTGCACTTGTATTAGTGTGGAAAAACCACTTTTCGCACTTGTGTTGGTGTTGAAAAACCACTTTTCGCACTTGCGTTGGTGCAGGAAACCACTTTTGCACTTGTATTAGTGTGGAAAAAACACTTTTCGCACTTGTGTTAGTGTTGAAAAACCACTTTTCGCACTTGTGTTAGTGTTGAAAAACCACTTTTCGCACTTGTGTGTAGTGTTGAAAAACCACTTTTCGCACTTGTGTTAGTGTTGAAAAACCACTTTTCGCACTTGTGTTGGTGCAGGAAACCACTTTTGCACTTGTGGTAGTGTGGAAAAAACACTTTTCGCACTTGTGTTAGTAGTGTAATAATGTTGCTTCTGGGACACCTCCGTTTAACATGGGAAATCCCTATCTAATGTCATTTACCCCCTTGTCTTTTTCAAAAATCATAAACACCTCTATTTCTCCCACCCTCATCTTTATGAACCTTTTGTCTGTAGTACCTATCCTTAATGTTGTTCATTAGACCACTCAAACACTACAAATATTTGTTTTCTCTTATAGACCTATCATCCTTCTTCTACATATCATCTGGCAGATTAATCTTTGACCCACTCAAACATTGACCCATTCACTTCCATATTAATTCTTTCCCTCCCTCATTGCCCCTAAACACCTATATTTCTCTCACCCTGTTCTTTACGAACCTTCTAACCTTTTGACATGTTATCCTTATTCATTAGACCACTTAAACACCTGTGATCCTTCTGACCTCATGGACCTTTTAACCTTTTACTCTTAATATCATCTGGTGAATATAACCCACTCAAACAACGACCCTACAAATATTTGTTTATGCGTGGGAAATAATTTAATTCTCCTACAACTCTCTTCACCATCTAATATATTAACAAAAAATATGTTTGAGTTTGGTTCTTTATTAAGATATTTTAACTGAGCTAAGATAAAATGGTAAACCTCCCTCAATGTTCTTGCTTGAGCGCCTCCAGTGCCACATACCATTTTTAAATTAAAGTATATATTTTCCTGACAACCATCAAAGATTTCCGTCCACTCAAAAATATTTCCATCTTTTTTACCCAATTCACCGGTATTTAAATTAATTCTCTTATTTGTTTTGTGAACTTTTTTACCAGTTGCCTTTTCAATTATACCTATTTGATATTTTTCACATTCATTATGTTTTCCATTTATATACCAAGGTTGATTACACCTCCACTCTTTAGTCTGGTTGATACTTGGTTCTATCATTTATATAATAGTAAAAAAGGCGGCGGTAGCCCGTTAAAATCCCCAACCCCCCCCCTTTTTAACTTATCACTTATATATATCTTATCACTTATATATATCTTATCACTTATGTATATCTTATCACTTATATATATCTTATCACTTATATATATATCTTATCACTTATATACTTATATAACCATAAGGGAGACTATCAATTCCATTTTCTAAAATAAACCTCTTATCATCAAAAGCCCCCAATGCTTTCTTATTTATCTCTTCTGAATATAATTGATGTTTATAACTTCTTATTCCATTAATCTTTCTAAACTCTTCTTTCTTTGTTGTTAAACAGTTATAATAATCCTTAAAGTTTATTGTTTCTTTAATAACATTTTTCTTTACACCTTTTAACTTCTTATCAGTCTTTTCAACGTTATTCACAATGTATTTATAAGCATAAGCCTTTGACCTCAATCCCACAAATTCACTCATAACATTTCCTCCTAATTCATCCTTGAACTTTCCAATCACCTTTTTATTTTTAGAAGAGAACAACTCACTCTCTGGACTGTAATTACTCGTGTCATAGATATTAATGTCTCTTTTCATGTCTGAATAAACATCGTTGGTATTAATTTTCAAAATAAAACTATCTGTATCCATATAAAGTAGATTAACATCATTTTGATATTTCTTCCTCAAGTTATTATAAAAGTAATCATACATTAATGACTTTGATAAATCAAGAATTGTTGTTCCAATATAAATAGGTTTGTTCATTTCAATACTCTCTTTAATCAAATGGATCGCACAAAAGTTCTCAGTAAAGACCTCAGCTCGAGTAAAACTCGGTCTATTAATTAATTTTGATGCTTGTTCCCAAGATGTTGATAGTCTGATATTTTGTCTTTTCCTCACATTCTCCATAGTCTTACCAAAGACCGCATTATTCATCAATTTATAAAAGTCTTTCTCAAAATCTGTTTTTGACTCTGTTCTTCTTTGTGTATTAAAATCAATGTACCCCTTTAACCAATGACTTTGATTGAACTTTAGAACCCTATGTATCTTCTCTACTCTTAGACCTTTTGATAAATATTGTCGCAAATTTCTTTGGTGTAGAACATAATTTTTCTTGTTATATAATGTAGTAAGTAATTTTTCTGTTGATTCACCTATATCAAACGATCGTTGATAATCACTCAACCATTCTTTCTTTGGACTTGCTTTCTCACAAGCAAATGGGAGATCTTTGTGTAGGTTATGGAGTTCCTCTGGATATTTTAAATCAATTTCAAAATAATAACCAACTTTTTCTTCATCCAATTCTTTTTGTGTAGAGATACATACATCTTGTAAAACGTTTTTGTAGTCTTTTTCCTTTACCCATCTAAGTTTTCCATAAGGAAGAGCCTGAGACATTGCCCAGCCATACAGGTTGTTCGCGTCATAGTACATCAAGTAAGAACTCTCTTTCGTTGGATCATAATTTGGAAGATATTTGTTATTTGCTTTTGCGTATCTACTCGAGCAGACTTGTGAAATTCCACCTCTTTTTGCCTTTTCAATCATCAAAAGCATATCAACATCGGTTATCAAATCCAAATCTTGTTTTGTCATTTTCAACATCGCACTCCAGGCCAATCCAGGTGCTGTGTAGTAGTGAGCAGGATCCAATCCATATCCAGTGCGACAAACAGATCTAAAGGCTTCAAATACATCGGCCAATAAAAGCACATCAGTTTTGAGATACAAATCGTGATACTCGCCAAGATTCTTGATGTTATATTTTTCCCAAACATTTTGTGCGTGTACATAATCTTTATCAGATATATGACTATTATTTAATTTGTTATAGAAATTTTCTTTTGAAGGAAGTTGTGTTTCATTGAATCTCTCAAATGAGTCCATATAGTCATAGGGGTAAATTCCCTTTTGTGTTAGAAAATCTTTATCTAAAAAATACTCTGAAAGACATGGAAACTCTTTTAGATTTTGAACCAAGTTAACCAATGGACTTGCCATGAATTTAAATGTATCAAGAAATCTGATATGAGTAATAGGAGATGTGTGAATTGTTTTTGTGAATGAAATGTATTTCTGATCCGTGTTTGGAATTGCTGAGATACTTCCAGAAGTCTTTGAGAGTTCCTTGATAAATAGATGTGTATCATAATGAGCGTTGTTATGAAGAAAGACAGGAATGAAAGAGGGGAGTTGATAATTAATATTACAACTTTGATGAGCCGGACCTCTATATTTACCAGTGAGATGACAATGGTCTCTAACCTTTAGACCTTTACCAATTTTCTCCTCACAAATATGACAGACATTGTTTTTTATAAATTCCCTTTTTTCTTTACTTGTTAAGGACATTGGTTTATTGGTTTCTCTCATTATCTTGGTTAATCGAACACAGTCTTTTTCTAGTCGTTTCACAAACTCCTCTGGGGTATTTGAGCCTCTATACATCTCTAACTTGTTATATTTATCACCAACGGATGATTTGATATAATAACAAAAACCACAAGGAGTATGTTTTTGATATTTATTTGTGTATGATTCTTTTGGATCTTGAGAAGCAGTATCAATTTTTTCTAAAATACTTTCAAAATCAGCATATATAACAAATGGATGTTTGATCTTTTTATTTTCATCTTTGAATGTGATCTTTGAGCCTTCTTTAGGCATATTGATTACCGTTGATTTATGTTCGCCACAATAATTTGAATGTTTATCTAATCTTTCTTGTGAATTGAAGAAGTTAAGACAACGCAAACAAATATATATTTTATTTGTTCTCTTACAGACTTGTGGTTTTATTAATTTAGCAATATCTTTGATGTATGTATAATGTGAATTTTCGTCTGAATTAAAATATAGAAGATTAATATGAGTTTGTTTACAATTGTCAGAAAGCTTTAAAACCTGAATGTTGTTTGTTTCTGTTAGACCATAAACATTAACTGATAAATTATTCATCTTTTCAAATTTAGGAATATCATTTAAAGTCATCGGAAACTTTAGATCTTTCGTATTTAATGTATTCTCATATTTTTTATAATGAGATACTCTTTCATCATGAAAATGTGGAGGATGTAAGTGTGCTAAAATAGACCAGAGAAAACATTTATTGTCTTTATTTTTGATATTGATAACTGCTTTTCTATTTTTGATAACACTGGGTAAATCAATGTAAGAAGAAGCTTTTAGAGGATCTGATTTAAGAATATGAATGTCTATGTAAATAATTTTTCCTATATTGAATCCACTTCCTACGATTGAATTATCCACATCTTGCTCTTGTTTAATAAGTTCATCATAGACTCCTGATGTTTTAAAATCTTGATATGAAGATATAAAGTGTGGCTCAGTTCTCATGTATGGTGCATCTATAACTCCTTCATCCTTTGTCATTTCTAATTTTACTCCCATATAAAATTTAAGTGGTTTCATTTCCTTTAGTGTTTTTTCAATCAACATTTGAACAGCAGGTTTAACTATTTCTACAGCATCAACTATAGACTCTGGTTCAGGAGGTTTGAAGTTAAAGACTCTTATTTTAATATGTCCTTTGAATGCTCCATCAGAGTTTTTAGTTGTGATAAAATTTGATAAATGTAGATTTGTTTTAAGATGTATTTTGAAGCCTTTCTTGAGGATATTTTTATTACATGTAGAACAGTGTTTTGTTTCAGGTGGAAGAGGGGAAAGTTTGTTTAAAATGTTGTATGTATGTTTTGCGGTGAGAATATGTTGTTTATAATATTTTACTTCCTTCTCGCAAGTATCACAATAAACCATATTTATAGCGTGAGAAAACGTGGTGTTTTATATATATCACTGTGCTTAAAATAAAACACTTTTGAGCTTTACAGCTCCGTTTTATATATATCGCTGTGCTTAAACTAAAACACTTTTTCACTCAGAATCATCTAAGTCATAACTATCACATGAATACTCAGAATCATACTCAGAGTCATCAATAAAGCTACTCTCATAACTATCATTTGAGCACAAACTATTAGTATCATAACTATCATCTGTGTTCAATGAAATACTATCATCACCATCGTCCAAGTTCAATAAAATACTATCATCACTATCGTCTGAGTTCAATGAAATAGTAAAATCTTCACTGCTGTATTGACTCATATTTAATTAGCAAGAAAAATATTCCCATCAATATCTATATACTTTCTTTCATTAACAGATTCAATCTCTACAATTTTTATATCAAAAGTTATCTTTAAATAATCTCTAACTATCATAGAACGAATTGACATTTCACCAGAAATATTAACATCATTCATTTTACTTAGATCTACACCCTTTGGATTATTAAAGAAAATACAAATGTCTCCTCTAGAATTATTAATGGTCTTATCATTCTTTTTCAAAGTATCGTGGTCAATCACTTTTTCAAGCTTTGAATAAATTGCCAGGAGTAGAGGAGAAACTTTTGTTAGATTTACTTTAATGGATGTCTTTCCAGGTATAGTTAGAGCTCTTCCTTTAAATGAAATAGAGGGGCTCATGTTATTTTCCATAACTGGTTTTACCCAAAAATTTCCATATTTATCTTTGTTCAATTTAACATCTTTGACATATTTTTCTATATCTTCCACCGAAGTAGAGATTGATTGAAATTTGTCTTTTGTGCTTTGAAACATTGTATTTATTAATGAATAAACTTGCGTTTAGTTTAAGTAAAAATTTACCACATAAATATGATAAGTTCTGAAGGATATTTAGAATTTCCAGACTCTCCATATGATAAATTAGAGAATTGTCCGGCTTGTGATAGAGTGGGGCTTAATGATGAGGATTCATATAAACAATGTATTTTCTGTGATTTAATTTTAATTAATGATAATAAGAAATATAAAAAAATATATAACTCTTTTAAATTAGAACCAAAAATGAATTACTTTACAAGATTAATAAGAGAGATGAATGTTAAGTATTGTGATGATAATACACCATTTCTTTCAAGGGAAGAGACTAGTTGTATTGAGGAAATGTATAAGGGTTTAATGATATTTATTATTCAAAATAATTTTAATGGAAATGTTAATACAAGATACTATATAAATAAAATAATGGATTATTTTGAAATTAAACCCGAACTCAGGCTAAAATATAGTTTCTCAAATAGCTCAAAAAAAGTTGGATAACTTGTTTTCCAAATATATAAATGAATGATTTTTTACCCGTTTGGGAAAATAAGATAAAATTTAATAACCATAAAAACATTCCAAATTCATTGAGATGTCTAATAGTTGGTTCAAGCGGATGTGGAAAAACCTGTTTACTTTTAAAGATGCTCCTTGGTTCTAATTTTTTAGATTATGATAATTTAATAATTTTTACAAAGTCAAGTTTTCAACCCGAGTATCAACTACTCTCACAGGGTTTTAATGCGGGTCTTAAAAAGGAAGACATTATCGGTTTATTTAAACTTCAAAACAAACTAAATGATTATAATATTGATGATATAATACAATTATTTTGTGATACACAGAAATCAAAATCGAAACCCATAACTTGTATTCTCAGTGATAATACGGATGATATACCTTCACCTCAAGATTTAGATAAATCAAAAAAGAACCTTGTCATCTTTGATGATTGTGTTAATGAGAGAAACCAAACAGTAATGGATAGCTACTATACAAGAGGGAGACATTCTTCTTGTAATTGTATATATCTTAGTCAATCATATTTTCAACTCCCTCGACGCTCAATAAGAAACAATGCCAATACTTTTATTTTATTTAAGTTAAATTCAATAGATGTAAATAATTTTTGGAGAGATAATTGCTCTACGTTATGTAGTAAAAAAGAATTTGAAAATTATATGAAACACACGATTGGAAAATATAAATATATTGTTGTGAAACAAGATGAGATACTAAATGATATTTTTCAATACTAAATGAATACCGAAGAAAGAGAAAGAAAGTTTAAGGAACATCAACAATTAGTTTCAAAAGTTGTTAAACAACAGGAAGAGATAAAGAAGAAACGGAAACAGAAACTAACTGGTGAAGAAGCCTTTGAAAGAAAACAAGAGAAATTCTTTAAACCACTTTTGAAAACTCAACACCCTACAGTTCCCACGGTAGAATTTACTCCGAAAAAACTTCAAATGCTCAAAGATTTTAGTCAGATAACAAAACAAGAACTTGGTGAATTAGAATATGATGACGAGGGATTATTTCGGAAACTTGAGCAGGTAAATCAACCCCCTAATTATGTTGTGGAAGCTCTTCAAAACAATGAATATTCTGCGGGTTCAAAAACCAGAGCAGGTCTCATTCCAACAGAAGAACCAGCAGTGTTTCATCTTGTGGAAGAAAAGGTATTGATATTTAATGATGAATTGATGTTCTTGAGTTCTACTCAACCAAATGTTAAATTAACTCCAAGATTAATGTTTCTTCTAACAAACCCCGGATTCAGCGGTTCAAAATATTTTG
This sequence comes from Myxine glutinosa, assembly GCF_964187855.1. Lineage (NCBI taxonomy): Eukaryota > Metazoa > Chordata > Myxini > Myxiniformes > Myxinidae > Myxine > Myxine glutinosa. The sequence continues at coordinate 151,194,346 of NC_136269.1, forward strand.
AGGAACCACTTGATATGGAAAGAGAGGAAGATAGGGTATATATTGAGTTGTTAAATACACTTGATTATGGAGTTTCTGTTGCTGGTAAAAGTAAGAAGAATGAGAAGGAGAAACATATTATTGATGCTTTAAGTAAGCTTGGTTCGGGTGTTAGTTTTCTTCCAAATGACCCATCACAATTAGTTAATAGGCTATTATTGTTATTAGGTAGTAAGAAGGCTGGAAACAACAATTGTTTTAATGAATCCTCAGCCATTTTAGATCAGTTGATGAACATGAAAATAATTAATAAATGTCAATACAAAGATATTTTATTAGATATTAAATAAGATGAGAAGCACAATTCTTAGTTTTAATTTCACAACGAGCGATTACACAGCTTCATTCCCTTACCCACTACAACTTGACCCCCTTACCTCATATGAGGCATCTTTGTTGTCAATGGAAACTTACAATACCCTTTTTAATATCACAGAGAAAAACAACAAGTTTAGTTATAATCCAGGCACTGCCTACAAAACTATAACTGTTTCACCTGGAGCTTACGAGATTTCTCAAATATCTTCAGAAGTCTCTCGCCTTATGAAAGAAAAAGGTGATGAACCAAAAAATATTGTAATAGATATTCAAACACACACTTCAAAATCAACTATTAAACTGAAAAATAATTATAAAGTTGATTTCACGATTGAAAATTCGTTCAGAGAGCTATTGGGTTTCTCTTCAAAAAAGATTGAAAATAACGGGACGTTTTACAGTGATAATGTTATCCAAATATCCTCCGGTATAAATTCAGTATTAATTCATTGTGATTTGATTGATGGTGCTTATAACGATGGAATAAGAACAAATACAATATTTTCATTCAGTGCATACTCAACCCCGATTGGTTATAAATTGAATATGGAACCAAAAAATCTTGTCTATTTACCTGTGTCAGGAAAAACCATATACAGAGTAAATTTTAGGATAACCGACCAAGATAATCGTATGATATCCTTTAATGATGAAATTATATCCATCAGAATTCACCTACGTGAAGTTTTTCAATAAATAAATAATGGTTATTGTAAGAAAACACGAGTTGGGAAAATATAAAATAATTACAGGGGAGGGCATGTTCCTTTCACCAGACTATACAAGGTATGTGGGTAAAGGATACTATAAACCTAAGAGACAACGAGGTGTGGGTCATCAATTTCGAAATAAAGGAGATGGGATAATTGATACTCTAATGGGTATTGGTTCAACCATTCTTAAACATAAAGACCTAATTGGTTCAACTGCTTCTCTCATGGGAAATGTAGCAGGTGTTGTAAAGAGTATAAAAGATGCTCAAAAGGAGTCCCATAAATTACAAGCAATCAAAGAAATTAAAAAAGGTAAAACTCAACTATCTTCACAAGAACGACAAAAAATCATTAAAATACTTGGGTCAGGGTTTCAACAATTTTAATACTATATAAATACAAGTATGGAAGCGATTGATAGTATCTATGATTTGGATGATACGATTATCATTTCAAACTCTACTAAAAAGGAAGACTATTTTAAGGTAAATGCTATTACAGGAACCGACTGGAATTCAAACGGAACAAAAAGTTTTGAAATAAATAATCAACAAACTTACTTGAATATAGCTGATAGTTTCTTGCTGTGTAAATTTAAATTCACTAAGGCTGCGAATAATACTAATGCTACACTCGTAAATGATTTCTTCTGGAAAATGTTTGACAGTGTTCGCCTGTATATTGGAACACAAGAGGTTGAAGCGGTTGATTATGTCTCTGCTACATCTGAAATGATGAAATTTACACTATATTCGTTTGGTGATAGAATGGGTAAGGGAGCTGTTGAAGGCTTTATTCCTGATATGTCAACGGGAACAAACACAGACCCTGGTTATAGTCAAAGGAAGTCAATGTATAATGATGACGCAAAAGCTGAGAATAGTTTTACCGTAGCAGTACCTCTTAAAGGTATATTTGGATTTTGTGATTATGATAAAGTTTTGTATGGTCTTAAAATTAGATTTCAACTACAAAGGAATGATAATGTAAATAGATTGCTTTTTGGGGCTGAAAATGCTTTTGGCGACAATAATAAATTTGTTATTAATGATTTGTGTTGGTATATCAATGAATATACTCCTAATCTTAAAACGGAGGAGATGTTAAATAGAAGACTTAACTCAAAGAAACCGCTAAATGTATCATACCTTAAAAGAAGATGTCAACACGTTAAACTGGAACACACTACCTACACTTGGAATTTGGGTGTTCTTGAAGGAAAGCCACGATACCTATGGCTCATTTTTAAAAAACCAGATGGAGAGGAGGGTACTAATAAGAATAATGCGCTGAGTGATAATGCTAAGGTGAAACAACTTTGGGTTTCTCTTGATGGCACATTTTATCCGCGAGATAGATTGGAAATTGATTGGGAAAAAAATGATTATGCGGAAGCCTACAAGTCCTACCAAAAAGTGTGTGAAAGTAATGGTAATAATGATCCTATTTTGGATATGGTTGCATTTAAAGGTTTATATACAATCTACGCAATTGACCTGAGTTCTCAAAAGGAAACTATAAAGTCTAATCGAGTGGATACTTCTCTATACATTGAAAGAGGGGAGAATGAAGAAGTTGATGCTTATTGTTTGCTTTTGGAGGAAACAGAATTACAGATTAATACAGATAATGGTGTTATGATTAATATCACATAGGTTTTTTCTCATAAATAAATGGTAGGGGTATATGTTAATCAAATCAATCTTAATAAATTAACATCTTGTATTCAAAATCAAAAGCCTTGTATTATTAATGTTAATACAATTCAAAGAAAAGGAGCTGTAAGAATTGATGTTTTACTCACACACACACAAGTAAAAACACTAAATGATGTTGGATCACTTAAAATTAAAATGACGAAACCTATGTTAAAGAAATATTCAATAGACGAGTCAAGAGGAGGATTTCTCCCGTTTCTAATTCCTTTATTTGCTGGTTTAAGTGCGGCGGGAGCATTGACTGGTGGTATTTCAGCAGCGGTAAAAACTGCTAACGAAAGGAAGGCACAACTAAAAGCTCAAAAAGAATTGGAAAGACATAACAAGGAGTTGGAGAAACAAATTAGTGGAAGTGGTGTAATTGTAGATTTTGCTCACCCACTGCCTGATAAAGCTAGATTGTTGGTTGGTGATATGCTTTCCTCTATCGCTCAAGCGGGTGTTAAACTAACTAAACGGGGTAATGGATTGTATCTTTCTCATAAATAAATGGATAAATGGTTTAAACAATTTGGAAAGAATACAACGTCAAATATAGAACTAGCCAAGTATTGTAAAACACTAAAAATTGATAATGTGGTAATCTGTATGAGAGATGAATTAATACATATAAATAAGAATACAAAGAATATTATTATGAATTTAGACACACAGAATGGTTCTCATTGGGTTTGTATTCATAATAGTCAGGATAAATATTATTTTGATAGTTATGGTATGCCACCACCTGTTGAAGTAATACAATTCTTACAGAATGGTGTTTATCAAACATTTCAAGTTCAAGAAATTAATTCTAAATGTTGTGGTCAATTATGTTTATATGTATTATTTCAACTCAACAATAATGAAAATTTTTATAATATCATTTTTAATCTAATATAAATGACTTATGTTGGAAAAGATGGTTCTATCTTTGGAAAATCCTCCCAGGATATTGATTTATCAAATTATTATACAAAGGCACAGGCTGAACGACAAAAATATAGTATAAGTAAAAATATTAATATGAAGAATACTTATAAATTAATCAATTATCCAAACCCTACAGATGCGAATGACTTAATTAGATTCAGTGATTTATCACACTTGTTAAATAAAACAGCACGTTTTGTGAAACAAGTAAAATTTACAACCACAACACCTGGTTATACTGACCATACACCTTTCCTCATTGAATTTAACTACCTGCTTACAATTGAATTTTATAAAGAAGGACATTTAGTTAATATGCGAATTAATAAATGGGGGTATGATATGCCTGATTTAGGGTATAATTGGTCTTTTTCAATAAACTTAGAAGACCTACATGATTTAAATCAGTCTCGTAAAGAAGAATATTATCCACTTGGTGAAGATAAGGATTTATGTGGAAGTACAATTAGTAAACAACAAATACGTGATTTTAAGAAAATAAAAATATATGATAGTATAGCGATGGTTCGCATGACAAAGAAGGAAGGTAATGAGATAAGGATAGAAAGCCGAGGAATACAAACCGATTTGGTAGTGGGAAGATGGGGTGGTATTACCTGTCATAATATTAATCTCACATATATTTCTGATACATAAATGGCAGGAAGAAGACTACAAGAGAATTATAATTTTTGTATTCAAGGATACCTACAAGAAAAGGGTGCTCGGTTTTACATACCGTACGAATTGGAACATACACATGGAAATTTTGTCATTAAAAACTGGCCTTATACTGATATTGTTAAACCCACAAATAGAGACTTGTTTAAAGTATTAAATAAAAATGAACTTCTCAAAGTTATGAAATATAAAACTCTTTTAGAAATCGTCAACAAATCTTATTGGTATCCTATTATGAGAAAAATAATTATAGATACAAGAATATCTCAAAATCCAGATGAGTATATGTATAATATTATTTGGGACTCAAGCTCAAGGGTTGTAAGGGCTAAGGAAGGAATTGAAGAAGAGAAGGAGGAAAGAGAGAAAAAGGAGAAGGAGGAAAGGGAGAGGGAGGAGAAGGAGGAGAGGGAGAAAAAGGAGGAGGAGAGGGAGAAAAAGGAGAAGGAGGAAGGAGAGAAAAGGGAGAAGGAGGAAAGAGAGAAAAAGAAGAAGGAGGAGAGGGAGAAAAAGGAGAAGGAGGAGAGGGAGGAAAGGGAGCAAAGAGAGAGGGAGGAAAAATATAAAAAGATGGAAATCAGTGAGATTCGTAAAAGATTGAGTGTATTACAGCAAATAAATCAATCTCAACGCACCGAAGAGGAAATTAAAGAATTAACAACTCTTATGAAGATAATGGTTTCAAAAATAACAACGTCAATGTCTTCAATTTCAGGGAGGAGATTTAAACGAGAAAGTGGTGAAGAAGAAGAAGAAGAAGAAGGAAAAGATTATGTGATTGATGATGTTGGTGTCATTGACTTTAGTTAGTTTTTATTTGTAAATAAATGGAGGAGAGAGTGAAGGCATTCCTTAGGATTCTTTATGTTTTAAAAATAAAGATTGAAATGTATATGTTGAAAACCAAAAAGGTTTTGATACTCTGTCGGAATTTTTCTGATAAATAAATATGAGTTATTGTCTCAAATGTAAAAAGAAAACTAAATCTAAAAATATCTCTTATGTTAAAGCTAAAAATAATAGAGTTTATCAAAAAGGAATATGTCAAGTATGTGGCTCTAAAAAGTGCCAATTCATCTCTCCTAAAAGAGGAGGAGACATACAAAAGTTTCTGTCAGGAAGTAAATTTACAACAACTGGAATTCCAGGGGAATTACACCTTCCAGGGTATTCTTTCTGTGGTCCAGGAACAAACTTGGATAAAAGATTAGATGAGGCTGACAATCCTAAACCTTGGTCTAAACCTACAAATAGGGTTGACGAAGTGTGTATGAAGCATGATATTGCTTATGGGAAAACCACTACGTTGACTGAAAAACATAAAGCCGACAGCGAAATGTTGTATAATTTGTCTTTGATACAAAATCCAACGTTGAGAGAGAAAGTTGATAGGTTTATTGTGAGAAATTTGATAAATGCTAAATTGAAACTTGGTCTTGGTTATTCCTCAAAAAACTATTAGGCTCTAATGATGCCATCAAGACTGAGGAGCTTTTGGCTGAAGAATTACACAAACCTATAATCACAAAGTTTAAAAGAAGGAAGGTTTATTCTAAATACACTGACCACATATGGTCCGCTGATTTAATTGAATTGAATAATGACAGGGGATACAGGTATGCTTTAACCGTTATTGATTTGAGGAGTAGATTTGCCTGGGTTGTCCCTTTAAAAAATAAAAGGGGTGATACTTTAATGTTAGCCTTTAAGCTAATATTTGATCGGGATAAAAGGAAACCAAAGAAGTTATGGACTGATGAGGGAACAGAGTTCTACAACAAAATATTCATGAAATTTCTTAAGGGGAAGGGTATTAAATTATACAGCACCTTTAATGAAGGAAAGGCAGTTGTTATTGAGCGTTTTAATCGTACTTTAAAAGAGAAATTATATAAAAAATTCACACAACTCGGTTCTCAAAAATGGGTGTATTTAATTCAGGATATTGTAGATAATTACAATAATACAGTTCATTCATCAACACAATCAAAACCATCAGAAACATTTACAAAATTAGAATATGAAAAGGAGATTAATTTGAGAAAGCCCAAGTTTAAAGTTGGTGATATTGTAAGAATATACAAATGGAAAAGTCATTTTGAGAAAGGTTATACACAAAAATGGACTCGTGAATTATTTAAAATCATTGATGTAATGGATACAGTCCCTTGGACCTACAAATTATATGATTTAAATGGAGAAGAAATCTTGGGTTCATTTTACTCACAAGAATTACAAAAAACACAAGTAAGCAGCTAATACCCTTGAAAATAATAAATAAATAAATAAAATGTAATGGGGATACGTTTTTAAATCTGTGAACCCCAAACACAGAATCCCACAACTTTTTAGTTGGGGCTTAACTTTTGTGTGTGTATAATGGGGATACGTTTTTAAATCTGTGAACCCCAAACACAGAATCCCACAACTTTTTAGTTGGGGCTTAACTTTTGTGTGTGTATAATGGGGATACGTTTTTAAATCTGTGAACCCCAAACACAGAATCCCACAACTTTTTAGTTGGGGCTTAACTTTTGTGTGTGTATAATGGGGATACGTTTTTAAATCTGTGAACCCCAAACACAGAATCCCACAACTTTTTAGTTGGGGCTTAACTTTTGTGTGTGTATAATGGGGATACGTTTTTAAATCTGTGAACCCCAAACACAGAATCCCACAACTTTTTATTTGGGGCTTAACTTTTGTGTGTGTGTGTATGTGCGAGTGAGTCATAATAATATACAAACCCTAACCCAACCCAAGCCCTAACCCAACCCCATCCCTAACCCAAACCCATCCCTAACCCAACCCATCCCTAACCCAACCCCATCCCTAACCCAACCCCATCCCTAACCCAACCCCATCCCTAACCCAACCCCATCCCTAACCCAACCCCATCCCTAACCCAACCCCAACCCTAACCCAACCCCATCCCTAACCCAACCCCATCCCTAACCCAACCCATCCCTAACCCTCACATTCAAAATCCCAACCCTAACCCAATCCCATCCCTAACCCAACCCCAACCCTAACCCTCACATTCAAAATCCCAACCCTAACCCAACCCATCCCTAACCCAACCCCATCCCTAACCCAACCCCATCCCTAACCCAACCCCAACCCTAACCCTCACATTCAAAATCCCAACCCTAACCCAACCCCATCCCTAACCCTCACATTCAAAATCCCACCCAAACCCTAACATAATCTTTCTTTTCTTCTTTTTTAAATACGTATTTCTTTTTTTTTTTTTCCTCTTCCTCCAATTCTGTCTTTCAAGGCTTTTAAGTTTGAAGAAGTAGAAATGGGAAGAAAGAATTTTCCAGCATTTTCTTCCTCGAACTTTCTTGATATTGCTTAAATCAAGCGTCATTAAATAAAGAACATTGTTCATTGCTTTAGAATCCAAAGAGTCTCCAAGAGGAACCCCACAGGTAGAGTCTCCAAAATAAAACCAACTTTCCAAGTTCCCAAGGTATAACCACATTCCTGTTGAGCCTCCAAGATAGGTATCACATTCCGAGTCATCAAAACAAAACCCCCATTCCGAGTCTCCAAAAATATAACCATCTTTCCAAGTCCCCAAGGTAAAACCACAATTTTCAGAAATATTGGGGGTTTCCGTGATAAGTCTCACATAGTATAACTGCGGACCATCAGGGAAAACTTCCCTTTCCCAATTTTTTAGGGTTTCTATGATGTGTCTCACATAGTATAACTGCGGACCATCAGGGAGAATTCCCATTTCACAATTTTTTAGGGTTTCTATGATGTGTCTCACATAGTATAACTGCGGACCATCAGGGAGAACTCTCCTTGCCCAATTTTTTAGGGTTTCTATGATGTGTCTCACATAGTATAACTGCGGACCATCAGGGAGAACTCTCCTTGCCCAATTTTTTAGGGTTTCTATGATGTGTCTCACATAGTATAACTGCGGACCATCAGGGAGAACTCTCCTTGCCCAATTTTTTAGGGTTTCTATGATGTGTCTCACATAGTATAACTGCGGACCATCAGGGAGAACTCTCCTTTCCCAATTTTCAGAAATTTGTGGGTCTCCAATGTATGACTTGTATTCTGGCTCATCAAGGTAGAACTTGTTCAGTGGGTTTTGTTTTGATAACTCACAACAAGTATCATCATGGTAAAACTCTTTTTCAGGATTTTGTGGATCTCCAAGGTATAACTCTTTGGCTGGGTCATCAAGGTAGAACTCGTTCTGGGGGTCTTGGTTGTTCAAAATGTCTTCAAACAAAAAAATAACTTCATCCCAAGTTGTGTTAAAAGCAGAATTTTCATTTCGTATCTCAGATACAATTTCCTGTGAAAGAAAATAACAATGTATTAATTTAATACAATATTTTTTATTTGTATAAATCAAGCTCTATGAATATTAAAATAAACTTTGTTAACTCTTACACGAGTCTCATCTTAAAAAAAAAAAAAAAAAAAAAAAAAAAAAAATTAAATAAATAAATAAATAAATAAACAAACTTACCTCCATTGATAAGAGGTTCGAGTCCAGTTCATCAATCTGAAGGTTGAGTTCTACACAGGTAGTAGGACTCCATGGAATAGCAAAGTTATCCCATTCCATTTCGGCATAGTAGACCATTCTCAAGTGAAGCAGAAAGCGTGTTTGAAAAAGCCTGTGTGGTCGGTGCCTTTTATAAGGACTGGGTGTGTCTTCTTGTGGAAATTCCCTGGGCGTGTCTTAACTGGAAATGATGTGATGGAAATTCCCTGAAAATGATGTAATGTATTACCTGGAAATGATACAATGCTGAAGAGTTTATAAAGTGGGTGGGACTTAGCAAAAGTGGGAGGAGCTTAGCAAAATTTGGCGGGGCTTAGTAAAAAGTGGGCGTGGCTTAACAAAAAGTGGGCGGGGCTTAGTAAAAATGGTCGTGGTTTACCAAAAAGTGGGCGGAGCTTACCAAAAAATGGTATGTGGCACTGGAGGCGCTCAAACAAGAACATTGAGGGAGGTTTACCATTTTATCTTAGCTCAGTTAAAATATCTTAATAAAGAACCAAACTCAAACATATTTTTTGTTAATATATTAGATGGTGAAGAGAGTTGTAGGAGAATTAAATTATTTCCCACGCATAAACAAATATTTGTAGGGTCGTTGTTTGAGTGGGTTATATTCACCAGATGATATTAAGAGTAAAAGGTTAAAAGGTCCATGAGGTCAGAAGGATCACAGGTGTTTAAGTGGTCTAATGAATAAGGATAACATGTCAAAAGGTTAGAAGGTTCGTAAAGAACAGGGTGAGAGAAATATAGGTGTTTAGGGGCAATGAGGGAGGGAAAGAATTAATATGGAAGTGAATGGGTCAATGTTTGAGTGGGTCAAAGATTAATCTGCCAGATGATATGTAGAAGAAGGATGATAGGTCTATAAGAGAAAACAAATATTTGTAGTGTTTGAGTGGTCTAATGAACAACATTAAGGATAGGTACTACAGACAAAAGGTTCATAAAGATGAGGGTGGGAGAAATAGAGGTGTTTATGATTTTTGAAAAAGACAAGGGGGTAAATGACATTAGATAGGGATTTCCCATGTTAAACGGAGGTGTCCCAGAAGCAACATTATTACACTACTTGTGTTAGTGTTGAAAAACCACTTTTGCACTTGTATTAGTGTGGAAAAACACTTTTTGCACTTGTGATAGTGTTGAAA